>NC_084846.1:9451353-9751353 GCF_033115175.1 Lepus europaeus
CTCTCCTCTCTCCCCTCTCCCCTCTCTCCTCTCTCCCTCTCCCCCCCCCCCCGCCCCGCCATCACCTGCTCAGCCTCTGGGTTCCACCCCAGAGCCTGCCCTGAGTTTGCTCCCTACCTGACGCCGCCATCAGAACCCGTGGCCCCTGTTTTTGTTGTTTGCAGGGTCAAGTTGGGGGTGGGGGCAAGACACATAGCAAGTGCTTGACATTGTAGGGTGAGGGGTTCGGTGGGCGACTGGGCGGGTGATGGATGGGATACATGGCTGGACCGGTGTATCTGTGGACGGATGGGTGGTCAGGTACACAGGAGGGTGTATGTACGACTTTATGGAGGACGGATGGAAGCATTCATGGACAGATGGGTGGACGGGTGGGTGGGTGGGAAAGGAAGGAAGGGGAACAGGCGTGTTAACTTCTTCAGTGTTCTCAGCGTGAACTTCTGGCTCCAAAGGAAACCAGAGATGCCCACCGGTTTGACAGCCCTGCCGCGGGACCTCGCATGAGGCCCTGTTTCTCACGCGCCTTTGCTGTCCAGGACTTGAAATCTGCTTGGTGGGGAGCAGATGACGGTGTGGAGGCTACGACGGCAGAAGACACGCAAATGAGCCAGGCAGGACGAGACGATGTCACACCACACACGCCCCGAAGAGGTGACATTTGTGCTGAGATCTTGGGCACTCGGATTAAAAACTGAACGGGGCAGGATGCCAACTTCCTGCCAAAAATCAAGCCCAACTAAGATCAGAACGTGCTGAAGGCTAGGGGCAGCCGGGTTTCAGAATAGACTAGTCGGAGCTATTGTGCTAGAACAACCACGTGTGCCTGGGGCCTAACAAAATACAGGTGGTGCTTAGACCAACCAAGGGGGCCATTTGCACTCTTAATAAGAGAAGAGCAATTAAGGTTGTCCCAAGATGTCATTTGTCACCTATTGAATGGGCAGGGCCAGGGGCCCACCAGGAGAATCCCACCCACTGCGGGTGGGAGTGGAGACCGGCGCAGCCTCCACGAGGGGTCTTCGGCCATGCCCAGATACAAGGCATTCCCTTGGTGAACTCCCTGACCCAGCAATGGCGACGTGTCTTTTTAAAATGACGTGGGGTGTGGCACTGTGACATAGCGGGTAAAGCTGCTGCCTGCAGAACTCGCATCCCATATGGGCGCCAGTTCGAGTCCCGGCTGCTCCACTCCCAATCCAGCTCTCTGCTGTGGCCTGGGAAAGCAGCAGATGGCCCAAGTGCTTGGGCCCCTGCACCCACATGGGAGACCTGGAAGAAGCTCCTGGCTCCTGGCTTCAGATCAGCGCAGCTCCAGCTGTTGTGGCCAATTGGGGAGTGAACCAGCAAATGGAAGACCTCTCTCTCTCTCCCTCTGCCTCTCCTCTCTCTCTCTCTCTCTCTCTCTGCCTCTCCTCCTCTCTCTGTGGAACTCTTTCAAGTAAATAAATAAATCTTAAAAAGAAAAGAAAAGGCTGCAGGAAAGAGAAAGACAGAGAAAGAGAGGGAGGGGAGAGGGAGAGGGAGGGAGGGGGAGAGAGAGGGAGAGGGAGGGAGGGGGAGAGAGAGGGAGGAGAGAGGAGAGAGGGAGAGAGGGAGAGAGAGAGGAGAGAGAGGGAGGAGAGAGGAGAGAGGGAGAGAGGGAGAGAGAGGGAGGAGAGAGGAGAGAGGGAGAGAGGGAGAGAGAGGGAGGAGAGAGGAGAGAGAGGTCTTCTATCCACTGGTTCACCCCCCAAATGCCCCCAAGAGCTGGATCTGAGACTGCCCAGGAGCCAGGAGCTCCACCCAGGTCTCCCGTGGTCTCAGGCACTTGGGCTGGATCAGAAACAGAGCAGCCAGGACTCAAAACAGCAGCACTCTGACCTGGGACATGGGTGTCACGGGGGCAGCTTAACCCCCACTGAGGCACGACTCCGGCCCCCATATCTCTCATTACACCACAGTACCACAGGCAGAAGCTGTCTAAACAACCTCAGTGGTGTCGATTGCAAAATAAGTATTGAACAAGGTGAGCCGGTGTCTATGATGCCCAGAGAGTGGGAGCCGGTCAGACCAGGAGGGATTTGATGCTTGTCTCTGCCATTCGCTGTGTACTGGCCCCACGTTGAACATGTAGCAGAAACCAGGGATTCAGGCTTAGCTCCTGGATACAGCCATTCCTGAAACCCACATTTCAAACATCTTATGCCAATAAGTCCCTCAACCCTTTGCAACCCAGGTCTGTTGGAATTACATTTCTCTGTCTCTTAAAACTAAAAGTGTTCTGACTGATACCCCTGGGCTGACCCTCCTCTCCAACTGGGCTCAGGGCTCCCTCCACTAAGAAGCCTTCCTGGCTTCCCACTGCTCTCTCAACATGGGTCCCCATATCCACACCCCTGGGGCAACAACCCTAGGACTTGCCCCTGTTTGGGGACAGGGCCACACCCAGGATGGTAGGCACTGCTGTGTTGATTGAATGGGAGCTTGAAGGATTAAACAGTAAACAGGCACCTGCCTCTGACAATGGGTTTACAGCCTGCAGCTCTGGGGGCTACAGGGCTTCTGTTTGTGCTCCAGCCTCCCATAAAACAGCAGGCAAGGTGCATGGGGAAGGGAAGGGGGGGGGTGCAAAGCACTGTGAAATCCATGCGCACCAGGAGGACTTCAAAAAGCCGGTGTTGTGGTGCAGGCTGTGACAGCAGCATCTCACAGGGGCTCTGGTTCAAGACCTGGCTGCTCGGCTTCCGATCCAGTTCCCTGCTGATGCGCCTGGGAAAGCAGCAGAAGATGGCCCAAGTGCTTGGGCCCCTGCACCTACGTGGGAGACCTGGAAGAAGCTCCTGGCTCCTGGTCTGGCCCAGCCCTGGCCATTGCGGCCATTTGGGGAGTGGACCAGCAGATGGAAGACCTCTCTCTCTCTCTGTAAGTCTGCCTTTCAAATAAATAATACATCATGATAATAATAATTTAAAAAATCAACAAATATCAGGTAGGCTTGTGCCCAAGCGAGCTGCCCTGGGAGATGATGAGGGGGCGGGGCTTAGGCCCCAGCCTGGCCCCCACCCCCAGGAGGAAGGAGCCAGCAGCTCCCTGCCCGGGACAGCAGCTCCCTGCCTGGGGCCAGCAGGAGCCGCCAACCTCCTGGAAGCAGCAGCCTCAGCATTTTCTCGCCGGCGAGCTCTGGAAAAACCTCCAAGTTGGGAGAGGAAGAGAAGAACTGGCTAGCTGATGGAAAAAAACTGCTTCCCAGGCAAAAAAAAAAAAAAAGAAAAACACCAGCTCTTACGGGCTCCGAATTCACCAACCCCGGGCAAGCTGGACAGACTCCCACCACCCATCCTGGCGCTCTGAGACCAAAGCAAAAAATACAGAAATGTGCTGTGACGGCCTCACCCACAACCCCTGCCTCCGATGGAAATAGAGCTCCCTTTAAAAAGAAAAAAAAAAATTTTTTTTAACTGTCTAAAGAATAGTTAAGCCAGAAAGTGTTCCCAAGAAAATTGGGTAGGAGGAGAACTCCGAAGGGGAGGCGGAGGGAAGGCAGGAGACACAGACCTGACCGTGAACTTGACCTTGCCTGCAAGGGGCTGGAGCCCCGCGGCACACACAGCTTGTCAGCCAGCCATCCTGGCGGGCCCTGGCTGTGGGGGGCGGACTACAATTCCCAGCAGCCCTTTGCAGGTCCGCGTGGTCACGTGACCGGCGAGCCCAGAGCCGGAAGTCTCCAGGGCTTCTTCCGGGTCCTGACCCTAAGGGTTCGGTGGGTCTGTGTGTGGCTGTAGGCCAGCCGAGGGCGCCCTGGGCTCCGCGGCCGGGACCCACCCTCTCCTGCCCACCCACCCATCGCTCATCTCCTTGACGGGCAACCCCGGCCTTGGCGCCTCACCCAGGCCTTGGGTTGCAACTCCGCACTCAGGGGGCCCCACAGGGACCCTAGCACTGGCACCACGCCGGCCTGGGGGCTGCGGGGGGCCAGGGGCTCGTACTTGAACAGCTCAAGGTCGGGTCAAAGTCAAGGTGCTTACAGGGGGAGAAAGAGCCACCAGGGGGCTGGGCCACCTTCCTTGGGAGGGCTCCGTCTACACCAGCTGGTGCCCGGACCCGGATGCCCAGGTGTCTCCGCCTACACCCGCTCCCTGGGTGCGGCGGGGAGGTGTCGGGGCTTTGGTGCATGGGCCCGAGCAGAAGCCCCCCACACCCCATCCCCCTTGGCGGCTGCAGAGACCCAAAGGCTTGGAAGGCCAAGTTCACCCCACGTGGCACTGGGACACCCCCCCCCCCAGCTTCCTGTGGCCCCCGGGGCGCTCCTGGTTCTAGGGACTTCAGCCCTGGACTGGAGCACTCTCTCTCGCTCTCTCGCTCGCTCTCTCTCTCTCTCGCTCTCTCTCTCGGGCGGGCCCGGGTCTGCACCTTGCAGATGGTGGGGGGCCAAGGCCTTATCCTCCATCTCTCAATGAATGGATGACCAGGCCGAGCAATCGATCAGCAAACGATTCCTAAGTACATAGGTGACTTACAGATCCATACGTGATCCATACGTGACAGAGGCTGATTGATAGATAAACAAGTGATGACTGATACAAAAATGACAGCTGATAGCTGATTGATAAATGCAAAGATGATCGTTCAATACATAAGTGATGGATGGTTGATAGGTAGCTAAGTGATCGATGTACTACGGTGAGGACTCCAACCAGCACTCCCGTGTGGGATGGCGGCGCCCCCAAGTGGCAAGCTTAGCACACTGCACCACGAGGCGTTTCTAAGCCTTGGGGACCAGGGAGTGGAGGCAGAGCCTGCACCACTCCCCACCCCAAGAAGTCAGATACGGCCCAGAGGACAGGGGGTTTCCCGAGAAGAGGTGGATATCTGACAGCCAGATTCGGGAACAGCATTCTGGGCAGAAGGAACAGCAGTTGCAAAGGCCTTGAGGGAGAGCAGCCAAGGGTGCAGGTGTAGGCCCAGCTGGCTCCGGTGGCTCCCTGTGCAGCCAGGGGGGTTGAGGCTCCTCCCTGTAGCTTAGCCCCACTCCACAGATGGGCAAATCGAGGCACAGCAGGGCGGAGGGTCCCCTGCCTGCCTTCTTCCACCAGCAACAACACAAGAAGACTGAGCCCTATCCCAGACTGGCTATCCCAGACGGTCAGCGCCGCCCCTAGCCGAGCCGGAGCCCCACCCTCCCGCCCCTACTCCCTCCCTGTGAGCCTCTCCCACGCCTGTAAGAACAAACAGCCACAGACTTGATGATTACGGGAGACCTGGACTCCTGCCCTGGGGCCAGGTACCACCAGAGGCAAGAGAGCCGCAGCGCCCACTGCTGGTCGGTCCTGGTGGCTGCACGCAGGGGAGAAGGGCGTGGCCTGCTTTCTGGGCATTTAACCAAGCGCCCCGGGCTGGTGCAGCCCAGGTGTGCGCAAACCTCTTCTAGAAAGGGTCCCAGATGAAATATTTCCAGGCGTGAGGGCCAAGAGCAGCTGCAATAAACACCGCTTCCGCAAACGGGGCTGCATCTCGGTAAAACCTTTCTGGGCGCTGAGCGTTGAAGGCCCCAGGTCTGTCATTCGAGATGGGTGTTGTGGCACCACAGGCGAAGTCGCCACTTGGGACTGCAGCCCATATAGGAGCCCGGCTGCTCTGCTTCCAATCCATCCCCCTGCTAATGCGCCTAGGGAGGCAGCAGGCGGTGGCCCAAGTATTCGGGCCCCTGCCACCCACGTGGAAGACCCGGGTGGAGCTCCTGGCTCCTGGCTTCCACCTCTCCCAGCCCTGGCTGTTGCAAGCATTTGGGGAGTGAACCAGCAAAAGGAAGACCTCTCTCTCTCTGTGTCTCTCTCTGTCTCTCTCTCTCTCCCTGCCTTTCAAATAAGTAATTTTTGAATGCAACTTTCAATGCTTTTTTGATTTTGTCCAACCACTGAAAAATATAAAAGAAACCGTCTCAGCCTGCGGTTTTGGGGAGCCACATCACCACCTAGTGGGCAGATTGGGAACTGCAGGTGACAGCAAATGTACCTGGGGTTGGATGGGGGCCCAGGGTCTCTGTAGCTTGTTGGCCCCTGTTCTAGAAGCTAGGGAAACGGCAAAGAACAAGCCAGGCAAAAATGAGAATACAGAATCCCAACAACATAAAGAGCCAGGTACATAATACTCTGTGAGTTGGTTCTCAGTGCTAACGAGAGAAAAATAAAGGGGCTGGGTTCTAAATGGGGTGGTGAGAAGAGGCTCACTTGAAGAGGAACCCCTTTGAGGCAAGGAGATGGGAAGGGAGTTCTGTGGATCTCTGCGGGAAAAGAATATTCCAGAACAGTCCATGCAAAGGCCCACTGGTTCACTCCACAAATACACACAACAGCCTGAAGCTGGGAGTCCGGAGTCCCATCGGGGTCTCCCACGTGGCTGGCAGGGCCCTAAGCACTTGGGCCCTCACTGCTGCCTCCCAGGGTGCGCGTGCGCAAGGAGCTAGAGCCAGAACTTGAACCCAGGCTCTGTGATCCGGGATGCCGGTGCCCCAAATGCCTGGCTCAGAGTTAGATTTTTTTTTTTTTTAAAAAGCAACAGTTCCATATAATTCTGATTTTCCCCACCACCATAAACCGTGGGCCTGTGTGATTACAGGGGGGAATCCTGGCACAGAGGCGGGGTCCCCGATATTTGTGAGGTAAGCAGATGACGGGGCGGAGGGAGGAGGGAAGAAGGGAGAAGTAGGGGAGGGAGGGAGAGGAGGAGGGAGGAAGGCGTTGAGGAAGCTGTGTCCTGCCCAGGGCCACACGGAATTCGCAGCGTAAACACCAGCCAGCTGTCGATGGTCGGATCTCAAGTCCCACCTGTGGTTGCCTTGGCAGGGCCAGATGAGATGATTTCGTGGGCCCTTTTATGTGGCCGCCTCCCACTCCTGCTTTAAACCTAATCTCTAGATCACCTAGGACACACTGTGGAAACAGCTGTTACACTGTGGCATTTAGGGAACTGTAACAAGGAAAAACTCTATTTGCTTTAGCTACACCTGCAATCAACACAGAAGGCGAGTAGTTGGTACACATTAGCAACAATGTAACACCTGCAGTTGGTTCAATCCCCAGATTTATTCAAACTTCCATCTCTGTCATTTTTTAAATTTATGTTTTATTTGAAAGGCAGAAGGAGAGAGAGAGAGAGAGAGAGAGAGAGAGAGAGAGAGAGAATCTTCCATCTACTGATTCACTCCTGAAATGCCCACAATGCCTGTGGTTGGGTTGGGGCTGAATCCAGGAGCCAGGAGCTCCATCCGGGTCTCCCCCGAGGGTGGCAGGAACCCAAGCACTTGAACCATCACTGCTGCCTCCCAAGATGCAGATTAGCAGGGAGCTGGGTCCAAGGCAGAGAGGCTGGGGCTGGAGCCACGCATCCCAAGCCAAATACCTGGCCCCTGGGAGGCAGGCGTCTTAACGACCAGGCTAATGCACACCTGGGAGGCAGCAGGTGCTCGGAGCCCTGCCACCCACATGGGAGACCCAGATGGAGCTCCTGGCTCCTGCCCTCAGCCTGGCCCAGCCCTGACTATTGGTAGGCATTGGGGGTAGAAATCCATACATTGGAGCTGTCTGTCTCTCTCTCCCCCCATCACTCTGTCTTTCAAATAAATAAATATTTTTAAAATAATCACCTGGGACTGGCGCTGTGGCGCAGCGGGTAAAGCCGCCATCTGCAGTGCCAGCATCCTATATGGGCGCCAGTTCAAGTCCCAGCTGTTCCTCTTCCAGTCCAGCTCTCTGCTGTGGCCTGGGAAAGCAGAAGATGATGGCCCAAGTCCTTGGGTCCTGCACTTGTGTGGGAGATCCAGAGGAAGCTCCTGGCTCCTGGCTTTGGATCAGCCCAGCTCTGGCCGTTGCAGCCATTTAGAGAGTGAACCAATGGATGGAAGACCTCACCCCCTTCTCTCTCTCTCTCTCTCCCCCCCCCCTTCTCTATCTGTATAACTCTGACTTTCAAATAAATAAGTAAAATCTTTAAAAATAATAATAATTAACCAATCCATCTCTGGAAGTCAGAAAGAGGAAAATAGACATATGACACAAGCCCGAAAGAATCCTAACAATTAGTGATGGTAGTGTGATGCCTTTCCCTCCATCCTTGGTGTATTTGAACATTTTCAGAAAAAAAAAAAGAGCTCTTACAAAACACAATATAGTCAGTCCTCTCTGCCCTATTGTCCACAGTCTGTCTGTCTCTCTCTCTCTCTCTCTCTCTCTCTCTCTCTTTGAAATTTTTTCTTTATATGTTTGAAAGGCAGAGTGACGAGAGAGAGAGAGAGAGAGAGAGAGAGAGCTCCCATGGGTGGATTCACTCCCCAGGTGCCCACCATGGCCCAGGCTGGGCCAGGCTGAAGCCAGAAACCTGGAGCTCCATCCAGATCTCCCATGTGGGTGGCAAGGATTTGGGGTGTAGCCATCTGGGGCTTGAACCAGCATGTAGGATCTTCTCAAATAAATACAAAATAATTTCTAAAAATTTAAGAAGCTTGGAGCTCACGACCATAAAAACACTGTAAGTAGTGTGTGTGTGTGTGTGGTGCTAGAAGACAGCAGGAACTGGAAACCGAGGCCGGGTGTGACTGCGGAAGGGAGGCGACTGCAGAGTTGGCACCGTAAGCCACAGAGCCCAATTCTCAACACACACACACACACACACACGGCCTTCTATTCTCTCACTGTGGGAGTCACGCAAAGAAGCAAATCTATGCCACGTTCTGCTGTCCGCGCTCCTTGGCCAAAGCAGTAAGAGTCTGGGTTTTGGATTCCGGCAGCACTGGGTTCAAATCCCAGCCAGCCACGGTCCAGTGACTTCCGCTCTCCCAGCCTCCAGTCCTGACCCAACAACAGAGGACAGTGCAGAATCCGAGGCAGGGCAGAGCCCCAGCAAGTGGCAAAGTGCTTAGAGCTGTGGCCGTGTCCAGTAAGTACCTAATGAGCACTGGTTTGCCCTGGCACCGGTTTGAGTCCCGGCTGCTCCACTTTGGATCCAGCTCCCTTCTAATGCACCTGGGAAAGCAGTGGAAGATGGCCCAAGTGCTTGGGCCCCTGCGCCCACGTGGGAGACCCAGAGGGAGCTCCTGGCTCCTGACTTCGGCCTGGCCAGTCCTGGCTGTCGTGGCCATTCGAATCAGTGGATAGAGAATCTCTCTCTGTGTCTCGATCTCTCTCTCTCTCTCTCTCTCTTTCTCTGTGTGTGTGTGCAACTCTGCCTTTCAAATAAATATATCTTTAAAAAAAGAAAAGAAAGAGATCAGGGGGAGAGTTTAAATAAGTGGAGGTAGGGGAAGAGAGAGGAGAGAGCAGGTCAGTCCTGGAGAGAGAAAAATGGAGGAACCGTGGTCAACACTGGAGCCGAAGGCAACAGGTGTGCCTGGGTCACTCAAGGAATGATAGAGGGAGGGAGGGAGGGATGGATGGACGGACGGGTAGCAGGTGTGTGGACAGATGAGTGGGAAGACGGATGCTAACACTAATGATGGGTGGATGGATGGGTGTGTGGACGGATGGACACACAGACAGAAATGGATGAGGGAGTGAGGGAGTGTGTGGGTGGAGAGGAAAGATTAACAGGATCAGGGCCACCACCCGGCCCCCGCAGCAGTGCCAGAACGCGCCACCAGGTGTCAGTAGAACCTCGGGAACGCAGCAAGAGGCCGGGCTCCTGGCACCTGGACCCGCGTGCTGAGCCTGAGTCACCGGGTCCTTAGACACGGCATTCCTTCCACTCTGCGCCCGCCGGGCTCCCTCGGCGGTGGAGAGGGGGATGAGACCATTCTGACGCACTGGGTGCTGGGAACCCATGTCTCCATGCGGTCAGGGCGGGAGCACAGAGATGGTGGAGAGTAGATGCCGGGGGCCCCTATCCTGAACCCTGTCCATGTCCACTTCCGCTGCGGCCCCCTTCCCGCCGGCCCCCAGCTCCGCCCTCTGCCTGAAAAAGCTTGTGAGGGGTTAAAAAAAAAAGGCATTCGCAACCACCATCCCGCTGAGCACAGAAGGTCATGGAGGAGGCCCTGACTGGGTCTCTGGTGACCCGCACACCACCCACGTCCCATCCTCACACAGCCTGCACCCAGCGATCTCACCGTGAGGGTCAGACAGGGAGGCCACCAGCTGCAGGCCAGCGGCACAGCCAGCTGGACAGGATCCCCCAACCTTCCATCCCACTGCCTCCTACCACTTTTAGGGTCACTGGCCTAGAGAGAGAGGGGGGCCCCCAGGACCAAAGTCAACCAGAGAATCACATTCTTCCCAACGCCTTCCTCTGCCTGCAACACAAACTTCTATCTCTGCAGATTTAAACCCAGTGCTGGGGGCAGAAGTGGGGTGTCAGCCAGGGACCAAGCCAGCCCAAGAGGACCCTCACAGTGCCCCTAGGAGGGGCCTCTCTGCCACACACTCACACTGCACCATTGGGGCACCTCTGGGGTTCCCAGTGCTGGTAGGGGAGGTGTTTGGGCACTTCAGGCAGGGATTCTGAAGAGCTTTATCCACATGGAATTGGCCAGAAACTGAAGCTCCGGCCTGCCTGACCCCGGCCAGCCCGAGCCCCGCCTGCCCGAGCCCCACCAGCCCGACCCCCGCCTGCCCCACCCCCGCCTGCCCCACCCCCACCAGCCCGACCCCCACCCCCACCCACCCGTGTCAGTACTCACTCCCATTCTTTTCTCCTGGCTTGGGGTGTGCTGTGGATTTTGTGCGCCTGGTGAGCCAAGATGACATCTCGGTGGTCGACCACGCCCCCCCGGCGTTTCAAAGGGTGCCCCTCGCAGCCGCTGTTCCCCCTCCACTGGGGCCACGGGCCCCCCAAGGTGTCGTCATCAAGACGTGGGGGCCCCAGGGCGCGGCCGTGCAGGGTGACGTCATAATAATTGGGAGGGGACAGCATGGGGTCTGGGACCCAGGGGGACGTCGTCAACCATGGGCTTTGCTCAGAAATCCCAGGGTCTTCTGTCTCCAGCCCAGTGGAGTTAAAGCTAGAGGAAGCGAGAGAGAGAGGGAGAGGGAGAGGAAGAGGAAGAGGGAGAGGGAGAGGGAGAGGGAGAGAGAAGCAGAGTGAGGGAGAGGCAGAAGCCGAGGTGACAGGGAGAGATGGGAGGAGGCTGCCCCGCCCTCCTCCCCAGGAAGGCAAAACCCACCCTATCCCCAGCCAGGCCAGGGTTTAGCAGGTTCCTTAGCAACTTGGGGCCCTGGAAATCTGCCCAGCAACGGAGGCCACGTGACAGAGATAGCGGCCAGGAGCCCGTGTTGCCCGACACCTGTTCCGTCCCCTAAGTGCCAGCCTCAGAGCCCGGCAGGCAGAAGTTCTCAGTGTCTTGGTGTTGCCCTCTGCAAAATGGGTGGCCCAGATTCTGCCCACTCATTCTCCTCTAGACCTGCGGGTCCTGTGAGCTCCAGGAAGCAGGAAAGTGGTCAAGTTCAGGGGCCGGCACTATGGCGCAGCGGGTAAAGCCATCGCCTGCAGTGCCGACATCCCTTATGGATGCCGGTTTGAGTCTTGGCTGCTCCACTTCTGATCCAGCTCTCTGCTGTGGCCTGGGAAAGCAGTGGAAGATGGCCCAGGTCCTTGGGCCCCTGCACCCACATGGGAGACCTGGAAGAAGCTCCAGGCTCCTGGCTTTGGATCGACTCAGCTACTGCTGTTGCAGTCATTTGGGGAGTGAACCAGCGAATGGAAATCCTCTCTCTCTCTACCTCTCTCTACAACTCTGTCTTTCAAATAAATTAAAATAAATCTTTTATTTTTTTAAATTTTTGACAGGCAGAGTGGACAGTAAGAGAGAGAGAGACAGAGAGAAAGGTCTTCCTTTGCCGTTGGTTCACCCTCCAATGGCCGCTGCGGCCAGCGCACCGCGCTGATCCGAAGCCAGGAGCCAGGTGCTTCTCCTGGTCTCCCATGGGGTGCAGGGCCCAAGCGCTTGGGTCATCCTCCACTGCACTCCCTGGCCACAGCAGAGAGCTGGCCTGGAAGAGGGGCAACCGGGACAGAATCCGGTGCCCCGACTGGGACTAGAACCCGGTGTGCCGGTGCCTCTAGGTGGAGGATTAGCCTAGTGAGCTGCGGCACCGGCAAAATAAATCTTTTAAAAAATTATTTGTTTAAGAGGAAGAGAAACAGAGGAAGCTCCCGCCCTCTGGTTTGCTCCACCAAATGTCTACAACAGCCACGACTGTGCGAGGCCAAAGTTATGAGCTGGAAACTCATTCTGAGTCTCTCACATGAGCAGCAGGGACCCAAGCACTCGGGCCATCCTCTGCTGCCTTCCAAGGCGCATTAGCAGGGAGCTGGATCAGAAGCGGAGCAGCCGGGACTCAAACCAACACCCATCTGGGATGCTGGCACTGCAGGCAGTGGCTTAACCTGCTGCACCACAGCACTGGTCCCAAAACCCCAATCTTAATAGTGCATGTATCCAGTGTTCCGTATGCTGCCAAACTGTATCCCATGATGCCGGGAAGAAAAGGGGGAAAAAAGGCATTTTCTTCCCATTTGACAGAAATTAAAACTGAGGACAGAGGAGAGACATGTGCCTCCACATGCCACAGCCAAGCCTTACAGCGAGGTTCTGCTTCTGCCTCCTGGAATTGTCCCCTCTGCCTCCTCACCGCCCCCCCAAGATAGTCTCCCTGCATGCATGTTAAAGAAAGAATCCAAGAGCAGCCAGTGAGCTGAGCGGTTAGGACGCTCTCCTCCCACATCAGCGGGCCAGAGCTCAACGCCCGGCACCGGCGCCTGACTTCAGCTTCCTGGGAAGTGGCAGTGGCTTAAGGACTTGGGTCCCTGCCACTCACAAAGACCTGGATCCCCAACCCAATCCCAATCCCAGCACCCAGCAGTTGAGGGAATTTGGGGAATGAATCCCCCCCCCCTCTATCAGCCAGCACTGTCACTGGCATTGGAACACTGGAATAAAATCTGTGTCCTGTGGAACAGTCTCATTCCCCTCCCCTCTCCTCTCCCCTGCTCCTTTCTGTCCAGTGGGTTCCAGGCCCCCCCCCCCCCCGCCGGCCTCCTCTTCCCCCTCCCCACTTCAGCTTCGCACCTGCCAGTCTCTCTTCCGTGAATGCTTTTCCCCAAGTCTCCAAGTGGCCAGCTGCTACATTTCGTTCAAGGCCATCCTGCCCAATCTGATACCCCAGCAGGTGCACCAGTCTCAGCCTCTGGCAAGGACTTCCTCAGGGCGTTTCTGAGGGCTGGGGTCACAGCATTCCACCCCCACACACACACAGGGTGTCAGCTCCCCACAAGTGAGAGTCCCCATCTGTTCCATTTGTCATTGAGTCTCCAGCATCTGAGGTAATTCTTGCCTGGGTGGGTGGGTGGATGGATGGATGGATGGTGGATGGATGATGGATGGGTGGACAGGTGGGTAGATGGATGGGTGGATGGATGATGGATGGATGGGTGGGTGGATGGGTGGATGATGGACAGGTGGAAGGGTGGATGGACAGGTGGATGGATGGTTGGGTGAGTGGATGGATGGATGGATGGATGATGGACAGGTGGATGGGTGGGTAGATGGATGGATGGATGGATGATGGACAGGTGGATGGGTGGTAGATGGATGGGTGGATGGATGATGGAAGGATGGGTGGGTGGATGGATGGATGATGGACAGGTGGATGGATGATGGACAGGTGGATGGATGGATGGGTGGACAGGTGGATGGATGATGGACAGGTGGATGGATGGGTGGATGGATGGGTGGACAGGTGGATGGATGGGTGGACAGGTGGATGGATGGGTGGACAGGTGGACAGGTGGATGGATGGGTGGATGGATGGATGGATAGCTCTGGAGTTCTCAGCAAATTATTCAGATCTCCAAGGTTTCGCTTTCTTTCCCACAACATGAGGATATTGGGGACAGCCATTTTGGTGTCCATGGGAGATGGGCTCCTGGAACTCTGATCAAGACCAAAATCCATGCATGTTTGAGTTCCTTCTAGAAAATTGTGCAGTATTGAATAGAACCTACGGACATCCTCCTGTATATATTTTAAACTTTTTTTTTTGACAGGCAGAGTGGACAGTAAGAGAGAGAGAGACAGAGAGAAAGGTCTTCCTTTGCCGTTGGTTCACCCTCCAATGGCCGCTGCGGCCGGCGCACCGCGCTGATCCGAAGCCAGGAGCCAGGTGCTTCTCCTGGTCTCCCATGCAGGTGCAGGGCCCAAGCACTTGGGCCATTCTCCACTGCCTTCCCGGGCCACAGCAGAGAGCTGACCTGGAAGAGGGGCAACCGGGATAGATTCCAGCGCCCCAATCGGGACTAGAACCCGATGTGCCAGCGCCGCAAGGCAGAGGATTAGCCTGTTAAGCCACAGTGCCAGCCTATATTTTAAACTTTTTAAACTTTATTTTTATCTATCTGAAAGGCAGAGAGAGCGAGCAAGCGCGCGCTCCCACCCACTGGCTCACCCCCCAAATTCCTGCAGCAGTCAGGGGCAGGCCATGTAGAAGCCGGGAGCCCAGAACTCAACCTGCGCCTCCCACTGTGGGTGGCAGGGACCCAAGCACATGTGCCATCACCGCTGCCTCCCAGGGGGACACTGGCAAGAAGATGGATCAGAGCAGCACCGGGCTCAAACCCATGCACTCTGAAACGGGGCACGGGCACCCCAAGTGACAACCGAACCCCTGCGCCAAGTGCCCGCTCCCTCCGGTACATTTTAAATCACTTCCAGATGATCCACACCAGGGATCTTCATAGAGTTCATGGCAGGGCTGCTGCTTGTGATGCCCACCTCCCAAACGGGAGCGTCAGCTGGAGTCCCGGCTGCTCCACTTCTGATCCAGCTCCCTGCTGATGCACCTGGGAAATCAGTGAAAGATGGCCCAAGTGCTTGGGCCAATGCACCCACATGGGAGTCCAGGATGGAGCTCCTGGCTCCTGGCTTCAGCCTGGTCCAATCCTGGCTGTTGTAACCATCTGGGGAGTGAACTAGCAAATGAAAGATTCTCTCTCTCTCTCTCTCTCACCCCCCCCGCTCCCTCCCCTTCTCAGCTCTGATGCACTGCCATTCAAATAAGTAAACGAATAACCCTTTTTCAAAAAGACTTTATGGAAAGTGCGCATCGTGAAAAAGCTATGCGTGTGGATTTCCAAACATTTTTGCACGAGAATCAACTGATCTCTTGATTCTGTTCTCTACAAACCTCTTTGGAAGCTCTTTCATAATATGTAGTGCAATAGACACGCCGTGTAGGTGGTTGTTCTATTGTGTTTTTAGGGACTCGTGACCGGGGGTGGGGTGGGGTGGGGTGGGGAGGCAGTCTGCACACGTTCAATGCAGGTGCAATTTCTTTTTCTCCAAATATTTTGGTCCGTGGTTGGTCGGTTGAACCCACAGATGCAGCTCTCATGAACGCAGAGAATCAAGGACAGAGGTCAGTGACCTCAGCCCTGAGAAGGCAACATCCCCAGCCCAGCACCGGCCGGCAGCTGTCCCACTGACTTGAGACAGGAGGATGGGGCCGGCTCTGCAAGCTGCCCCATGGACGTGCACAAGAGACAAACAACGTATCCAGCACCCGGGGGAGGGGCACTCCCAGGCTAGGTGTGGGTCCCTGGCACCAGGTGTCCTGCTCCCTCCCTCTGTTGCCCAACAGCAGCCAGCAGACAATGACAGGAAAAGCAAACAGAAGAAAACAAACAGTGCGGAAACTTAAGCCATGGAAACCGGCACCAGCGGCGGCGCCATAGCAGAGAATCCCGCACCAGGTACGGTGTGGATCCACCTCGCATCCCCAAATCCATGTGAAAACCACGCCAGAGAGAGAGAGAGAGAGAGAGAGAGAGAGAGAGAGCAGGCTGACCCCCATCACCAAGGCTGGACCAGTCTTGTTGCTATGGCAACCACAAGGCATCCTTGGAGATGGTCCTGACTCATTGGGCATGGAGGGAGGGACCACAGGTTAGACAGGGAGAGGGAAAGATTGGAAGTCGAGCAGCTGGGACTCCAACCAGCACCCATATGGGATGCTGGCGCCTCAGGCCAGGGCGTTACCCCTCTGTGCCACAGCTCCAGCCCCAAAATAAATCTTTAAAAAAAAAAATAGGTAGCTAAAAAAAAAAAAAAAAAAGAGCATCTACACTTGAAATCGCATCTCCTCTCCTCTCTCCCTCTCCCCTCTCCATGCTTTATTTCTCTTTCTTCCACTCGCTCTCTGATCCTTTTACCACCTGCTTAGAGCCCAGGTACTAGAACCTCTTAACCCAGCCCTGGACAAAACAGGTGTTACTCAGGCCCATGAAAATGCTTTGTTCAAATAAATCTTCAAATAAATAAACCTTTAAGAAAAAAAAAAGCCTTTCTTGGCTGCACCCAGAGCTGCACAGTGTGGCACAGGAAGCAGAGAACCCGAACACCACTTCCTGTCGGCCTGCAAATGCACCTGTTGCTTTGCAGTGGGCGTTTTATGGGACGGAGAGAAAACTGAGATTTCCGGGCCCTGGGCAAACAGTGTCTGCTGCCTGTAGCCAGGGACCAGGCAAGTGTTGGGGCTTCGCCCAGCATTAAAAACTCATAACTGGGGGCTGGCGCTGTGGCGTAGCAGGTGAACCTGCCACCTGTGACACCGGCATCCCGGATGGGCGTCGGTTCCAGTCCTGGCTGCTCCACTTCCAATCCAGCCCTCTGCTATGCCCTGGGAAAGCAGTGGAAGATGGCCCAAGTGCTTGGGCCCCTGTACTCATGTGGGGGACTGGAAGAAGCTCCTGGCTCCTGGCTCCTGGCTTCAGCCTGGCCCAGCCCCGGCCATTGAGGCCACCAGGGGAGTGAACCAGTAGACAGACTATCTTTCTTTCTCTCTCTCTCTCTCTCTCTCTCTCTCTCTCTCTCTCTCATCTCTTCCTCTCCCTCTGCAACTCTTTCAAATAAACAAATCGATCCGGCAATAGGCAGAAACAAAGGCTTCTGTGTGAATTCAGGCCACATTTCAAGGCCACTCCATTCCAGACCACGTGGACCCCACCCCCCCGGCGCTGCCCCATCTCTGCACAGCCAAGCAGAGAACAAGGTGACCGAAGACACGAAGCCAGGGCCATCGCCTGGGGCTCCACAGACACGGAACAGAGCTCAGCAAGACCGCCAGGCCAGATGGCGAAAGCTGAACGCAAGGCTGAGAGCAGCAAGCCCACGGGGCCCTGGGTCTGGAAAAGTCTACGCCTGGCTGGGGAATAAACCGTGTCCCAGCCCAGCCCTTCTCCCTGACCACCTGCCTGCGCCTTCTGCGTGGAGAGACACACGCAGGAGGGAGACTCCCCGGCAGGGGGCGCTGTGGGGCAGGATCAAGGCGAGAGGGGACGGGGAAGCTGCCTGTCACTTAGCTATGGTGGCCACAAGGGACATCCTGAGAAAGGTATATTTCAGTAAAGGTCTGACATAGGCGAGAGGCCATAGCCAGGGGAACCAGTCCCGAGGAAGCTGGAACAGCCTGTGCAAAGGCCCTGTGGCTGGGGCACGCCCGCTGTGCTCAAGGAGGAGCAGCGAGGAGGCCAGCGCGACCCGCGATGGCGTGAATGACGGGAGTGAACGGCGAGGGCAGGGTCTCAGCAGCCTCGGAGAGAAAGGCGGCAGTGAGGTGGGAGGCACGGAGAGCTCTGCGCAGAGAGGTGTGTCTGACTTGGGTGTTCACAGCGCCCTCTCGCGGTCAGATCTGCTAGAGACCCACAACCTGGGCTCCTTCTGCTATGCTACCCCTGGCTGTGGACGGATCCTCACTGCCCCAGGCGGATGGACCACCCACGAGAATGTCCACTTGCCCATCCCAAGGTTACTCTGACTGTCCGTCCTTTGGGGTCCCTCCCAGGGGTCCATGAAGGGGTTCCGCCCTTGCTCCTCACTGCCTAGGGCCCTCTGCCCTCGGGCAACCCTGAACCCACTCCCTGAATGTTCCTCCCTCTCCCAGCTCCAAAGCAATCATTGGATTCCTCCAGAAAACTCAGCCGGTGCCTGCACCCCACACTCACCCCCTGCCTCCTCCCCTGGGCTTGCCTGGGCCTCCCCTGGCCACAGGACAGAGGTCTACCTGGTCAGAGGCACTGCAAAGGGGACACCTCCATCACACCGACCAAGCAATGGCTGAGTGGCATTGTCTGGCGAATGCCTCCATCTTTGCCCCCAGCCCTGCCCGGGCACTGGACCTGCTACCTTGTGCTATGTGACCTTGGGTCAGTGGCTCTACCTCTCTGAGCCACAGTTTCCTCACATGTAGTTTTGTCAAGACACCTGGAGGTGCCCAGGGCCACGTGGATGTCAGTGACATCATTTCCAGCCATACAAAATGACCCACTGAAAAATCAGCCTGCCCATTGGCTGGACTGAGTTCTGAGTCCCACCTGCCGGGCCAGATCCCATAATTCCACAGGTCTTGCACGGCCCCATGGGCTGGACGTTCCCCATGCCTGTCTTATATCTCCGGGTTCCACATCCGAGGAGTCAACCAACCATGGTCGGGCAATTAGCAGAAGACCACAAACCATTGCTCCTGCACCAACATTGTCCTGATTCCCTAAGCCACACCGTAGAGCGACAATTCACACAGGTGACAGAGGCAGTGCGCGTAGCAAGCAGCTGCCGAACCCACTGCACCTCAATGCTGACGCCACAGGCACTTATTTTCGTGCAGAAACAATGACAAAAAAAGTGAAAATCCACGCCTATAAGGAGTCTTCTAAGAGTTCATGAAAATAATTATGCATGTTGGGCCGGCGCTGTGGCGTAGTGGGTAAAGCCACCGCCTGCAGTGCCAGCATCGCATATGGGCGCCGGTTCGAGTCCCAGCTGCTCCACTTCCCATCCAGCTCTCTGCTGTGGCCTGGGAAAGCAGTGGAAGATGGCCCAAGTGCTTGGGCCCCTGCACCCACATGGGAGACCCAGAAGAAGCTCCTGGCTCCTGGCTTCGGATCGGCGCAGCTCCGGCCATTGCAGCCAACTGGGGAGTGAACCAGCAGATGGAAGACCTCTCTCTCTCTCTCTCTCTCTCTCTCTCTCTCTCTCTCTCTCTCTGCCTCTCCTTCTCTCTCTGTAACTCTTTCAAATAAATAAATACATCTTTAAAAAAAAAAAAAAGCTGCACTACGTGGTTCCTCCTACCTGCCCCAGTCAATCAATCATCCCTCCTCCTCCCCCTCCTCCTCTTCTGTCCAACAAACTTGGCCTTGCCCAGGGGGGAGCCAGGAAAATCCTCTCTCCGGGAGCCCCTGCCTGTCTGTGTTAGTGAAGACAACCCCAGCGGAAAGATCCAGGAATAGAATGTGGCTTGCCCTTGGCACACATTGGGGTAAAAAAAAATTGTAAATAAATAAATAAAACCCTCTAGACCCGAGCTTTCGACTTCCGTGAGGACATTGCAGGTTCGCGTCCAATATCAAGTGCAGCCTGAGCCCTAGGGGCCGCTCCCTACCTGTCAGGGTGGGATTTGCCTCAGCTGATGTCTTTTTTTTTTTTTTTTTTTTTTTTTTGACAGGCAGAGTGGACAGTGAGAGAGAGAGACAGAGAGAAAGGTCTTCCTTTTGTCGTTGGTTCACCCTCCGATGGCTGCCGCGGCCGTCGCACTGCGCTGATCCGATGGCAGGAGCCAGGTGCTTCTCCTGGTCTCCCATGGGGTGCAGGGCCCAAGCACCTGGGCCATCCTCCACTGCACTCCCGGGCCATAGCAGAGAGCTGGCCTGGAAGAGGGGCAACTGGAACAGAATCCGGCGCCCCAACCGGGACTAGAACCCGGTGTGCTGGCGCCGTTAGGCGGAGGATTAGCCTGTTGAGCAACGGCGATGTCTTTACCGTCTCTACTGATGGCTGCAGCCCAGAGGGAAAATGCCCCCTGGGGGAGAGCCAGCGCCTGAGACTACGGGAGTTGGGGTGGGAGGGTAATTCCTGCAGTCTGGGATTGGGGTGCCGGGGTGCAGCAGCGGGCTGCTGGGCGGCTGTAGGGGAGCCGCAATGCCTACACGGCCCTAAGGTGGCCCTAGATTGGGCGAGTGTGGAGCCCGGGGAAGGCGTCCCTGAACTTGGCCACCTGGGAGACCTCGCGGAGAGCTCTCCAAGGCACCTTTGGTGTTGAGAAGAGGAGGGGCGAGGTGTCGCGGGTAGACAGAAGTCTCCAGCCTCCCTCTGGCCGGTTCAGCTTTCAGATCAGTCTGGGGGGGGGGACCTGAGCAGGTGCCCCAAGTCTGCCCCACGGCTGATCTCAGCCTCTGACCTATGAGGCCATCAGCAGCCAGAGAGAAGGAGAGAGGCTGAAAGAAAGAGAGGAGGGACCCTGAGAGAGGGAGGGGGGCCCACTCTCAGAACACCCTCCCCCAGACAACTCAGGTCCGAAATAAAAGGGGGAGGGGCGCCTGGTGAGACCTCAGAGGCCCTCCCCGCCGGAGGGGACAACACTCAATATTGCAGGGCCCTGCCACGGTCCCCCACACCCCCACAAACCGCGTCTGCCACCTCTCTCCCTGACGCGTTCACGCGGCACTGAGCGGGGCTCAGGAAAGGAGATCAGGGACGGCGCGGGAAGTTCTCTCTGGGGTCTGCTAAGCTGTGGGAGCTGGGGGCCTGCGGGGCCGCACAAGAGTCCCAAACCCCGCCCCTCCGTCCGTTCCCCTCCTTCAGCCGCCCGAAAAGTAGAATTTGACTTCTGACTGGGAAGATGTCCCATGTCCAGGAGCAGGTGGCTTGCTTGGTGGGGAGTGGGGGGTGGGCAGCGGGCAAATAGATGCTAAGGGCAAGTTGGACGAAAATGGATCCTTAAGAAACAAGTAGAAACCGGCGCGTGGTGCACCCCCCAAAAGGGAAAGGGGTGGTTGAAGACAGAAAAAAAGGTGGAATTTGACCCGGGGTTGGGTGGGGGACGCGGACCCTGCTCACCCACCACCACCACCACCGCCGCCGCCAACAAGGATTTGACCTCACAGGGGGAGCTGGGAAAGATCCCAGATGCTGGCAGCTCCGGGGGCCCCACTCACCTGTCTACTGGGCAGCAGCGCAAGCCCTCCGGGTGTCCTGAGGATCCCACGCCGTCAGCCCCCAGGGGTCCAAGGCATATGCCACGCAGGCATCCATGGCTCACTTAAGGGAAAGGGATGGGGGTGGGGGGCTGGTCCCGAGAGGAGGGGAGAGGGAGGAGAGAGGGCTGGGAACAGCCGTGTGTGTTCCCACAAAGGTGGACTCTGAGCCGAGCTGGCCAAAAGCAAAACAAATTAAAGAGGAGAGGGAGGGGGAGGGGGAGAGGAGGAGGAGGCTATGAGGAAGAGCTAAGGGAGGACCCAGCTCGTTCATCGCTTCCCGATCGCTTCCAGCTCCCGGTCCAGGAAGCACCCCTCGGAGCGGGCCATCCCCATGGCCCCTTAAGGGAGGGAAATTAAGGAGGTGTCTCTCTGTCTCCTCCACGCGGTGCCTTCCCGGCGCGGAGCCGGGGCTGGATTCTCAGAAAGAGACCCCGCCCCCCGCCCCAGCCCCTGAGCGGAGGGGGAGAGGGCGGGGGGGGGGGGGGAGTAGGAAAAGATTCTCTTTTGTCACTTGCTCCTGCCAGGGGGCCTGCGGGGAGGGGGCGTGCGGGCTGCAGTGTGCAATCGCGCTTGTACTGAACCGGCTCCTCTCCGCCTGGTTGCCACGCTGCTAGCAAAAGAGACCCTCAGGGGGCGCCCGGGCGTCTGTTGGGACCATTCTTGAAGTAGCGCCCCGCCCCCGGCTCCGCCCCGTCCAGACGGCTCCGCCCCGTCGGGGACGGGGGAGAGCCGGGTCCTTTGGCTTGCAAGTCCCTAGGTTTGTTCGCTGTCCCTGGAGGCTTAGGTTTCCAAAACTAGCATGAACCCAAGTGTCTTTTTAAAGGGTCTCCCGGGTTTTTTCTTTTTTTTTTTTTTTAGATTTATTTTTATTTATTTGCAAGGCACAGCGAGAGAGAGAGGTCTTCCATCTGCTGGTTCAGTCCCCAAATGGCCACAGCAGCCAGGGCTGAGCCGATCAGAAGCCAGTAGCCTGGAGCTCCATCTGGGTCTCCACTGTGGGTGCAGGGGCCCAAGCACTTGAGTCGTCCTCCACCGCTTTCCCAAAGGGTCTCCTTTTTGTTGTTGTTGTTTTTTGTTTGTTTTTTGACAGGCAGAGTGGACAGTGAAAGAGAGACAGAGAGAAAGGTCTTCCTTTGCCGTTGGTTCACCCTCCAATGGCTGCTGCAGCCGGCGCACCGCGCTGATCCGAAGGCAGGAGCCAGGTGCTTCTCCTGGTCTCCCATGGGGTGCAGGGCCCAAGCACTTGGGCCATCCTCCACTGCACTCCCTGGCCACAGCAGAGAGCTGGCCTGGAAGAGGAGCAACCAGGACAGAATCCGGTGCCCAGACCGGGACTAGAACCCGGTGTGCTGGCGCCACAGGCAGAGGATTAGCCTGTTGAGCTACGGCGCCGGCGTAGGGGGTCTCCTTTTTACAAATCCATTTTCTATTGCACTGAATTACGTTGGTTCGAGTCCTCTAGCTCTGCTCCAGCCTCTGACCAACCCAGGAGCTGGGAGGTAGCAGGTGATGGCTCGTCCCCTCCACCCACGTGGGAGACTCAGAGTTTTGGGCTCTTGGCTTGGGCTTGGCCCAGCTCCAGCTGTTGTGGCCATTTGAGGAGTGAACCTGTGGATGGAAGACCTCTTTCTCTCTTTGCCTCTACCTCTCCTCTCTGTAACTCCTCCTTTTAAGTAAAATAAATCTTTTCTTAAAAAAAAAAAAAAATTGGCCGGCGCCGTGGCTCACTAGGCTAATCCTCTGCCTTGCGGCGCCGGCACACCGGGTTCTAGTCCCGGTCGGGGCACCGATCCTGTCCCAGTTGCCCCTCTTCCAGGCCAGCTCTCTGCTGTGGCCAGGGAGTGCAGTGGAGGATGACCCAGTTCCTTGGGCCCTGCACCCCATGGGAGACCCAGGAGAAGCACCTGGCTCCTGGCTTCGGATCAGTGCGGTGCGCCGGCCGCAGCGCGCCTACCGCAGCGGCCATTGGAGGGTGAACCAACGGCAAAAGGAAGACCTTTCTCTCTGTCTCTCTCTCACTGTCCACTCTGCCTGACTAGAACCCGGTGTGCCGGCGCCGCAAGGTGGAGGATTAACTTAGTGAGCCGCGGCGCCGGCCTTGCTTATCTTTTATATTTAGGGGATGTTGAACTGTGTGAGCGTTAGCACAGGTGAAAATGGCAAATTAGACAATGAGACCGTGCATGCCAAGGGCTGGTAGACTTTTTTTTTTTTTCTTTTTTGCAAAGGGCCAGATAATAAATCTCACGGCGTTTGCAGGTCATACAGTCTCCATGGCAACAGCTCAACCCTGCCTTCGTAGAAGTAACCATGACAACATGTCAATGAATGGTCATGGCTGTGTGCCAATAAAACTTTATTTATAAAAACCTGGTGCCAAGCTGGATTTGGTCCCCGGGCTGTCATTTGCTGCTCTCTGATCTATGAGGACGCCTTGAGATGTTTGTGGGAAAATGGAATGAAAAGTTTGTTTTTTTGGTGCCAAAATGTTTGAAGTACATGCATACGTTTTTCGTTATACACATGTTCCACAACTTTTTTTTTTTTTGAAGATTTATTTATTTGAGAGGCAGAGACAGAGAGACAGAGAGAGAGGTCTTCCATCCGCTGGTTCACTCCCCAGTTGGCCACAACGGCTGGAGCTGCACCAATCTGAAACCAGGAGCCAGGAGCTTCCTCCAGGTCTCCAAGCACTTGGGCCATCTTCCACTGCTTTCCATCGCAGGGGAGCTGGATCAGAAGTGGGGCAGCTGGGACTCAAACCAGCGCCCATATGGGATGCCAGCACAGCAGGCAGTGGCTTTACCTGTTATGCCACAGTGCCAGTCCCTCCTACCAATGTTTTAACCACTTAGGCCAAACACGGACCCTGAAATGTATCTTTTTTTTAAAAGACATTAATCTAGTTGAAAGAGTTACAGAGAGAGAGAGAGAGAGAGAGGAAAGAGAGATATCTCCCATCCACTGGTTCACTCCTCCTGGCTGCAATGGCCAAGGTTGAAGCCAAGAGCTTGGAACTCCATCTGTGTCTCCCACATGGGTGGCAGAGACCCAGGGACTTGGGCCATAACCTTCTGCCTTCCCAGGTGCCTTAGCAGGGAGCTGGATTGGGAAGTGGAACAGCCGGGATTCGAACCAGCACTCGGGATGTTTAACCTGCCGCACCACAACACCAGCCCCTGAAGTCCCTTCCTGCGCTACATGATAAAGTGACTCATTCCAGGTTCTGATGCTTGCAACCTGCGTGTCCTCGGGCCGCTCAGATCCCGCACAATGCTCCCCCCCTCCCCAGGGATTCACTCTTTCCTGGCGGCAGGTCTTGGCCGGGTTCTCGCCAAGGAGGGCGCGCACCTTCCCAACCCTCTGGCTTTCAGCCCAGCCCATGTGAATCATTCCACTCAATGGCGTGTGGGCAAAAATGGCAATGACTCTGGTCCAAACCTGAACCCTTGGCTGTTTTCCAATCTTGGGCTGCTCTTTGGGGGGCGGGGGTGAGGGAGAGGAAGGCCCTCCCCAGCGAGGGCCAGGAGAGAGGACAGAGGCCGAGGAGGGAGAAAGCTCTGGGCGGGAGCATTCAGCAGCTGGTGCCCTTGTAGACTCCAGATCTTACATAGGCAGCACTTTGCCCTGGCTGTTCCCTCTGCCTGCAGCTCCTTTCCCTCGGGCAACCTGTTGGCTGATTCTGTGGCCGACGCAGGACATGGGTGAATGGGGCTCATTCAGAGGGGCCCATGCCAATCACCGCCTACCCACTCACCTTCTGTTTCCTGTTTTTCTTAGTTGCTTTTATCAGCACTTGAAACTGTGTTACATTATATTACTATCTGTCTGTTGAGTCTCCTCCTCTCCAGCGTCAGCTCATGGGGTCACTGGCTTGATTTAGCTGCATTGCCGCCACCTAGAAGCGATGGTAGCACATAGCAGGTGTTCAATGAGTAGTTGTGGGGTGGGGCGTGCGGCAGGCATTTGGCTGAGGGGTTAAATCCAGCATCCCACCAAGGCAGACTCCAGGAGACAGTGCTTGGCGATGGCCTGGGTAGTTGGTGTTCTGCCACCCACGTGGGAGACTTGGATGGAGCTCCTGACTCCCAGAATTGTGGGTATCTGGGGAGAAAGCCAACGGGTGGGGGTCTCTACCACCACTCACCACTTAACTCCACCTATTTTTCTCTCTCTGCCTCTCAAATAAGTAATGATAAAATAATAATAATAATAATACATTCCCTTGAAGAGAACTTTCTTGGCCATCCTTAAAAAAAAGATTTGTTTATTTTATTTATTTGAGAGGTAGAGTTAGAGAGAGAGGGAGGAACAGGGAGAAAGGTCTTCCCTCCACTGGTTCATCCCCAAGTGGCCATGAAGCCAGGAGCCAGGAGCTTTTTCTGAGTCCCCGACGTGGGTGCAGGGACCAAGCACTTGGGCCATCTTCCACTGCTTTCCCAGGCCATTATCAAGGAGCTGGGTTAGAAATGGAGTTGCTGGGACATGAACCGGTGTCCATGTGGGATGCTGGCACCCCAGATGGAGGCTTAGCCTAACGCCGCAGCACCAGCCCCATGGATCCATATCTTTATTATACGATTATTCAAGTCCCTGGCTGCTCCACTTCTGATCCAGCTCTCTGCTGTGGCCTGGGAAAGCAGTGGAAGATGACCCAAGTGCTTGGGCCCCTGCACCTGCATGGGAGACCTAGAAGAAACTCCTGGCTCCTGGTTTTGGATTGGTGCAGCTCTGGCCATTGCAGCCATCTGGGGAGTGGACCAGCGGATGGAAGACCTCTCTCTCTCTCTGCCTCTGCCTCTCTCTAGCTCTGCCTTTCAAATAAATAAATAAATCTTTTTTTTAAAGCAACTACAACAAACATGTACCCATCAGGGTGGGCGGTTAATCTGCTCCTTGAGACGCCCCCACATCTCGTATTAGAGAACTTGGCTTGGACACTTGGCTCCCTTCTGATTCCGGCTTCCGGCTGAAGTGCTCCCAGGAGGCAGCAGGTGACGGCTCCAGTCCTTGGGTCCCTCCCACCCATGGGGGAGACGCAGATGAAGCTCCTGGCTTCATCCCCAGCCTATCCCCGGGGCCATTGCAACATTTGGGGGGAAACCCAATGGCCAGGGACACTCTTTTCCCTCTTTTTCTCTCCATCTCTGAAATAGACAGGACATGGCTATCTTTCAATGCACACATCTTGCGTGTCTTTTCTGGTGAGCTCTGACTAATGGGTGTACCACTAGCCAGAGAACGCTGCTGTCACCCAGAAAGTCCCCTGAGCCTCTCTGAAGTCAGCCCCGCCCACCCCTTGTTCCCCAGGCAACGGCAGGTCTGATTCCCGGGGGTGCCAAGAAACCTTCCGGAAGATGTCACCTTACAGATCCACTCCGGGGGCTGGGACACAGAGCTCTGAGCCATACACCCCGTCTGGTTTGGGCTTGGTCTGTCCAGGTCTGGGTGCCTTTTTCTCACCTTCCCTGGGTGTGCAGACCTTGGCTTGCCTAGTCCCCCATGGGTGGGCAGCTGGCTGTGAACACCGGCACAAGGCTTACTGTAGACAGATGTTCCCATGTAACCTGAGTGAACAGGTGCCCTAGTCCATGTTCTGTCCCTAAAACTGAATACTGGGGGGGGGGGGGGGGGGCGGTGCTGTGGCATAGCGGATAAAGCTGCCGCCTAGGATGCCGGCATCCCACATGGGTGCCGGTTTGAGTCCTGGCTGCACCACTTCCGATCCAGCTCCCTGCTACTGTGCCTGGGAAAGCAGCGGAAGATGGCCCAAGTGCTTGGGTCCCTGCATCCACATGGGAGACCCGGATGGAGCTCCTGGCTCCTGGTTTCAGCCTGGGCAAGCCCTGGTCGTTGTGGCCATTTGGGGAGTGAACCAGGAGATGGAAGATTCTCTCTCTCTCTCTCTCTCTCTCTCTCTCTCTCTCTCTACCTCTCCCTGTAACTCTGACCTTCAAATAAATAAAATAAATCTTTAAAAATAAAACAAAGCAAAAAATCAGAATACCAGGGACTAAGTGATTTATATTATTTTTTATCTATTTATTTCCATTTTATTTGGAAAGCAAAGATCTCTAGTTCACTCCCCCAACTGCCTGCAACAACCAAGGATGGGCCAGACTGAAGGCAGGAGCCAAGAACTCCATCCTGGTTTCCCACATGGGTGGTAGGGGCCCAAGGACTTGAGCTGCCACCTGCTGCCTCCCACGATGTACGGTAGCAGGAAGCTGCATCAGGAGCAGAGGAGCTAAGGCTTGAAGCCTGGTCCTTACTCAGATACGGGGTGCAGGTGCCCCAAGTGCTATCTTCATAAAAAATGATTTCTTTATTTATTTGAAAGGCAGTTTTAGAGAGAGAGAGAGAGAGAGAGAGAGAGAGCTCTTCCATCCACTGGTTCACTCCCAATGGCCGGAGCTGTGCCGATCCGAAGGCAGGAGCCAGGAGCTTCTTCCAGGTCTCCCACACAGGTGCAGGGGCCCAAGCGTTTGAGCCATCTGCTACTGCTGCAGAAAATTTTACATTAGTACTGAATGTATCAGGACTTCTGCTTGTATTGTCTCTTTTAAAATGGACTAGAGCGGCCGGCCGGCACTGCAGCTCAATAGGCTAATCCTCCGCCTGCGGCGCTGGCACACCGGGTTCTAGTCCCGGTCAGGGCACCGGATTCTATCCCGGTTGCCCCTTTTCCAGGCCAGCTCTCTGCCTGTCAAAAAAAAAAAAAAAGGAATAGAACCACTGCTTGCAAAGCATTTACATTTGTGTGCAGCATTAGAGATGAGTTAAGGTCTACTGGAGGGGTGGTGAAGCCATGAGTTGGGGCGCACACTTGCCTTCTTCAAGCCCTTGGACTTGACAATGAGCTCTGCCCTCCATTCCAGCTTCCTGCTAAGTCAGACCCTGGGCCGGAGCAAGTGACTGGGCTCCCGCCACTCACGCGAGAGACCTGGCCTGAGTCCCCGGCTCCCAGCCTCGGCCAGTGGGGCACCGGGGGCGGGGGTGGGGGTGAACCAGTGCATCAGAGTTCTCTCTCCCCCTCTCCCTCTCCCTCTCCCTCTCCCCTATCTGCCTCTCAAACACATAAATAAATTCTGGCTGATAGGAAACTTGAGTGATAAAGGACTTGACCGAGAAGGTATTAAAAGGATGAAGACACTTTTTTAAAGCTCTCGGCATGGTGCAATTACAGGGGAAAAAACTTCAGGGCTGGTGCTGTGGCGTAGCGAGTAAAGCCGCTGCCTGCAGTGCAGGCATCCCATATAGATGCTGGTTCGACTCCTGGCTGCTCCAGTTACGATCCATCTTCTACTGGGAAAGCAGTAGAAGATGGCCCAAGTCATTGGGGCCCTGCACCCACGTGGGAGACCCTGAGGAAGCTCCTGGCTCCTGGCTTCGGATCCGCGCAGCTCTGGCCATTGTGGCCATCTGAGGAGTGAACCAGCAGATGGAAGACCTCTCTCTCTGCCTCTCTTCTCTCTGTGTAACTCTGACTTTCAAATAAATAAATAAATCTTTAAAAAAAATCTTTGCTTTATAAATGACCCAGTCTTGGGGCTTCTGCTATGGTGATGGAAAACAGCTAAGGCGCCTCTCCGAACAGAGCATTGATAAACAATAATGCCGCATTGCCACGGGGTTGTTATGGCAACCAAGTAAGCTAGTGATGGAGAATGCTCTTGATTTTTTTTTTAAAGGAATCTTTATCGAGGCATAAGTTGTATAACATTTTTTAAAGATTTATTTATTTATTTGAAAGTCAGAGTTACACAGAGAGAGAAGGAGAGGCAGAGAGAGAGGTCTTCCATCCACTGGTTCACTACCCAAACTGGCCACAACGGCTGGAGCTGAGCCAATCTGAAGCCAGGAGCCAGGAGCTTCTTCCAGGTCTCCCACATGGATGCAGGGGCCCAAGCACTTGGGCCATCTTCCACTGCTTTCCCAGGCCACAGCAGAGAGGTGGATCGGAAGTGGAGCAGCCAGGACTTGAACCGGCGCCCATATGGGATGCCGGCACTGCAGGCGGCAGCTTTACTGGCTACACCGCAGTGCCAGCCCCTATATCATTTTTGAGAGACAGAACTCTCATTTGCTGGGTCAGTCCCTAAACACCTGCATTGGCTGGGACTGGGCTGGTGGGCTGATGCTAGGAGCTGAGAACCCCACCGAGGTCTCCCGCGTGGATGGCGGGGACCCAAGTACTCGAGCCATCACCAGCTGCCTCCAAGGGAGTGTGGGGGCATTAGCATGGAGCTGACGTCGGAGCTGGAGCGAAGTACGGAACCCAGGTACTCCAAAGCCGGGTGCAACTATCCTTTAAGATTTTATTTAGGCCGCGCCGCGGCTCACTAGGCTAATCCTCCGCCTTGCAGCGCCGGCACACCGGGTTCTAGACCCGGTCGGGGCACCGATCCTGTCCCAGTTGCCCCTCTTCCAGGCCAGCTCTCTGCTGTGGCCAGGGAGTGCAGTGGAGGATGGCCCAAGTCCTTGGGCCCTGCACCCCATGGGAGACCAGGAGAAGCAGCTGGCTCCTGCCATCAGATCAGCGCACTGCGCCGGCCTCAGCGCGCCTACCGCGGCAGCCATTGGAGGGTGAACCAACGGCAAAAGGAAGACCTTTCTCTCTGTCTCTCTCTCACTGTCCACTCTGCCTGTCAAAAAAAAAAAAAAAAAGATTTTATTTAGGCCAGTGCCATGGCTTAACAGGCTAATCCTCCGCCTTGCGGCGCCAGCACACTAGGTTCTAGTCCCGGTTGGGGCGCCGGATTCTATCCCGGTTGCCCCTCTTCCAGGCCAGCTCTCTGCTATGGCCCAGGAAGGCAGTGGAGGATGGCCCAAGTGCTTGGGCCCTGCACCTGCATGGGAGACCAGGAGAAGCACCTGGCTCCTGGCTTCAGATCAGCACGGTGTGCTGGCGGCAGCAGCCATTGGAGGGTGAACCAATGGCAGAAAGGAAGACCTTTCTGTCTCTCTCTCTCACTATCCACTCTGTCAAAAAAAAAAGATTTTATTTATTTGTCTGTTTATTAATTATTTGAAAGGAGAGAGAAACACGGGGCTGGGGCGGGGAGAGAGGTCTTCCATTCACTGGTTCACTCCCGAAATGCCTGCCATACCCAAGGGCTGGTCCAGGCTGAAGCTAGGAACCCAGAACTCTTCCCAAGTCTCCCATTGAATGACAGGGACTCAGGTACCAGGGCCATGCTCCAGGGCCTCCTCAGTGAGCTGGGTCAAAAACACAGCAGCGGGGACTCAAACCAGTGCTCCGATGGAAGATGACGGAGTCACAAGTCGTGTCTTAACCCACCGCGCCACTGCCCCGGCCCCAGATTCAGGTGTCTCAATTGCTTGGGGAAATACACAGGTGTGTGTGCGCGCGCGCACACGTGTGCGCCCCATCTGGGTTACCTTGGACACCGACTTTGCGGCATGGTTCAACGCAAAATTGTTTATTTCAGAGTTCTATCCCAGAAGGCCAGGAGAGACACCGACAGTGAGACACAGGAGGATATCCAACCCGAATCCAGGACGTTCCCGCTGTGGGCAACTGGACTTCCATCTGCTCAGCCCGCTGGGGACCCCCAGGGAGGAAGCGTGGGACAAAGATGACAACGCTGTCCCGGCGGAGTGAGGAGGGAGCAGGGGTGTTGATCCCCCACCTTCTCCCCTCCCAGCTCACCGGCACGGGAGGGAGAGCGTGAATTTTTCAGAACTTGTGGCGGTCCATCACAACGGGTTCCCTGGGGATCTAAGAGAAACCCCTAGCAAACGCAGGTGCTGGCCGCTGGAGACGCAGCCAAGGTTCAGAAATTGACACGGACATTCCAGAGCGGAAACCCCCTCCCTCCCAACTGCCACCTCTTCTCCTGAGCCGCAAACATCAGATATTTCCTTAGCTATCCAGATCTCCTTGTCTGGAGACCGTCACAGCCTCCCCTTTCCCTAGCAATGTGCTCTTCAAACTGTAAATATGCAAGTTGCTCCCTTCCTATAAACTGTTTTTAAAAGTTTTTTAATGTATTTGTTGCCCCAGGAGTCAATCCTGGTGGCATATGGCTGATCACTGGCGAATACACGCAGAAGAGGGGAAAGGCTCTGGTCCACGTTCCCCACGGAGGTCAGACCAGGTGGTGTTTCAGCTCTCAGAGCCCAGACAGAGCCCCGAGGCTGCCGTGCTGGGCGAGAAGTTCTGTTGGGGACCAGCTGGACGGAGTTTCAATCCCACGTCCGCCATCTGTACGTCCGCCATCTGTTGGTGGGGCAGCCCCGGAAGTCACTTCAGATGGTTTAGCTTTGTTTTCCCTTTTGGGAAAGAAAGATAGGAACTCCCAGACGAGTTGATTTTAGGATTTGGGAATTTTTTTTTTTTTTGACAGGCAGAGTGGACAGTGAGAGAGAGAGACAGAGAGAAAGGTCTTCCTTTTTGCCGTTGGTTCACCCTCCAATGGCTGCCACGGTTGGCGCGCTGCGGCCGGCACACCGCGCTGATCCGATGGCAGGAGCCAGGTGCTTCTCCTGGTCTCCCAAGGGGTGCAGGACCCAAGCACTTGGGTTATCCTCCACTGCACTCCCTGGCCACAGCAGAGAGCTGGCCTGGAAGAGGGGCAACCGGGACAGAATCCGGTGCCCCGACCGGGACTAGAACCCGGTGTGCTGGCGCCGCAAGGCGGAGGATTAGCCTAGTGAGCCGCGGCGCCAGCCAGGATTTGGGAATTATAATCTGTTCAGACAGACAGAGGGATAGCTGATGCCGAGATAGGTTAATGACAAGTTGATAGGCGATACATAGGAGACAGATACACAGATGATGGGTGGGCAGACAGAAAGAGATGCTAGGTGTGCCTCTTACACCTGGGGAGGCATTTGTTAGGTAGGCACGGGGGTTTCCGTTACCCCACTCCTGCCCCTCCCACCTGTCTCGTGTTCACCGGCTGGTAAATTGAGGTGCTCTTCCAAACACTGCGTGTCAGCCTGGGAGTGGTGTCGGGCCTGGGGTCACGTCCAGTTGTGAAGGTCTCCAGATGTTTGCGGTGACTCTGACCCTGCTGCTGTCGGGGAGGCTCCCCAGCCAGGGGGAGTGTTCCTCTGCAGGGGAGACAGACAAAAATAAAGAGTCCATATTCATTCCTTTTTGACAGAAAAAAAAAGAAATAGATGCTAGGATAGAGATATGACTGACAGATACAGTGATAGAATTATAGATACAGACAAGAGAGATACATATGATGATTGAGAGATATATGAGTGATAGGTGATTGATAGACAAACGCATATTTTAGATGATAGCATGGATGGATGGATGGATTCACAGGTTAGATTGACAGATACAAATACCGGGAAGATAAATAGCAATGATAGATGGCTGATTGGTAGAATTACAGATGGGGGCCGGTTCAAGTCCTGGCTGCTCCATTTCCAATCCAGCTCTCTGCTATGGCCTGGGAAAGCAGTAGAAGATGGCCCAAGTCCTTGGGCCCCTGCACCCATGTGGGAGACCTGGAAGAAGCTCCTGGCTCCTGACTTCAGATCAGCACAGCTCCAGCTATTGCGGCCATCTGGGGAGTGAACCAGCAGATGGAAGACCTCTCTCTCTCTCTCTCTCTCTCTCTGCCTCTCCTCTCTCTGTGTAACTTTTTCAAATAAATGAAATAAACATTTTTAAATGAATTACAGAAAGATGATAAATATGATATATATAGATAATTGATCAGTAGAAAGATAGATATAGATGATCAATAGATAGCGAGACAGACATAGAATGATGTCAGACAGATAGAGGGATGACAGAGGTAAACACGTTCCCCCAGAAGCAATGGTCTGATGTTCACTAACTCAGTTGTCTTAATTAACCCAAACTGTTCTAACACAACAGCACAGACTGGATGCCTTACACAGGTATTTATTCCTTATACTTCTGGAACCTGGGAGATCCAAGATGGAGGCACGCCAGTCACAGCGGCCATTGGAGGGTGAACCAACAGAAAAGGAAGACCTTTCTTTTTTTTTTTTTTTTTTTTTTGACAGAGTGGATAGTGAGAGAGAGAGACAGAGAGAAAGGTCTTCCTTTTTGCCGTTGGTTCACCCTCCAGTGGCTGCTGCGGCCAGCTCATCGCACTGATCCGAAGCCAGGAGCCAGGTGCTTCTCCTGGTCTCCCATGCGGGTGCAGGGTCCAAGCACCTGGGCCATCCTCCACTGCCTTCCCGGGCCACAGCAGAGAGCTGGCCTGGAAGAGGGGCAACCGGGATAGAATCCGGCACCCCAACCGGGACTAGAACCCAGGGTGCCGGTGCCGCAAGGCGGAGGATTAGCCTGTTAAGCCACAGCGCCGGCCAGAAAAGGAAGACCTTTCTCTCTCTCTCTGTCTCTCTCACTGTCCACTCTGCCTGTCCAAAAAAAAAAAGAAAAGAAAAGAAAAAGAAAACACTTCCAGGTAAGCACTGCACCAGCATCGCCGTAAGGGTGAGAGAAGAAAACGGAGGACAAAGCATTTGGCTTCTGGCAAAGACCTACTATGTTTTTCTAAAAGATTTATCTATCTGAAAGGCAGAGTTAGAGAGAGGTCTTCCATCCACTGGTTCACTCCCCAATTGGCCACAACGGCCAGAGCTGGACCAATCTGAAGCCAGGAGCCAGGAGCTTCTTCTGGGTCTCCCACGTGGGTGCAGGGGCCCAAGGACTTGGGCCATCTTCTACTGCTTTCCCAGGCCACAGCAGAGAGCTGGATCGGAAGTGGAGCAGCCGGGTTTTGAACCAACATCCATATGGGATGCCGGCACTGCAGGCGGTGGCTGTACCAGCTACGCCACAGCGCCGGCCCCATCCCTTCTTTTCTCATCAAAGCAGGGACCGTGGTGCCAATCCCAGAGAAGCAGAGCCTAATGGGCAGCCCCTGGGTTCGTGATCGGGGAAGGCAGGCAGGCACTGCTGCGGGGGTGGGGGGGGGGGGGTGCCTGGGCGGGGTTTATCCCAGCGGGGAGCTTGGATTCACAACGACCTGACGTGGCCCCTGAGAACTCGCAAACTAGAGGGGTGGGGCACCCACGCTCCGGATCCGGCCAGCTCTGGCTGAAAACCGCTCCTGCGGCTGCGCGTTCCGCCCGCACATCCAGCCGATCTCACGTCCGGGTACTTCAAAGAGCCCATGGAAGGGTAATGAAAAGATCAGGCTACTAACCCAGCCGTGACCACACCTGCCTGGGTTCCATCCCCAGCTCTGGCTCCTGACTCCAGCCTCCAGCTACTGCAGACCCCAGGGAGCAGTGGTGATGGCTGAGGGACCCCTACCACCCACGTAGGAGCCGGGATTCAGTCCCAGGCTCCGGACTCTGCTCATGCATGGCCCAGCCCCGGCTGCGGGGGGGCGTCTGGGTAGTGAACCAGTGGGCCAGATTGGCTTGCTCGCTCTCTGCCTCTGCCTCTCTGTAACTCTGCCTTTCAAAAAAATAAATAAATATTTTTTAAAAAAAACACCCTCAGGTTTCTTTAAAAATAATAATAATAATAATAATAATAAGCCCATTGCTGTCTCAGCACCTGCCCTGCACCCCGCTGCTGAGGGAGGGCTCCTTGCCCTGGGACAAGGTGCGTGGACAAACACACCACACGTGCCCTTGGCCAGGAAAGGCCGTCTGTGCCGTGCGCCCTCGGAGACACTTACATCCGGGGAAGACGCACGCTCTTCTGCTTGTCAGTCAAACACCTGTACTCACCAGGACTGGGCGCCCAGCAGAATGGCACAGGGTTGACTCAGAAACAGAACAGCTGCTGATCGTGGGAGGGAGGCAGCATAGCGACAAGAGGGTGCTGACGCCCCAGGGGACAGTGAGACTGGCAGGTCCGAATGATTCCGTGTGCAGGTAGAGAACTCCAACCTGCAGCTCGGGAGAGACAGGGGCTGTGTCTAGGGACACGCGCGGTGGCTGGAGGCGAGGAGGGGGCTTTTTCCCTGGGAAGAGACATTCAGGCAGCCCAGGACAGTGAGCCTGAAATTACAGCTTCACCCCACACTGCTTCAGGGAAATACGTTTTTAAAAAATATTTGAAAGGAAGTGGCCGGCGCCGTGGTTCAACAGGCTAATCCTCCGCCTATGGCACCGGCACACCAGGTTCTAGTCCCAGTCGGGGAGCCGGATTCTGTCCCGGTTGCCCCTCTTCCAGGCCAGCTCTCTGCTGTGGCCCAGGAGTGCAGTGGAGGATGGCCCAGGTCCTTGGGCCCTGCACCCCATGGGAGACCAGGAGAAGCACCTGGCTCCTGCCATCGGATCAGCACGGTGCGCCGGCCGCGGCAGCCATTGGAGGGTGAACCAACGGCAAAAAGGAAGACGTTTCTCTCTGTCTCTCTCTCTCACTGTCCACTCTGCCTGTCAAAAAATAAAAAATAAAATAAAATAAATTTTGAAAGGAAGAGACATAGAAAGAAGCAGAGAGAGCGAGAGAGAGAGATCTTCCATTCACTCCCCAAATGACTGCAATGGCCAGGGCTGGGCCAAGCCAAAGCCAGGAGCCAAGAGCTTCCTCTGTTTCTCCCACATGGATGCACTTAGGCCATCCTTCACTGCTTTCCCAGGCCATAGCAGAGAGCTGGATCGGAAGTGGAGCAGCTGGGACTCGAACCAGTGCCCCTATGGGATGCCGGCACTGCAGACGCCAGCTTTACCCGCTACACCACACAGCACCGGCCCCAGAAATGCCCAGTTTCAAGCAACCAGCATCTGATGAGGGCATTTCTTATCGTGTCCTAGCACAGCGGAAGGCAGCCGTGCAGGAGAATCGAGAGAACCGCGAGCCATCAATCCATCCAGGAAGGGCACACAGCCCACCTCCACACATCAGCACCTTGGGGATTAAGTTCCTGGCACACACGGGTTGAGAGACACGTTCAAACGAGAACAGAGCTCTTAGAGCTCGGTGTGCATGAAGCCAAGACAGGAAGTCGCCGTAGCTTGTCTTGGTTCCACACCTGGAGGTCAGACTTAGAACAGCACACCCAGGTGTACGCGGAGGGCGTAAACGTCCATCATTTCCTGGAAGAACGCGGTGGCCTTGTGTTATCTTGACTTGGCCAGGGTTTTCAACTGCTGTTCTTTGTGCTTAGCCGATGATAAATGGCTGTGGGTGACGCTTGTGATTACGGATTTAATTTGTTGGGGATTGTTTGGCAAGCCCTCCAGTGTTTAATAACACTCATTTGCATCAGCAGCGTTTTGGGCCTGTCATTGTTCAATAAATCGACTTCTAAGTCATGTATGCGTTGACTGAGAATAGAAACCATTTTTACTCTTGTTGCTAAAGTGGATCTATGCAGAACACCCCGACTTTTAGGATGCTTCAAGACACACACTTCCTTTTTCTCATGAGGTTGGTTTTTCAGTGGGAGCTGGGAACAGGTGTAGCCTGATTCCCTTATATTAGAACAAAACAAAATTTGGAGCCGAGGCCGGCGCCACAGCTCAATAGGCTAATCCTCCGCCTTGCGGCGCTGGCACACCGGGCCGCATGGTTGGGGCTCCCGATTCTGTCCTGGTCACTCCTCTTCCAGTCCAGCTCTCTGCTGTGGCCCGGGAAGGCAGTGGAGGATGGCCCAGGTCCTTGGGCCCTGCACCCCATGGGAGACCAGGAGAAGCACCTGGGTCCTGCCATCGGATCAGCGCGGTGCGCCGGCCGCAGCATGCTGGCTGCAGCGGCCATTGAGGGGTGAACCAACGGAAAAAGAAGACCTTTCTCTCTGTCTCTCTCTCTCACTGTCCACTCTGCCTGTCAAAAAAAAAACTAGAGCCGATAGTTTAGAGGACTTTGCCTACAGTTGTTTGTTTATTTATTTGAAAGGAATAGTAACAGAGACAGACAGAGAGAGATGGTCCATCCCCTGGTTCATTCCTGGCTGGGCCAGGCTGAAACCAGCAGCATGGAATATGACATCCGGGTCTCCCACATGGGTGCAGGGGCCCAAGCACTTGGGCCATTATCTGCTGCCTTCCCAGGTGCGTTAGCGGGGAGCTGGATTTGAAGCCAAACATCCAGGACTCAAACTGGTGCACCCATGTAGGATGCCGGATAAAGCTGCCACCTGCAGTGCCGGCATCCCATATGAGTGCCAGTTCAAGTCCCGGCTGCTCCACTTCCCATCCAGCTCTCTGCTATGGCCTGAGAAAGCAGTGGAGGATGGCCCAAGTCCTTGGGCCCCTGCACCTGTGTGGGAGACCCGGATGAAGCTCCTGGCTCCTGGCTTCAGATTGGCACAGCTCTGGCAGTTGGGTCCATCTGGGGAGTGAACCAGCAGATGGAAGACCTCTCTCTCTCTCTCTGTCTCTCTCTGTCTCTCTCTCTGTCTCTCTGTCTCCCCTTTTCTCTCTGTGTAACTGACTGTCAAGTAAATAAATAAATCTTTAAAAAAAAAAAGTCTTCAACCTTAATCCACTGGCCATTAACATTTTTAAAAATTAATTAATTTATTTTTTAAGGAGTACAAATTTCATAAGTACAACTTTAGGAATTTAGTTATTCTTCCCACCATACCCACCCTCCCACCCCTCCTCCTCCTCCCTCTCCCATTCCCAGTCCCATTCTCCACTACGATCCATTTTCAGTTAACTTTATATACAGAAGACCAACTCCATACTAAGTAAAAATTTCAACAGTTTGCACACACACACACACAATTATAAAGTACTGTTTGAGAACAAGTTTTACAGTTAATTCTCATAGTACAACTCATTAAGGACAGAGGTCCTACATGGAGAGCAAGTGACTCCTGTTGTTGATTTAACAATTGACACTCTTATTTAGGACATCAGTGATCACCTGAGGCTCTTGTCATGAGCTGCCAAGGCTATGGAAGCCTCTTGAGTTCACAAACTCCATCAGTATTTAGACAGGACCATAATCAAAGTGGAAGTTCTCTCCTCCCTTCAGGGAAATGTGCCTCCTTCTTTGATGGCCATTAATGTTAATACACCAGAGAGTGAACATCCACATGAGTTTTGGGGAACCCAGAGCCGCTACACCCATCACAGATCCCTCAGGACGTTGGCACCATGAGTCACCCCATTTTATGAATGTGGAATCTGAGACCCAGAGAAGGGAAGTTCCAACTGCTAGTGGGTATCAGAGGGAGGATTTGACCCCAGGAACATGATACCATGGACACAGAATGACATGAGCTCACAATGAAAAAGTCGGCACACCCAGGAGAAGCCGCTCCGAGCGAGAATGAGAAGAAGTTGTCATCAGTAGGTCTACACCCTTCCCCATATCTAAAGAAACTGGGGGTTTTTCAGATACAGATGAAATCGCAGCCGTGGGTGATGTGACCTAAGACATCAAAGTTGCAGTCACCAAGGCGATCAAACAAGAAACACTGGGAAAGAAAGAAAGGTGTTTTTGCATAAAAGTTGTGAAAAATGAAAATATTACTGCTGGGATAAAAGTGATTACAAAGAAGATTAAACACAGCCCAAGAGAAAATGACTGACCTGGAAGACACAGCGAAAGAGATCAACTTGAACTGCAAGGCTCAGCTAAAGAAATCAGTTCAATGGAACAAGGAGACAGGTTATGCAATAGCTAGGATGCGGCCAGCGCTGTGGCACCATGGGTTAAAGTCCTGAACTGCAGTGCCAGCATCTCATATGGGTGCCGGTTCGAGTCCCAGCTGCTCCACTTCCAATCCAGCTCCCGGTTAATGGGAAAGCAATGCAAGTTGGCCCAAGTACTTGGGTCCCTGCCACCTAGGTGAGACTCGGATGGAGCTCCTGGCTCCTGCCTTTGACCTGGGCCAGACCTGGCTGTTGTGCCCATTTGGGGAACGAAGCAGGGGATGGAAGCTCTCTCTCTGTTCTCCGTCTCTCCCTCTCTTCTCCACCTTTCAAATAAATAAGCAGATCATAAATAAATCACTCTCCAGGTTCCTTGGCCAAGGCAAGTGCTCAGAGAACATAGCCCATGCGCCCTGAGGATGAAGTCAGAGGCATTCCCACGTTGGGGTTTAATCTTTTCTCCCAAACGTGGCTGCAATGCTAACCTCCCCAGCGAGAAATGTTCAAAGTCCAGAGAATGTCCCTTCCTGGTCCCTGAGCAAACATTTCTTCCCTGGGAATCTTGGCAGGAGACAAACTCAAGGAATTTTTTCTTTACATCAAGCTACATCGGAAATCAAGATTCTTAACGACTAATAGCAGCTGTCAGGTACTTGGCGAAATGTCACTACTCCGCCTCCCTGCATAGGGAGAAAGAGGCAAACACGGTCAGGTGCTTAGCCCAGTCCTGCCGGCCCTGCAGGTGCGCCCACTTGCTGAGAGACAGCACAGTGAAAACAACGCCAGATAGAAGCTGAAACTCACGGAGCCAGTGCCGCACCTGCCCCAGGGGAGAGAGGCAGCCCAGGGCAGCCCAGAAGGAGCCCACGTGTTTCAGCCTCGCTGGGGCTGGGCGTGGCCAGGGGCTGGGCGTGGCCAGATAAGCAAGGTCTGGCCAATGAAAGTGGCCAAGTGACCTGCGCAAGTGCAGTGTTTGCAAACCCATCTGCAATCTTTGGGATGCACGCGGTGCTCCCCGGGGGAATGACCGGACCACGAGAGGAGCTGTTGGAACGGCTGTGGGTGGAGCAGGTGGCAGCCTGGGGTGCTCCAAGGCAGATCCATGTGAGACAGGACCCACTGCCCGGTCCCCCACAAGCCACTGTATTGGGGGGTTCTCTTTGTTGCGGCAGCTTTTAGAAATCTCGTTATTTTCATTGTACTTCAAAAGCCTATAGAAGGCCGGCGCCTTGGCTCAACAGGCTAATCCTCCGCCTTGCGGCGCCGGCACACCGGGTTCTAGTCCCGGTCGGGGCACCGATCCTGTCCCAGTTGCCCCTCTTCCAGGCCAGCTCTCTGCTGTGGCCAGGGAGTGCAGTGGAGGATGGCCCAAGTGTTTGGGCTCTGCACCCCATGGGAGACCAGGAGAAGCACCTGGCTCCTGCCATCGGAACAGCGCGGTGCGCCGGCCGCAGCGCGCTACCGCGGCGGCCATTAGAGGGTGAACCAATGGCAAAGGAAGACCTTTCTCTCTGTCTCTCTCTCTCTCTCACTGTCCACTCTGCCTGTCAAAAATAAAAAAAATAAATAAATAAATAAATTTTTAAAAAGCCTATAGAAAACAGATCTCTGGCTCACTCATCAGGCACCTGCAGCAGCTGGGGCCTGGGACCTGGGACTCGGTCTGGGTCACCCATGGGGATGGCAGCAACTGCCGGAGCCCTCACGGCTGCTGGCCCCGGCGCACGCACTAGCAGGAAGCTGGAGCACAGGGGCACAGCTGGGGCTTGAACCCAGAGACACTGTGACGTAGGACGCAGGTGTCCCGAGCGGTGCCTGTTAGAGCCTCGTAACGTGCTCCCTGATAACACCATGAAAATGCATTTCATCTTTGCAACCCACAGAGGGTCACTATGAGTATACTCAGACAAGGTTAAATGTGGCCCAGGGCCACAACCCACCCACCCTGGAAACGGCCAGCCTCATCAGATCTCCAGGTCTGGTCCCTACCTGGACAAGAGACCACCTGGGAATGTCACTGTTGCTGTAGGCTTTTAAAAGTAACTATATTAGGGGGTCGGTACTGTGGCGTAGCGGGTAAAGCCATCACCTGCAGTGCCAGCATCCCATATGGCCATTGGTTCAAGTCCCAGCTGCTCCACTTCCCATCCAGCTCTCTGCTATGACCTGGGAAAGCAGTAGGAGATGGCCTAAGTCCTTGGGCCCCTGCACCCGCGTGGGAGACCTGGAAGAAGCTCCTGGCTCCTGACTTCGGATTGGTGCAGTTCCGGCCGTTGCGGCCATCTGGGGAGTGAACCAGAGGATGGAAGACCTCTGTGTGTGTGTGTGTGTCTCCTCTCTCTGTGTAACTCTTTCAAGTAAATAAATAAATCTTTAAAAATAAATAATAAATAAACAAATGATAAGGAATAATTTTCCAAAACTTTCCCCCCATTCTGCACTCCCCATCCCCCAGAAACAAGCCAAATTTCTATATTCAAGGTTTTTTTTTTTTTTTTAAGAGGCAAATGCTCTTTTGAACCCTGGATTTCTTCCAGGAAAACGCAATGCTTCCAGCGAGCATCACCATGGAACTGTGATGTGTGGTGCCACTCCCGGAGAGCAGGTGACAGCTGTCTGGCCCTCTGTCGTTCCTTGTTCTGGTTCCCTAACCCAAAATAACACTGACTCAGGCTGCTGGGGGCAGCGACGGGACTCATTCTGTCTCATAAAGTCTAAATGCCCTCAGCCTGGAGGGAGATCTTAATCAACCGTGGGGACAAGAACATTCGGCACCCAAAACACTGGGGATTCTATCTTTGTAGCAAACTCAATCCTGGCCTGAAAAAGCATCACATTCTAAAGACGCGAGCACGGGGCCGGTGGGGAAGCACAGCGGGGGAAGCCACAGCCTGGAATCCAGCATCCTGTGTCAGAGCGCTGGCCCCAGTCCCCGCTTCCTGCCGATGCCCGCGGGAGGTAGCAGGTGAGAGTCCACGTCCTTGGGCCCCTGCACCCTCGGGGGAGACCCGGATGGAGCTCCTGGCTCCTGGCTTCGGATCGGCTCAGCTCCAGCCGTGTGGCCATCTGGGGAGTGAACCAGTGGATGGAAGACCTCTCTCTCTCTCTCTCTCTCTCTCTCTCTCTCTCTCTCTCTGCCTATCTGTCTATATGCCTTTCAAATAAATAAATAATTTTTTTTAAAAAATGGCCCTAAGTTCACGTTGCAAAATTACTTGGGTACTAGCTATTGTTGCTAGCATCATCCGATGGCTTTAAGGTTTTGGGAAGCACAGCCAATTTTTTTAAATTAATTTACTTGAAGGGAAGAGTTGGGGGAGGGGAGACAGAGAGAGAGTCATCTTCCATCTGATTCATTTCCGGAACGCAGAAGCCAGGAGCTCCATCCAGGTCTCCCACGTGGGTGCAGGGACTCAAGGACTTGGACCATTTTCTTTTTTTCTTTCTTTTGACAGGCAGAGTTAGAGAGAGAGACAGAGATACAGAAAGAAAGGTCTTCCTTCCGTTGGTTCACCCCCAAATGGCCGCTATGGCCAGCGCGCTGCGCTGATCTGAAGCCAGGAGCCAGGTGCTTCCTCCTGGTCTCCCATGCGGGTGCAGGGCCCAAGCACTTGGGCCATCCTCCACTGCCCTCCCGGGCCACAGCAGAGAGCTGGACCGTAAGTGGGGCCGCCGGGTCTCCAACCGGCACCCATATGGGATGCCAGAGCTGCAGGCAGTGGCTTACCCGGATGCGTCACTCAGCTACCACTCCCTTTATTAAACTTTGCTAGCATGATTGCCACTAAAAAAAAATACTTTTCCCCCCCTACAAAATCCATAATATGGCTGCTGCTGGGCACTGATGCTCGCCCCGCGCCCACTCAGGCAATCGGCTGCTCCAAACCCCGCGCCCAGGGAGAAGCCAGCACACAACCCGCCTTCTGCTTCTACTTCTCGATGCACCGACCCCTGGAGCATCCAGGCGACCCGAGACCCCAGCTCCGAGGAGACGCACGAGGCTGGGCTCACGGGGGCGGAGTCACAGCTCCATCAGTCATTGGTTAAGGGCTATCGGGGGGCGGAGTCACAGACCCGTCAGTCACCGGTTAAGGGTTACTCGGGGGCGGGGTCACCCAGTCGCCAAGCCTCAGAGCTGCCCGGAGTTCGGTGGCCTCTGTGAGTGGCCCTCGCAGGGCTGGACGTCTCCTTGGACCGCCACAGAGGGGACACTGCGCCCATCAATCAGAATCCGGCAGCATGGCGCGGCAGGTGCGTGCCCGTGGGCTCCTGGGCGTCTTTCCCAGCAGTGGACGTCTCTGGGGCCCCGGGGTGGACGGCTCCTCCTTGGAGGCCACTCCTGGTCACGTTCTCCTGCTGCCCTAGAGACAGCTGGGCTGCGGGAGCTCACTCTGGCCCGAAGACTCTGAGTGGGGGCCAGGCTGGGTCGGGCCCCTGGGGCCAGAGCTCTGACCTCTGACAGCGCAGAGGGGCCGTGGCAGGGAGAGGACCCGGCCCTCCATCCATGCATTGGTGCCTGGCGCCGCGAACGCAGCAGGAACGAGCCCAGGGTCTGTGCTGGTCCCTGATTCCTGGCAGAGACGGGGGCTGGGGGGGTGGAGGTCTCCCCTCTGCTCTCGGGTCCCCGGCTTGAAAGGTCGTCCCGGGATGGAGGGCGCGCAGGGCTCGCTGGCCGGGAGCTCGGATGCCTCCATGCCCGGAGCCAGGAGCAGGACAGGGGGGAGAAAACCAATTATCAGAGCAGCGGGGACCCTGTCCTAAGGCTTCCAAGTACTGAGATGACCAGCGATGGCCGGGCTTTGTCTGCAGCCCCTGAGGTCAGCTGCCCCCACCCCGCCCCGACAAACCCATGCTGCACATATACAAGACCTAAATATGCATCCCATAGGGGCGCCAGTTCGAGTCCCGGCTGCTCCACTTCCGATCCAGCTCTCTGCTATGGCCTGGGAAAGCAGTGGACGATGGCTCAAGTGCTTGGGCACCCGCCACCCATGTGGGAGACCCGGATGGAGCTCCTGGCTCCTGGCTTACGATCTGCCCAGCTCCGGCCTTTGTGGCCAATTGAGGGGTGAACCAGCGGATGGAAGACCTCTCTCTCTCTCTCTCTCTCTCTCTCTCTCTCCCCCTTCCTCTCGAGATTCATCCACCCGGTAGCAGGGATCAGTGCCCGGCTCTTTTTCATGACTGCCTAATAGTCCATCGTGGCACAGTTTTGTGGATCTATTCCTCTGCTGACGAACACGCGGGTGGCGCCCCCTTCGGGCTGCTGTGACTAACGTTACCCCGAACCGATTTAAGCGTTGTTTTCAATTCTGTAGAGTAAAAAAAAAAAATAATTTTTTTTGCAATCTTTTGCAATGTCTGAAATGATTTCCAAATAACATCCTTTTTTTCATTTTTCAACCGAAATAAACAATCAAAAGCCAGGTCGAATTTGTAGATTAAATCACACCCGCGGAGCACGTTAGAAGCTGGGCCAAATTTACAAAATAAATAAATAAAACAAATTTTCTAGGCAGACACAGGGAGCCTCGACGCGGAGACGGAGCTCTTACGCCCCCGCGCGGCCAGCCCGCGCCACGACACCGGAGGTACCTGCTGCTGCAGCTCCACGGCCAGGTGTGCAAAGTCCCCTCCCCACCCTGCACCCCTGCACCCCCTCGCCCTCTTCCCCATCCTTAAAGGGCCGGGCAGTAGATATTCCCAGCTTTGCAGCCCGGGTGGTCTCGGCTCCCCAGTGACTCAGCTCCTAGACCATCAAGAGGCAAACGGACGTGTGCCAATAAAACTTTATTAACAAACACACAAGCAGGGCGCCAGAGCTCGCTGGCCTCGCTCTGATCCAAAACCAGAGACACAAAAGCCAAGCTTTAACACCTCGGTCAGCACGACCCCCTGGAATGAACGCAGTCAGCTCTAGACAAGCCGGCACAAACGAGCTGTCGGCCTTAAAACGTTAACGCGGCAGCAGCCCAGCGCGAGAAAGGTAGCGGCGCCGCACGAAAAAGGTCGCGGGGCTGCACGAAAAAGGTCGCAGGGCGGTACGAAAAAGGTCACGGCGCCGCACGAAAAAGGTCGCAGGGAGGCACAAAAAAATGTCACGGCGCAGTACGAAAAAGATCGCAGGGAGGCACAAAAAATGTCACGGCGCAGCACGAAAAAGGTCACAGGGCTTCCTCCATTCTCTCGCATCTGAGCCTTATCACGGACGCGGGTTCGAGTCCCGGCTGTTCTACTTCCCTGCTAATGCGCAGTGGAAGATGGCCCAGGTGCTTGGGCCCCTGCACCTGCGTGGGAGACCCGGATGGAGCTCCTGGCTCCTGGTTTTGGATCAGCTCGGCTCCGGCATTGCAGCCATCCGGGGAGTGAACCAGTGATGGAAGACCTCTCTCTCTCCCTTTCCCTGTAAACACATCGGTCTTTTCCGAAGGCAGAGACGGGGCAGCTGGTACGCAGAACTTGCTGGAAGAAAATCCGACGCCGGTCCTACAGCTTAGCGACTGGACTCAGGCCCATCCAGGACCTTGACCTTGTGCGGAGTGAGGGGAGGGGGAGAAGCTCCAGCACCCGAGTTCGATTCCCGAGACCCTGCCGTGGACGTGGAGAGCGAGGGCTGAGAGCGTGGGCCGAGTCCCCTGCGTGGCTGAGTACCCCCTGCGTCCCCCTGCGTGGGCCAAGTCCCCTGCTTGGGCTGAGTCCCCTGCGTGGCCGAGTCCCCTGCGTGGGCCGAGTCCCCCCTGCGTCCCCCTGCGTGAACCAAGTCCCCTGCGTGGCCGAGTCCCCTGCGTGGGCCGAGTCCTCCCTGACTCACTCTGAGACACTAAGCACAGACGCCGTCCTGAGCAACCCGGAGCGCCCAGGTCACAGAGGAAACGGGGAGGGGAAGCGCCCTTCCTGCGGGGCCGCCGTGACCGCGCGCGTTCTAGCGAGCGCTGTGCGCCAGACTCTGGCCGGCCTCCGCCTGCGGTGATGGACGGAAACTTGGCTTCGGGCCAGCCAATCAGAGAACGCGTTTGAGAAGCTCAACCCATCGTGGGCGTTCTGGCCCCCCGTCCCGGTTGCCTTGTCAACCGGGCCAGGCGTCAGTGCGGGGCCGCTCGCGTGTTTGCGCATGCGTTTTGCGGTGCGCTTCGTGCCCTACCGTTGGCATTCAGGCCCCGCCCTGTTGCCTTGACAACCGCGCCAGGCGTCAGGGCGGGCCGCGCGTGCTTGCGCGTACTTTTGCGTGCACCGCCTGCACCCACAGTCGGCATCCTGGCCCCGCCCAAGTTGCCTTGACAACCTGCCCAGGCGTCAGGGCGGGGCCTCGCGCGTGTTTGCGCATGCGCTTTGCAGTGTGCCGCCTGCGTCCAAGGCTGGACCCGGTTCCCTGTTCGTAGAAGTGGAAGATGCACAGCTGCCCCGCAGAGGACCCGGCCAGCCGGGGCCCCGGAGCGCCCCGTCTTTCCTGCTGGCGCAGACACCTGCCGCCCAGCTCACTGCGGCGAGGGCCGACCGGGCGCCGGCCACCGCCCCGCCGGCACCACCCACACGTCTCCGACGCCGACAGTGGGCTCAGAAAGCGGGCCTCCGATTGGGTCTCGCGCGAAGTGGGCGGGGAAATGGGTGTGGCTCCGTGGGGGCGGGGAATACCCGCTCTGCTCCATTCCGGTGCTTGTGAGTGCGCGGGCTGTGGACTCTCAGCCAATCAGCGTGGCTCTGCTGCTTCGCCCCGCCCCGCCCCGCCCCGCGCCGGCGCCTGCGCATGCGGGTCAGGTCGCCGCAATCCAGGGCGCGCTTCCGGGACCGTCGCGGCGTGACGTCAGAAGAGGGCAGGTAAGTGCGGGCTCCCGGGGATCAGGGGCCGCCTGGCTCCTGGGCGGACACGGAGTGGCGGGGTGCGGGGCTCGGCGGGCGACCCAGGTCCCCGGGCCCCCGCCGCGACCCCCGACTTAACCCTGGGCCCCTATGATGCGGGCCCTTGTCTTCCTCCCTTGGAAGGGAGCCCTTGCCTTTAAGCGCAATGACGCTGTAAAATGATGCTCGGAAAACCAAATTAAGATTGATTTGTTTATTTAAAAGACAGAGTTGCAGAGAGAGGTAGAGGCAGAGAGAGAGAGGTCTTCCATCCTCTGGTTCACTCCCCAGATGGCCGCAACGGCTGATCAGGAGCCAGGAGCTCCATCCGGGTCTCCCACGTAGGTGCAGGGACCTAAGCACTTGCGCCATTTTCCACTGCTTTCTCAGGCCATAGCAGACAGCTGGATGGGAAGTGGAGCAGCCGGGACTCGAACCGGCGCCCACATGGGATGCCAGCGCAGCAGGCATTGGCTCAACGTGCCGCGATGCTGGCCCCTGGATTCCAAGTGTTTTTGCACCAAAATAAACATAACCTTTAATCCCGTGCTCCATGAAGCTCCCTCGTGTAGCCCGCTGTGGAGTTGACCCCTCCTTCTCTCCCTCTCTCCCTCCCTCCCTCTCTCCCTCTCTCTCTAGGAGACACACGCGGCTCCTCGGATGCCTCCCCCATCAGGCCCGAGACTCCTCTGAACTGGCTCCACCGCACAGCCCGCGAGATCCTCCCCGGGAAGCCGTGGCCCCTGTGCCAGGCTCGAGAAAGCCCGTTGCGGGTCAGACACCTTGAAGGCCAAGGCCAGTAGGCAGCTCCCAAGATGGTGAGTGGAGGGAAGGCCGGGCGCTCCCTGGGTTCCCGGCTCCATCTCTGTCGGGCCTGCCGGGAGCCCCGCTCCTCCGGCCTCACCCCCCACCCCCCCAAGTCGGCCTCTGCCAATGTCACAGCCACTCTGGCCAACTCTCAGCCTGGACGTCTTGCTGCAGAGATTCCGAAGCTTTGTGGCGCGCCCAGATCTCCCGGGAAGGGATGGGAGGCAGCAGTGTATGTATTTGAGAGGTCTTCCATCCACTGGTTCCCTCCCCAAATGGCCGCAACGGCCAGAGCTGGGCCAGACCGAAGCCAGGAGCCAGGAGCTTCTTCCAGGTCTCCCACGCAGGTGCAGGGGCCCAAGCACTTGGACCATCCTCTACTGCTTTCCCAGGTGCATTAGCAGGGAGCTGGATCAGAAGTGGAGTAGCCGGTAATCCTCCGCCTGTGGCGCCAGCACACCAGGTTCTAGTCCCAGTCGGGGTGCCGGATTCTATCCCAGTTGCCCCTCTTCCAGTCCAGCTCTCTGCTGTGGCCCGGGAAGGCAGTGGAGGATGGCCCAAGTTCTTGGGCCCTGCACCCCATGGGAGACCAGGAGAAGCACCTGGCTCCTGGCTTCGGATCAGTGCGGTGCGCTGGCTGCAGCAGCCATTGGAGGGTGAACCAATGGCAAAAAGGAAGACCTTTCTCTCTGTCTCTCTCTCTCTCACTGTCCACTCTGCCTGTCAAAAAAAAAAAAAAAAAAGAAGTGGAGCAGCTGGGACTCGAACCGGGCACACAGATAGGCAGGGGGTACAGCATCCCCAAGCACTGCCCCAGACACCCACCTTCCCCTAGAATGGGTCTGAACACCTGTGACCCCACCCCCACCCAGCATCACGGGGTGGGGCGGTCCTTGGCCTGGCTGGGGTGCAGCGCCGCTGAGCGGTGACGGGCGTTAAACCCATTTTGACGGAAAATAATTTCCATCTATGCAAGCGTTAGGGCCACGTGTCTCTGTCCTAGGCCAAGGAGCCCCTGTATACCGTGGAGCCAGGCACTTTGGCGCCTGGCGGGCGGTGGGGGGGGGCTGGCCGGAGAGGGTGGGCGGGACCCCACGGGGAGCCCAGGGAGGGCTCCCCACTGGCGATTCCAAGTTGGCTGCTACCAGGTGCCCTCGGCTCTGTAAGCGGTGTCTGAACTTCCCCCTGGACGTGTCCAAAGCGGTGACACTGACCTTGGGTTTTTTCCCACCCCTGGCCCTGGCCCCCAGCCAGATCAGACCCTCTGGACCGGACAGAGGCAGCGCCCCCCGCCCCGTGACCACAGGTTCCACGGCTGCGGATTCAGCCAAGCACAACGCAGGGATATTTTGGGGGCGGGGATGTGGGATGGGTCAGCAGCACTGAGGGCGTAGGAGATGACTCTGGCGGGAAGACGGACGCCCCCACCCCCCACCCCCCATCCCCCTTACCTCGCCATCCCCGGAGGCCTCGCGCACCTGCCAGTCTCCCGGAGGCGGGCTCTGAGTCACTTCTCTCTCCTCTGTCCTCCAGGGGGAACGGAAAGGCGTGAACAAGTACTACCCGCCTGATTTCAACCCCAAGAAGGTAAGGGGCGGCTTCCTGCCTTCCCGGGAGTCCGGGGTGGGGCGGGGTGGGGGCTGCAGTGGCCATCCTGGAGGCATCCGCTGCGTGCCCAGAGCCGGGCTCAGCATGTACATAGCAGAGCTTAGGATGCGGGGGGTGCAGGGGTGGGGCTCCCGTGGCGGCCTTGTCGCCCCCTCTGCCTCCCTCTAGGTCGTTCCACACAGAGGTCCTGCCCCCCCACCCCCACCCCATCACCTTCTGGTTCTCTGTTGCCTCTCTGCACGCCTTAAACCCTGCCCACCGCGGACAGGAGTGGCCGGGTCTTCCACGTAGAGGAGGGGTTAGGGCAGGCCGCAGTTCCTCCCCCACCCCCGCCCCATGTCAGGAGGGCAAATAAAATGACCCCAGGATGGGGATCTGGCTCCAAAACTTGGAGGTCCAAAGGCCTGTTAGCCCCAGCTAAACGGGGAAACTGAGGCGCGGAGGCCGAGGTCACACAGCTTCTTCCAGCTGCCAGTTGGGGAGGCGAGAAAGGTTGGCCCTCACCCGTGGGGTCCCCACCGTCGGTGAGAAGCGACAGGGTGGGGGAGGGGGGGAGACCCTGGCCCCTGCAGACGGGGCTCCCTGTCGCTCTGCCCTGGGTCGTAGACGGGGCTGAGCGATGAAGATTTGAGTATCCCAGGGAGACCATGGAACCCATCCCCCGTGGGTACCCAGAGACACCTGCTTTCCTGTTATTCTTAAAAAAAACTGAGCTAGACTGGCACCATGGCTCAACAGGCTAATCCTCCGCCTAGCGGCGCCAGCACACCGGGTTCTAGTCCCGGTTGGGGCACCGATCCTGTCCCGGTTGCCTCTCTTCCAGGCCAGCTCTCTGCTGTGGCCCGGGAGTGCAGTGGAGGATGGCCCAAGTGCTTGGGCCCTGCACCCCATGGGAGACCAGGAGAAGCACCTGGCTCCTGCCATCAGATCAGCGCGGTGCGCCGGCCACAGCGCACCAGCCACGGTGGCCATTGGAGGGTGAACCAACAGCTAAAGGAAGACCTTTCTCTCTGTCTCTCTCTCACTGTCCACTCTGCCTGTCAAAAATTAAAAATTAAAAAAAAAAACAAAACCCTGAGCTAGGCAGAGACGGGGTTGGGTGGCAAGGGGTGGGGGGAGGGGGAGGTCCTCCACTTCCCAGCTGTCTACAACAGCCAGGGCTGGGCCAGGCAGAAGTCAGGAGCCGGGAGCTCCATCCGGGTCTCCCACATGGGCACAGGGGCCCAAGCACTTGGGCCATCTTTCGCTGCTTTCCCAGGCCATAGCAGGGAGCTGGATCCAAGGTGGAGCCGCCGGGACTTGAACCGGCGCACATGTGGGGTGTCTGTACAGCCGTGCTGGCCCCCGTTCTGATCCCGAGCCCCCCGCTTCACCAGGATCTCCTTGCCCCCTGCAGGGTTGGGGGCCGGGGTTCTCCCGGCTCACCCTGTGCAGCGCTCAGCTGGGCTAACCTGTCTCCCCGCCCCCGTCCTCTCCACACAGCATGGCTCGCTCAACCGTTACCACAACAGCCACCCGCTTCGGGAGCGGGCGCGGAAGCTGTCACAGGGCATCCTCATCATTCGGTAAGGTGTTGGCTTCCCCTGGGGACCCCCTCCCCCAGCCCCTCCCCACCACCACCCTGGGTGCAGTGTCGCAGGGCTACAATTCCCTGATGCATCGGTCAGCTACTGCCGTGTAACAAGCCGGACTAGGCTGAGCTGGGCTGCCCGGCTGGGGGGATCAGCTGGCCTTGACCTTGTGCGACCTGGTTCTGCTGCGCGTGGTGTCCTGTCTCCAGCAGGGCCACCCGGGGCCTGCTCACCCGTCCCCTATGGTCCCCATGTTACGAGCTAGGTCTCCGCTGTCCACGGAGACCCAGGTGCACCTGTTGTAGTGAGAAGCCCCCAGCCCCGCACAGGGGGCCGGCTGACGAGTGTCGCCTGTGTCTGCAGGTTCGAGATGCCTTACAACATCTGGTGTGACGGCTGCAAGAACCACATTGGCATGGGTGAGTCCCCGCGCCCTGCCCCGCCCTGCCCTGCCAGCTTGTTCTTTGGATGGATGGGTGGGTGGGTGGGTGGGTGCGTGGATTCCAAAGGCAGAATGACAGAGAGACAGGGAACTAGACTGTGCTAGTTCACTCCCCAGGTGGCTGCAGTGGCCAAGGCTGGGCCAGGCCCAAATAGCCGGGAGCTTGGAGCACCATCCGGGTCTCCCACATGGGTGCAGGGACCCGGGCACTCGGGCCCTCTTCCACTGCTTGCCCAGGCGCATCAGCAGGGAGGCGAATGGGAAGTGGAGCAGCCGGGGCTCGAACCAGCTGCCCCACAAGGGCTTGGATGAGCAGGAAGTTGGGGCTGGAGTGGGACTTGAACCCAAGTACCCTGATGCGGACGCAGGCATTGTAAGCGGCAAACTCAGCCCCCACCGCCGAAGTCCTTGCATTGAAACCCTGTCTCTGCCTGTCTCCCTGGGGCCTTGGGGACGTAGGGAGCAGGGGCTGGGCCCTCGCTGCTGGGGGATAGGTAAGGAGTGAGCCCCCAGCACTTCCCTGTGTTCACAGCCCCTGGGCACCTGCCCCTTAAGGCACTGGGCCGCAAACAAAAGCAGCGCGTTCTCTGCGGTCGTCCCATGGTTTAAACGGGGAAACTGAGGCCCCTGTGGGTGCTGGAGCTGGGATTCGAACCCAGGCCTCCTCCCCTCCATGCGGCTGGAACAGGAAGTGCCCCTTTTCCCGCCTGGAATTCCTGTGCCAGCGGAATTCGGGCCCTGGGCTGGCCACCCCTCCCTCCCCCTCTGGGAAAAGTGGTGGGGGCAGGGGTGGCCTGGCCTGACCCTCGACCCCCTCCCCCAACCAGGTGTACGTTACAACGCGGAGAAGAAGAAAGTGGGCAACTACTACACGACCCCCATCTACAGGTGGGTCTTCCCTGGGGGCGGTGGTGGTGGGGAGCGCTCCCGGCCTCCTGGGTCTGCCACACCTCAACAGGCTTCTAGAGGCGTCCCAGTCTGTCCCCCCAGGGCACGCCCCTCTGCCCAGAGCCATCCACAGCTCCCACCTTCCTCCCAGGGGCCCCCCTGCCTCCACCCCCCCGTGAGAGCTCAGCTCGCCCCAGCACCCGGCCTAATGAATGAATGCATGAATGAACAAGGGGATGAATGGGTGAACGAATGGATCCATGGATGCACCCATTAGCCAGCTTGGGTTCACTGGGGGGAGGTGAGCCCTGGGCAGCCTGTGTCGCCCGCCCCAGCTCCATCCCAGGTATAGATACCCGCACCCCGCCCCCAGTCTCTGCCCCCTGGCCCAGCCCCGCCTCCCGCCCCGCCCAGGTTCCGGATGAAATGCCACCTGTGCGTCAACTACATCGAGATGCAGACGGACCCCGCCAACTGCGACTACGTGATCGTGAGTGGCGCCCAGCGCAAGGAGGAGCGCTGGGACATGGTGGACAACGAGCAGGTGCTGCCCACAGGTGAGCGCGGCCCCCGCCCCGGGGTGCAGGCCAGCCCGGCCCCCCCCCCCCCCGCCAGGCCCCGCTGAGAGCCCCTCGCTCCCTCGCGCGCAGAGCACGAGACGAAGCAGAAGCTGGAGACGGACGCCATGTTCCGGCTGGAGCACGGTGAAGCCGACCGCGGCGCGCTCAGGAAGGCCCTGCCGACCCTCAGCCACATCCAGGAGGCCCAGAGCGCCTGGAAGGACGACTTCGCGCTCAACAGCACGCTCCGCAGGAAGTTCCGGGTGCGCACCCTGCGGGCTCCCCGGCACCCAGAGTCCCATCCGGGTCCCCCACGCACACGCAGGGGCCCAAGCACTTGGGCCATCTTCCAGTGCTTTCCCAGGCCATAGCAGGGAGCTGGGTGGGAAGTGGAGCCGCCGGGACTCGAACTGGCGGCCAAAGGCGATACCGGTGTTTGCGGGCAGTTGCATAATCCGCTATGCCCCAACACCATGGTCCCTTCCCCCACGGGTTTGGAAGAGCCTCCCAGGGAAAGCAAGCCGTGGGGGTGGTGGGTGGGAGGGGATGGACGAGGCCCAGGCGGCTGACGTGTCTGGGACAGGCACCTGCCCCAAAGCAGAAGGCGCAGGTGCAGGCGCGGCTGCTGCGCTGGCGGGGACCGTGCCCCAGGGGGCGCTGTTGTCACTGCCGAAGCTGAGCCCGGAGGACTCCAGGCGAGGCCTGACCCCGTGCCCCCCAAACCCGACCACCCCCGGCGCAGGAGAAGAAGAAAGCCCTTCAGGAGGAGGAGCAGCGGGACCAGGCGCTGCAGGCCAAGGCCAGCCTGGCCATCCCGCTGGTGCCCGAGACGGAGGCCGACCGCAGGCTGGCCGCCCTGCTCCGCTTCCACACCCCGGACTGTGAGTGCGGCTAGGGGGCCGCGGGGGGCGGGGGCAGCCCGGGCCTGCTGCCAGCCACGCCCCCTCCTCCTCCTCCTCCTCCTCCTCCTGCGCAGCCTACGAGGACCGGCAGAAGCTCAAGCGGTCCGAGATCATCAGCCGCTCCTGGTTCGCCTCGCCGTCCGGCTCCGGCTCCAGCTCCAGCTCCAGCCCCGGTTCCAGCCCCGGCCCTGGCGCCGGCGGCGGCAGCAGCAAGGCCAGCAGTGTTCTCAGGAAGCTGGCCCAGAGCCGCAGGCCCACGCCCGCCGCCATCACCGTGGAGGACCTGGGCATCGTGCGGCGGAGGTCGCGGGACGTGCCCGGGAGCCACCAGCCCGCGGCCGAGACCCCCAAGCCTGGGGAACCGCGGGGGGCGGCTCAGGACAGGCCCGCGGGCGCCCGAGACTGTCCTCAGGAGACTGCTGACAACCCCAAGACCGCGGGCGCTGAGGGCCAGGCCCGGGAGGCGGCCCCCAGCCCCAGCAGCCTCAGCTCCTCCCTCGTGGCCGACTACTCGGGCTCCGAGAGTGAGTGAGTGGGCGGGTGGGTAGGTGCACTGTCGGCCTCGCGGGCTGCACTGGGGGTGCCTGGGGGACCCTCGCCTCCTCGCATTAAAGCCCTGTGTCTTTGCCCACTGCCTTGGGTTACTCGATGGGCCTGGGACTCCGGGCGGGCGTCCTGGAGGCGGCGGCAACGGGGAGGGGACACCCAGGATACACACACGCTGGTGTGGCATGGCCGTTCATCCCCAGCCCAGGGGCCGGAGGGACACGTGGCCCAGCCTTGGCAGGGGAGCTTTCGCCAGGCACGGGCTGGGGGACACCGTGGCCGATGGAGCCCCGTCCTCACGGGCCCAGACCCGGAATCCGGCCTGACCACACACACACCCACCTCTGGCAGGTGGGAGCCCCGTGGCCACACACACACACACCCGCCTCTGGCAGGTGGGAGCCCCGTGGCCACACACACACACACACACACACCCGCCTCTGGTGGGGGGGTCCCGGTTCGGTCCACAGCGCACGCCCCGCTTGGCAAGCCTGGCGCCTACTGGTTGCCTCGTAGGATTTGGGGGCAACGCCGCGCCCCTACATGTGTCCACCCTCCACCCACTCTCTAAAACATGAAAAATAAAAGCGGCCCGGGTCGTGGTTCTGAGTCAGACCAGGGTCCTGGGAGGTGGAGTGGGGTAGGGGACCTGCTGTGCGCATGCGCTTTCTCTCAGGCGCCCCACCCGCCTAGCCTCTCTGGTGGAGGCCTCGCCTCTCGCGCACGCGCCCTGACGCGCAGGGGGGTGCTCGGTAGCATCCTAGCCCCGCGCTGCGCATGCGCCTTTCTCCGCACGGTGGCAGTGCCCCGCCTGCCGGCCTAAAGCCCCTCGCCCCGCGCATGCGCCGTGGCGCGCAGGTGAGTGCGGCGGCCGAGCCATGGCGTTGGAGGCGATCCGCTACTCCAGGGGCTCCCTGCAGATCCTCGACCAGCTGCTGCTGCCCGAGCAGAGCCGCTACGAGGCGGTGGAGTCGGTGCGCCAGGCCTGGGAGGCCATCCGCGCCATGAAGGTGGGGCGCGGGGCCGCGGCGTGCGCGGCGGGGGCCCCGGAGCCGCCGGCCCTGACGCAGCGGGCCGTCCCTGCAGGTGCGCGGCGCCCCGGCCATCGCCCTCGTGGGCTGCCTCAGCCTGGCCGTGGAGCTGCAGGCCGGCGCGGGCGGCCCGGGGCTCGCCGCGCTCGTGGACTTCGTGCGCGAACGGCTCCGCTTCCTCGTCTCCGCCCGGCCCACCGCCGTCAACATGGCCCGCGCCGCGCACGACCTGGCGGACGCCGCGGCCCGCGAGGCCGGGCAGGAGGGCGCCACGGAGGAGGCGGTCCGGGACAGGTACGGTGGCCTGGCGCGCCGCGGCGGCTGTGGACGTCGTGCGTGCGCAGGGGGGTAGTTTTCTGGTTTTCCTTTTTTTATTGTTGTTATAAACACTTTTATTTAGTAAGTATAAATTTCCAAAGTACAGTTTATGGATTACAATGGCTTCCCCCCTCCCATAACTTGCCTCCCACCCGCAACCCTCCCCTTTCCCGCTCCCTCTCCCTTTCCATTCACACCAAGATTCATTTTCCATTCTCTTTATAAACAGAAGATCGATTCAGTATATATTAAGATTGCATCAGTTTGCACCCACACAGAAACACAAGGTGTAAAATACTGTTTCAGTACTAGCTACAGCATTACTTCACATTGGACAACACATTAAGGACAGATCCCACATGAGGAGTAAGTAAGTACACAGTGACTCCTGTTGTTGACTTAACAAATTAACACTCTTGTTTATGGCATCAGTAATAGTCATGAGTTGCCAAGGCTATGGAAGCCTTTTGAGTTCACCGACTCTGATCTGATTTAGACAAGGTCATAGTCAAAGTGGAAGTTCTCTCCTCCCTTCAGAGAAAGGTACCTCCTTCTTTGATGGCCTGTTCTTTCCACTGGGATCTCACTTGCAGAGATCTTTTATTTAGGTCTTCTTTCTTTTTTGCCAGAGTGTCTTGGCTTTCCATGCCTGAAATACTCTCATGGGCTCCTCAGCCAGTTCTGAATGCCTTAAGGGCTGATTCTGAGGCCAGAGTGCTATTTAGGACATCTGCCATTCTATGAGTCTGCTGTGTATCTCGCTTCTCATGTTGGATCGTTCTCTCCCTTTTTGATTCTATCAGTAAGTATTAGCAGACACTAGTCTTGTTTGTGTGATCCCTTTGACTCTTAGACCTATCAGAGCCATCAATTGTGAACTGAAATTGATCACTTGGACTAGTGAGATGACATTGGTACATGCCACCTTGATGGGATTGTATTGGAATCCCCTGGCACATTTCTAACTCCACCATTTGGGGCAAGTCCGATTGAGCATGTCCCAAATTGTACATCTCCTCCCTCTCTTATTCCCACTCTTATATTTAACATGGATCACTTTTCAGTTAAATTTCAACACCTAAGAATAAATGTGGGTTAATTACAGAGTTTTCTTTTTAATGCACGGCGACCCGTTGTACAGATGGGGAAATTGAGGCCCGGTGCAATTACAAACCCTTGGCCAAAGTCCCAACGGCCAGGCTGGGAGGCAAACCCAGGATCCTTGCAGTCAATGCCTTAAGTTGCCTCCCATGAGCTCTAGCTGGCCTTCTCCTGTCCCTGGGTTCTCTGGGCCTTGCTTTTGGGGACTTTGGTCACCTTTCCACTGCCCCTCTGTCTGCCTCCTCCCTCACACTGCAGGCCGCACCATTCCCCCACCGCGTTCCTTGGCTCCTGCCCCAGGGCCTTTGCACACGCCTCGGCTGCAGGTCGCTGTCCCATTCTGGGATGGATTCCACCTCCCTTCCATCTCATGCTATGGTCTGCTCATCACTGGCCAGCCCCCTAGGAGGCAGAAGACCCTGTGCTTGCTGCACTGGGCACACACACCAGGAGGCTCCCCCACCCCGGGAAGAGCAGCCGTGGTCAGAGAGGAGGGGGCCGGCCACCTGGCGGGCTCACGCCCCTTGTCGGCCCCAGAGTGATCCGCTACGCTGAGGACATGCTGGACAGAGACCTCCGAGACAACCGGCGCATCGGTGACCTGGGGGCCCGCCACCTGCTGGAGCGGGCGGCCCCCGGGGGCGGCAAGGTGACCGTGTTGACCCACTGCAACACCGGGGCGCTGGCCACGGCCGGCTACGGCACGGCCCTGGGTGAGTGGGGGCGCGGGGAGTGCGGGCAGGGATCGGAGGGGTGTAGGTTCCAGGGTGAGGTGGAGGAACCACTGAAGACTTCCTGGGGGAGGTGGCCATGCAGGCGTGAGGGGACCCGGGGTGGGTGGGGGAGAAGCCCCAGCCCGGGCGCACAGCCCTGAACCCGGCCCCCGCCCCTGCAGGCGTGATCCGCTCGCTGCACAGCCTGGGCCGCCTGGAGCGCGCCTTCTGCACGGAGACGCGGCCCTACAACCAGGGGGCGCGGCTGACGGCCTTCGAGCTGGTCCACGAGCGCATCCCCGCCACGCTCATCACTGACAGCGCGGCGGCGGCCGCCATGGCCCGCGGGGGCGTGTCTGGTGGGCGGGGTTCCGCGGGGCGTGTCAGGGTGGGGCTCCATCCCGCAAAGGCCTGTCCTGTGTGCAGGCTGTGGGGTTCTATTCCTGCAGGGCGTTGCGGTGGGCGTGGCTCCATCCCCGCGGGGGCGTGTCCGGTGGGCGGGGCCCGGGCGGCCAGGGCTGCTCTCCGCTGGCCCCCTGCGACCCTGTCCCTGCGCCCCCGCAGCCGTCGTCGTGGGAGCTGACCGCGTGGTGGCCAACGGCGACACGGCCAACAAGGTGGGCACCTACCAGCTGGCCATCGCCGCCAAGCACCACGGGATCCCCTTCTACGTGGCCGCCCCCAGCTGCTCCTGTGACCTGGGGCTGGAGTCCGGCGGGGACATCGAAATCGAGGAGCGCCCGGGCCAGGAGCTGACCGACTGGTGCGGCGTCCGAGTCGCGGCGCCCGGTAAGCAGGGCGCGGAGCTCCCCGCGGGTGGCAGCGCCCTGGGTCTCCCCGCGGGTCGCAGGGCCGGGTCTGGCGGCTTCTCCGGACGTCTCCCCCTCCCCGCAGGGGTCGCCGTCTGGAACCCCGCCTTCGACGTCACCCCACACGAGCTCATCACGGGCGGCATCGTCACGGAGCTGGGCGTCTTCACGCCCGAGCAGTTGCGCACCGCCCTGAGCTCCACCCCCACCCTAGCCGAGCCCCCGCCGCAGTAAATAAATGAAAAAATCGATTTTATTAAAAACGCTCTCTCGGGTTCGATCGGCTATGCCTGCCTCCCTCCGACTCTAGGTTCGATTGGTGCTGCCTCTCCCCTTCCCCCACTTCTCCCAGGAGTGGACAGCAGTGTTTGATAAATCACAGAAATGCACCAGCAGGGGATAGCTTATAACAACAGCTTGGCTATGAGCCGGTGCGGTGCTGGCCCTTTAAGGCTCTTGCCCCGCTGTATCCCGTGAGCACTTGCGCTCTTCCGCCCCCCCCCCATATCCCGGAGTGCCCTGCGCCTTCCGGGGTTGCAGTGCCCCGCCCCTTCCGGCTGCCTTCCGCCATCATGGCGCAGGGGCAGCGCAAGTTCCAGGCGCAGAAACCGGCAAAGAGCAAGGCGGCGGCGAAGGCCGCGGAGCGCGCGCGGGGCCCGCGGAAAGGCGGTGAGGAGCGGGCCGCGGGCGGAGGGGCGGGCGGGGTGTTGGGCCCACCCACGGGCCCCCGGCTTCATGCGCCCGCGTCTCCTCCCCCCCAGGCCGGGTTATCGCCCCCAAGAAAGCGCGCATCGTGCAGCAGCAGAAAGTCAAGAAGGTGAGCGGGCAGCGGAGGGGGATACCGGGGAGCCGGGGGCGGAGCGTGGGGCTCCGGGCAGTGGGTACAGGAACCGCGCCGTCTGTCCCCGGCCCCAGCGGGGCTCTGAGCCCACGGAGGAGCCGGGAGAGAGCCGCCCTGGGCTCGGTGGGATCGGAGCCGGGCCTGCCTTCGCGGCCGCCAGAGGGCGCCTGTGAGCGCCCGAGGGGTCATCCACGCGCGGGTCCGTCCCCAAATGCCTACATTGGCCAGAGCCGGCCAGGAGCCCCATCCGGGCCTCCCCCGTGGGCGGCAGGGGCCCCAGCACACGCGGGCCGTCACCTGCTGCCTCCCAGGCGCATGCGCAGGGCGGGAAACGGAGCAGGCGGGACTCGAACCAGGGCTGCTGTGGGGATGCCGGCGGGGCGGGGTGGGGTCCCGGGCCCATGGCTCTGTGCTCGCATCCGCAGGAGCTGGAAGTGGGGATCCGGAAGAAGATCGAGCACGACGTGGTGCTGAAAGCCAGCAGCAGTCTTCCTAAGAGGCTGGCGCTGCTGACGGCGCCGGCCAAGAAGAAGGGGGCACCGTCTTGAGGGCCCCCGCGACCCCCCCACCCCCAGCCCCCAACAATAAAGCAAATGCCATGCACTCCCGTCCCTGGCTTGTCTGGGCGCCGATCCAGTGCTTTCCGCGCACCGCCCCCGCTGCCAGGCCACGCCCCCTCCTGTGCATGCATGCTGCCCAGGGAGCCCCCCACCCAGCTCTGAGTGAGGGGATGGGATCGCTGCACCCGGAGACACTGAGCTAGCTGAGACCCGGGCTGGCATCTGTTAGGACGCTCCCCCCTGGGAGGCAGCAGGTGGGGGCTCAAAGTCCTTGCGCCCTTGCCTCCCCACAACACCTCCTCCAGGAAGCCTGCCCCACCTGGCCTGTGTGCTCAGTTCTCACAGCCCTGCTGGCTTCGTCTGCGCACAGTAGGCGCCCAGTGTGTCCCTTGGCGTGAGCCAGGGTCTCCAGGGCCTTCGCGCCACACCCCCTTACCTGGCCCCAAGCCTGCACGAGGCACGAGCAGCTGGGCGTCCGGAAAGAGCGATTCGGGGCGCAGGGGGGCCTGCCCGGCCTGGGGCCCGAGGACCCCACACTCACACTTCCAGCCTTCCCGGGTCACAGAGCCCCTGCTGCTGCCCGGTGCGCGCGATGAAGGCGCTGACCCCCGTGTGGCCGCAGTCGAGCGAAAGACTTACCTGTCTTCCTCTCTTGGGGCGGGGTGTGGGCCGCAGGCTAGCCTGCAGCCCCCTGGACGACCACCCCAGAGGCAAGGAAAGGCTTTGTTTGGGGAGCTGGGGGGGGTTTCCCTATGCCGGCCCGCACTTCCTGGGTTAGGCCCCGCCCCCTGCTCATTCCTCCAACCCCCACCTACCTAAGACCTGGAGCCAAGAGCCCCCCCAGACTGTGCCACCTCCTCTGACCCTTAGTAACCTCAGGGCACCTCGGAGCCTCACTCTTCCCATCTGTGAGATGGGAACACAGACCCTCAGCGTGGTAAAGGAAGGCACCCGGGCACCCGACGGACTGTGAGCTGGCCCTATGTCCTGGTGACAGAACAGCCCCCCCCCCCCAGCTCAGCTACCAGTCAGGACCCCAGGTTCCCAGGGAACCCTAGACAGTGGCTCCTCCCACCCCGGGGGACCCCTGCCCCCAGCCTCTCCCTCCTGAAAACCGTGCACTCCGGAAGGGAGAAACCTTAGGAAGCCAATTGCCCCGACTGCGCGGGGCAGGGAGTGGCAGAGGGAGGGCGATCTCGCCGGCGCGCGCACGCAGGCTGGCCAGTAAGAGCCGGGGGTCTGCCTCCCGGCTCTCCGCTGCGTTTCCCTCGTGGGTTTGGGGTCAGAAGCTTTGAATACCGAGACCGTGAGCTCACCAGGGCTGCAGCGAGGGAGGAAGCAGGCGGCCCCGCCCCGCCCACGCCCCTTTCCAGAACGTTCTGGGAATAGGACAGGCCCCCCCAGCCCAGCCCCCCATGTTTCTCTGCTACCCGCATTGCTCTTCCTCCTCTCGGGGGACACCCAGGGGCGCAGCCTGCGCCTACAGCCTCACATAGGAGCGGTAGGGCGGGGCCCGCAGCTTGGCCTCCCCGGGCCTCTTCCCAGGGTACCCCAGTCTCTGCGGCCCCTCAAGCCCAGCTCGGTTTTGGCAAGGAAGAGCGGCGGCGGCGGTAAGCCGGGGGCTCCCGGGCAGCCCGGCTCTTCCTGCTGGGCAGCCCGGGGGCAGTGGCCAGCCCGACCAGGCGCAGGTCCGGGAGCTGTGGAGGCGGCGCTCACCACGCGCCCTTGGTGCACAGCGCCGCCCGGAGGCGGAACCTCGGCCGCGCACCTGGACCGCCCCAGCGCTGGGTGCCGCGCCCCTGTCACAGTCCACAGCAGGCAGGGCTCCCCGAGAGACCAGCACTGCCCAGGAGGGTTACAACACAAGCCCCCTAGAGTTGTTTACTTGAAAGGCAGAGTTAACAGAGAGAGGTCTTCCACATGCTGCTTCACTCCCCAAATGGCTGCAAACAGCCAGAGCTGAGCCAGGCCGAAGCCAGGAGCCAGGAGCTCCATCCGGGTCTCCCACGCAGGTGCAGGGCCCAGGCACTCGGGCCATCTTCCACTGCTGTCCCAGGCGCCTTAGCCGGGGGGAGGGGGGGCTGGATGGGGAGTGGAGCAGCCGGGACTCGAACCCGGAGCTCCGCTATGAGGGTGCTGGTGTCGCAGGCTGCCCCTGACTTACATGTCCCCTGCCGGGTCTTGGAAACCCGCCCTGGCCCCACTTCCAGGGCTGGGCTGGGGGTGGGGGTACCCCCGTGCGCGGCGCAGGCTGGGAGTGGGGGTTCTGGGAGAGGCAGATCGGGGGTCCCGGCCAGAAAATGATCACTGGGCACCGGGCGGAAGGCAGCCGCTGGGGTTTCTCTGGCTCCGTCAATCATCTCCAGCTGGGTGGGGGCGGCGTGGGTCCATCCCACGGCTAACCGATGGAGCGCCTGCTGTATACCGGCTGCTGCTGGCATCCGTGAGCCGGACGTCGTCCGGGGGAGAGGAGGCAGAGACTAAACAGCCGCCAAAGCTGGCCAGCGGACAGGAAGTCGCAGGGTTCTCTGAGGACACGGGGTGGCTGGGGAGGGCCGTGGCCAGGCCGAGCTGAGTCAGAGCGGCCCAGGGGCAGGGGGGCTCCGGGTTCGAGAATCAGCGATGTCAGGTGCTGTCAAGGGGACTGTAGGAGTCCTGCGGGGAGGCGCAAGCCCTGGGGCTCCGAACCCCCCAACTGAGCTCCAGTTCTGCAGCCCCCACCGGGAAGCCTGCCACTCCGCCGCCCGCGTCCCCCAGAGAGGCTGGGCGAGTTTCCTCGGGTCGCACAGCGCCGAAGGGAGGTGGGGCCCAGCGCTGTCCCGGGTCCCCGCCGGCCCGGCCCCCGGAAGCGACCCTCGGTCAACAAAGCCGAGTGTGGGCGCAGCCCCAGCCGCCCCGGGGCGCGCAGTGCAGTCGGAGCGGGGCGGGGGAGGAATGTTGTGAATGAACCCAGGGCCCGCCCCGAAACTCCGCAGAGGGCCTGCGCCACGGGGATTCTCCCGCCCTGATTGGCCGGCGGCTCTCGGTGACGGACAGCGCCGCTCGCTCCGCCCTCTGATTGGCTGGGCGCGAGGAGACTGGCGTTGCAGTCACCCAATGAGCAAAGGCAAGCTCGGAGACGGGGCCGGCGGCGCAGCCAATAGTCGGAGAGGGTCGCTGAGGCCGAGGGGGGGTCCAATGGGAACGGGCGACGAGGGCGGGCCGACGGCGCAGGATAAAGCGGCGGCCGAGCAGCTTCATTGTTGTGAACAAGTCTTAAAGGGGCCGCATCACCCGGCCGGCCCTGCGCGGGGCGCGGGGTGGGTGCGGCGGGGGTTCCGGGGCGACCGATCGCCGAGCGAGGGCCGGAAGGCGGGCAGGGGTCGCGGGAGCCGGCGGGAGCAGAGCGGGCATCTACTCGACCCCCCTACGCACCCCGCCCCGGCCCCGGCCGGATGGACCCCCCCGCGGCCAAGCGCAGCCGGGGCTGCCCCGCGGGACCGGAGGAGCGCGAGGCCGGGGCCGGAGCTGCGCGAGGCCGCGGCAGGCCCGAGGCGCTGCTGGACCTCAGCGCCAAAAGAGTGGCCGAGAGCTGGGCCTTCGAGCAGGTGACCGGGGGGGGGGGGGGGCGTGGGAGGAGGAGAGGGGAGGGTGGCACTCTCAGCCCCCATCGGAGACACCCCTGAGACCTTTAACCCGCCCTCATCTCTTTGCTGTCCCTCAAGCCCCATGACCCCCTCCCCAGGCCCCCCTCCCACAAGCTGGGCCCCCCATTGGGGTACACCCCATGGCCCCCACTCCTCTGCCCTCTAGACCCCTGCCCTACACCCCAGGAGAAGACGCCTCCGCTATCTGTCTGGATCCCAGGCTCAGGACACCCCCTTTCTGCCCCCCATCTCCATCCTGCCACCTGCAAAATCACCCTGCCATCCTCCCCCCCCCCCCGCTAGTTCCCCCTCCTCCTTCACCCACCCCACTCTTTGCCCAAAGTCAGGGGCAAGCGGGGGCGGGGCCTGGGCGGGTGCACCTGAGCTCCGCCTCTGGAGCGTCTTGGGGGCACTGCCGGAACACCCCAGGGCTGAGGCCCTTGGAGCCCCTCTCCACAGCCCCCTGTGTGGACCGTCCAGAAGCCTGGAGCCCACGGAGCTGTCCACAGCCCCCCCACAAGCCCTGGGCATCCCCTGACTGACTTCCGGGGCTGATGGGGTGGGGGGAGGCTTCTCTGCCCACTGTGGAGTTAGGATGAAGGGGCTGGGGCGGGTTGTGGATGGGACTGGCTCTGATTCACGGACCGGAAAATCCCTCCTTAGTCATCGGCCGGCCGGCCCTGAGGCCTGGGCCAGGCAGCTAGGCAGATGGGGGCCAAAGTGAGCCCTGCCCGTCCGTGGGGTGGGATAAGCGTGGGGTGGGAGACGCGTAGGATAATCCTACAACCACCTCGGAGGCGCTCAGGCACCTGTCGCGGCCAGGTGGCACCCGGGCAGCCTCCATGACGCTCTGGGAGACAGTGAGGGAACTTGGGCACAGAGAGGCTGAGGAACCTGCCCAAGGTCGCCCAGCCCAGGGAAGAACAAGCCCGGATTGGAATGCCGGCTCCACCTGCTCCCCTCATTGCTGGGAGCCCGTGGTGGGAGTGGGAGGGTGGAGGGGGAGTGGGTGCTGTAAGCCACTGCCTGCATCCCGTATGGTGGGCGCCCAAGTCCCGGCTGCTCCATTTCTGATCCAGCTCCCTGCTGATGCGCCTGGGAAAGCGGTGGATGATGGCCCCAGTATTCGGACCCCTGCCATCCACTCCAGAGACCCGGATGGAGCGCCAGGTTCCTGGCTATTCTGGGAAATGAAGCCTTGGGTGGAAGTCCTCTCTCTCCCTCTCTCTCTCTCTCTGTCCCTCTCTCTCACTCGGCCTTGCAAATAAATCTTTAGAAATAGGGAAGGTATTTAGCATCAACTCACTGGATAAACTGGTGTTCAACATTTCCAGAAAGATCTAGAATGCTGATAACGGGTCAAGTATCACCATTGCCCTTTCCACACATGAATGCATATTCTTTTTTAAAAAATACATTTATTTGGAAGAGTTACAGAGAGAGAGAGATCTTCCATCTGCTGGTTCACTCCCCCCACCACACACATGGCTGCATCCGGGTCTCCCACGTGGGGGGCAGGGGCCCAAGCCCTTGGGCCAGCACCTGCTGCTCTCCCAGGCGCATGAGCAGGAGGCTGGAGCTGAAGTGGAGCAGCGGGGATTCGAACCGGCGCTCGTATCGGCCGGATGCCTGTGGCCTCGCAGGCGACACCTTAACCCGCTGTGCCCCTGCCCCTGCGGATTTAACCTTGGTAGCCCCCAGGAGGCGGCGTTGCTGTTACGGTCCCCCTTGGACCCCAGGGCTCAGCGGGGCCCCGAGACGCCCCCGGGCCGGCATCCAAGGCCGCTCATCCCTAAGCCCGCGGCTCTCCCCGCAGGTGGAGGAGCGGTTCTCCCGGGTGCCCGAGCCCGTGCAGAAGCGCATTGTGTTCTGGTCATTTCCGCGCAGCGAGCGGGAGATATGCATGTACTCGTCGCTCGGCTGCCAGCCCCCGGAGGGCGAGCCGGACGCCCGCGTGCCCTTCACCCGCGGGCTGCACCTGCTCCAGAGCGGGGCGGTGGACCGCGTGCTGCAAGTGGGTGAGTGCGGGGGCGGGGCCTGGCTCTGCTCAGACATGGAGGGGCGGGGGCGGGGCGGGGCCAGGCTAAGGCTCGGATGGATGGGGCTTTGGGGGCGGGGCCTGGCTACCTCTCAGGCTGGGTGGAGGCGGGGCTTTGGAGGGCGGAGCCTACCTACTTCTCAGGCGTGGGGGGCGGGGCCTGGCTACCTCTCCTGCTTGGTGGAGGTCGGGCTGGAGGAGGAGCTTGAGTGGAGGTGGGGGCTTGTGGAGGGGTGGGGCCTATCTACATCTCAGGCTTGGTTGGAGGCGGGGCTGGGGAGGAGGGGCGGGGCCTATCTGCATCTGGGGCTTGGATGGAGGTGGGGCTGCGGAGGAGGGGCGGGACCTGGCTACCTCTAAGGCATGGATGGGCGGGGCCTATCTATACGTCTCAGGCTCGGGTGTGGGCGGGGCTGGGTGAGGAGTGGGCGGGGCCAGAAAGGGGCCCCGGCATGTAGGCAGCAGAGCCCAAGTGAGCGGTGAGCGCTAAGCCTGCAGCCCAGGTGGAAGCCGGAGACCGCTGCCGGCCTCAGCCCCGCCCAGGGGTCACCATCAGGAGCGGCGAGGTGAAGGGTACATCCGACATCCTGGACCTCAAGACAGCTGAGCTGGGGCGGGAAAGAGACAGCGGGCAGGTTCCACGTGGAGGCCGGAGGTTTAGAGCAGGGAGCTGGAGTCCAGAGCCAGAGCTGGGACTTGAACTCAGGGCGCTCCAGTGTGGGATGTGGGCTTCGTAACCGATTGGCCAGACGCCCAGTCATGTTTAAAAAGACCTGGAAGAGAGGAGCTTCAGGCCTCCCAACACAACGGAAGGAGACGCGGCGGGGCTCTGGCCAGGGGACTCAGACCCCCCCACCCCGGGGCGCAGGCCACGCCTCCCAGCTGGGCCCTGGCAGCCTTGGAGCCCCTTAGTGGCTGAGACTTCACAGCGCGCCCCCTCCCGCACTCAAGAGGAAGCATCTCTGCGTGGCACGGGCTGTGCCCGAGCTGCCCAGCCAGTCGGCTGGGGCCCTGGGGTGACAGCGCGCCCCGCTGCTCCCGCAGGCTTCCACCTGAGCGGCAACGTGCGGGAGCCGGGGGGCCCCGGGGAGCCCGAGCGCCTCTACCACGTGTCCATCAGCTTCGACCGCTGCAAGATCACGGCGGTGAGCTGCGGCTGCGACAGGCGCGACCTCTTCTACTGCGCCCACGTGGTGGCGCTGTCGCTGCACCGCATCCGCCACGCGCGGCAGGTGGAGCTGCGGCTGCCCATCTCCGAGACGCTGTCGCAGATGAACCGGGACCAGCTGCAGAAGTTCGTGCAGTACCTCATCAGCGCCCACCACACCGAGGTGCTGCCCACCGCCCAGCGCCTGGCCGACGAGATCCTGCTGCTGGGCTCTGAGATCAACCTGGTGCACGGTAAGGGGGTCCCCGGGCACACCCCCAGCGCTCAGCCACGGGTGCCACACAATCCAGATGGCTGTGTAGACACTGAGGGTGGGGCTGCTTCCCGGGGTCCCCCTCTCCACTCTCTTAGTGCCATGACCGTAGGCCTGGACCCCCGCGGGCCTCAGCTCTCCCAATCCCGCCAGGCGCCCCCGACCCCACGGCGGGCGCGGGCATCGAAGACGCCAACTGCTGGCACCTGGACGAGGAACAGATCCAGGAGCAGGTGAAGCAGCTGTTGGCCAACGGCGGCTACTACGGGGCCAGCCAGCAGCTGCGCTCCATGTTCGGCAAGGTGCTGGGCGTGGTGGGAGCGTGGCGGGGCGGGGCCGAGAGGCCGCCGGCGCCCGCCCCTCGCTCACCCGCCCCGCCCCCTCCGCCTGGCGGCAGGTGCGCGAGATGCTGCGGATGCGAGACTCCAACGGGGCCCGGATGCTGATCCTCATGACCGAGCAGTTTCTGCAGGACCCGCGCCTGGCCCTGTGGCGGCAGCAGGGCGCCGGCATGACGGACAAGTGCCGGCAGCTGTGGGACGAGCTGGGTAAGCCCGCCCTCAGAGGCGGAAGGGGGGTGGGGGTGTCGCTCGCAGCTCGTGCATTTATTAGGCACCTGCTGTATGCCGGGCCCCTCGGCGTGGAAGCGAGAACGGGAGACCTAAACCTCGGAGGCTGGAGCTGCATCCCGGGGCTCCCCCGCCCCCAGACCTTGACAAAGCCTGCACCTGCTGCCCCCCAGGGTGCGCATGCGCAGGAAGCCGGCTGGGAAGCGGAGGCAGGCGCTCCATCCCAGGCAGCCCGCTAGGGGGCGCAGGCGTCCCACGTGGTACTACATCATCTGGAGCGTCTAGTGCCCGAGACAGCGCGGATGCTCTGTAGCCATTGAGGTTGTGCGCTCAGAAGGGCACAGCGGGGCCGGCAGCCATGCTGTGCCTCCCTGCTGCCTCCCCAGGGGCCCTGTGGGTCTGCGTGGTCCTGAGCCCCCACTGCAAGCCCGAGGAACGGGTGGGCTGGCTGCAGCTACTCAGCACGTGGGACAAGCTGGACTTGTGCCCCCTGGAAGAAGGCAACTACTCCTTCGACGGCCCCAGCCTGCAGCCCACCGCAGCCCCTGGCCCAGGTAGCAGAGGGGTCCTTGCCTTCACCACCCCCTCCCAGCCCCAGCCCCGCACGCACTGACTTAGGAGCCTGCCCTTCATGGCACTCAGCCATTCAGAGACTAAAGGAGGGAGTGCATGGCGAGGGCAGGGGCAGTGGCAGCCCTCTGGGACGGTGAGGCGAAATGCCTAAGATACCTGGTCAGCTTTGTCTTCAGGCTCTGACTAGCTGTGGAGGTGGGGAGGGGATGAGAGAAAGGGAAAGGGACAGGGGCACCAAACAGGAAAGGGAGAGGTCGAGAAGACCGAGAGACAGGCAGAGGGAAGGGCAGGGGGAGAGAGGCCGACGGAAGAGCCTCAGTTTTCCATCCATATAATGGGTTGTTACACATGCCCTGGAAGGCCTGCACGAGGTGGAGGTGGAGGTGACTTAACACCAAGCACTCTGCCCAGGGTGGGGGGGAGCTGGCCCCAGCTCCAGGGCTAGGGCCCCCTCACTGGGCCACGTTGGACGCCTCCCCCGCAGGCTCCAAGGAGGAGGAGGAAGAGGAGGAGGAGGCGGCATCCACAACTCCCCGCCACACAGTGTTTCGCCGCGCCCTGCAGGCTGGGCAGCTACACTGGGGTGACGGCCACTTGCAGAGGATCCTGGCCAGCGACTCGTACGGCCCCAGCCTCACAGGCAGCGTGGGGGCCGAGAGGCTGGCCTTCGACCCCCAGGGCCGCCCCCTCTGGCTGAGCGAACCTTTCCCCACGGCCTGCGCCCGGGTGGACACTCTGCGAGCCCACGGCTACCCCCGGCAGGCCCTTCGACTAGCAGGGGCCATTGTCAACACACTGCGGGTACAGCGGAGACAGCAGCTGGACAGCTACAAGCAGCAGAAGAAAGGTGGGCGCTGGCGGGGGCACCAGGTGTCTCCGGCGGAAAAGGGGAATTGGCAGTTCCCGAGGTCGCCGGCAGGGGGCGCTGTGGTGCAGCCGCCACTGGTGGCCTCCGGGCTCCTGGGCAAGGAAGGGGGCTGAGGGTCCCCGCCCCGCCCCCTGCAGAGGGAGTACCCCACCCACCCTCTTGCCCCGCCCGCAGAGCTGCTGCAGAAAGGGGCTACCTGCATCACCAACGCGGAAGGCTGGGTGGGCCACCCCCTGGATCCCATTGGCTGCCTCTGCAGGGCGCTCCTAGAGGCCTGCTGCCTGGAGGAGGAGACACTGGCCCTCTACCCAGGTACCCCCACCCCCTCGATCGCGCCCCCCCGGGTCCTTCCAGCCTGGACGGTGGCGCCAGCCTCTTCCCCAGGCCACCCCTAGGCTGGGGTGCCCCTCGGGGCTCCTGGGGAAGCAGCAGGCCGGCCTCCCGCAGCGCGGGTCCCGTCTCCCCCAGACCCGGGCTCCGAGAAGCGGAAGGTGGCCTACCAGCACGTGCCCGTGCCCGGGAGCCCCGGGGAGTCGTACCTGGCACTGGCGCTGGAGGTGGCCCTGCTGGGGCTGGGGCAGCAGCGGGCCCTGCCCGAGGGACTATACGCCCAGGACAAGGTGGTGCGCAACGAGGAGCAGCTGCTCGCCCTCCTGGACCAGGTGGACTTGGACGAGAGGCTGGTGCAGGTGCTGCGCAAGCAGGCGGGGCTGCTGCTGGAGGGTGAGCGCCCCGCCTACCCCCCAAGCCCCGCCTCTCCCGGCCCCCTTCCCATCCAATCAGGCCTTGGCAGGTCCGGCAGTTGCTAGGCAGCTGTGGGGCTGCGAATGCGGAGGCCCCGCCCCTGCCCGCCTTGCAGCCAATGACTGGGACAGGACAGGGAGGTCACACCCTCAGCCTCAATGGAAACTCCACCCTGCTCTGCCCATGGCCTCCGCCTATTGGTCCTTGTGCTGTGAAGCCACACCCCTAGAGAAGGGCTCGGTCCCGCTCCGTCCTGGCCGCACTCCTTACTGGTCTTGGGCCAGTCACCTCGCTCCCGGGGGCCTGGGCGGCCGCAGCTCCACCCATCTCAGGCCCGTCTGCACCCAGGGGTGCCCGGGGTCTCTCCTTTGGGGTCCCCAGGGACCGCTCTGGTCCAGCCCAGGCTCCCCCCCTTGGCTGGGGGCAGAAGCGAGCACACAGCGGGGAGCCGAGCCCCAGGCGGTCTGTCTCTCGCAGGGGGTCCCTTTAGCGGCTTTGGAGAGGTGCTGCTCCGAGAGAGCGTGCCCATGCACACCTGTGCCCGCTACCTGTTCACCGCCCTGCTGTCTCATGACCCCGAGCTGGCCTATCGCCTGGCGCTGCGAGCCATGAGGTGAGCACAGGTGGGCTGGGGGTGGAGGAGGGGACGCTGGGAGCCGGGGTCAGAGCCCCAGGCTGCAGCCTGGACGCACAGCCTGGGTCACGCACGCTCTCACCTGGGCATTCAGTGCTCCTGAGCGCGTTCCGCTGTTAAATATAAAGATGTGTGACTTTGTGTGAGGTTGTATTTGAAAGGGTGACAGAGAGGGAGGGAGAGACAGAGAGGGGTCTTCCCTCCAGCCGTTGAAGGTGTTTGTGGGGTGAACCGGAGGGTGGAAAAAACCTCCCACGTTTTCTCTCTGTGTGTGTCTGCTGTTTAAAGAAAATGAAAATAAATAAAAATTTCAAAAGTACATATGTGGCCAAAAATCGGAGGGAGTACACCTTGGGAAGGCCATTCCGGGCTGAGAGGCCGAGCAAAGGTCCTGGGACAGGACGGCATGGGTGCGTTTGGGAGAAACAGAGGGAGCAGGAGGACAGCCATTGGAGGGGACTGATGGGGACAGCTGTCACCAAGCCCCTGGGGCCCTGGGTACCGGAAATGGGCATCGGAATGGTGTCCCATCCCCTTGCTGTAAACAACACAGCAGTGGACATCTCGCACACGCGGGGGGGCAGGCTCAGGTTGGGACAGGAGACCCCGCAGGGCCAGCAGCCCCCTGCCCAGCGCGGGCCCTGTTTCTGCTCTCTCACCCCAGGCTGCCCGTGCTGGAGCAGGCGTTCGCAGCTGGTGAGCCTCACCCCACCCCGCTGGACTCGACCGACAGCAGCCGCTTCCCCCGCTGGTTCATCCTGGGCCACCTGGAGACGCGCCAGTGCGAACTGGCCTCCACCATGCTCACGGCTGCCAAGGGTGAGGATGGCGGCCGGCCCCGTTCCCACCCTCCCACCCTTCCCACTTGCCCATCCCACCCCTCTGCCCAAATTCCACCTGGATTCCTTAAGCAACTTGTACAAGGCTGCTTCAAAAAGCCCAGAGTTTATGTGTTGTTGGGTGTTGGAGCGAGCAGTTCAGCCGAACTCCCACATCGGAGTGCGTGGGTTCGAGTCCCCGCTCCCTGCTAATCGAGACCCCTGGAGGCAGCAGGTGCTGGCTCAAGTCCTTGGGTCCCTGCGACCCACGTGGGAGACCCAGATGGAGCTCTTGGCTCCTGGCTCCACCCTGGCCCATGGCAGGCATTTGAGCAATGAACCAGTGCACCGGAGTGCTCTCTCTCTCTCTCTCTCTAATACAAGACGAAACAAAAGGAGAGAGTAAGTTTGTTTTGGTGCATATATATATAAAACCATGCACACTTTTAAATACTATGCCGAGACTAAAGCAGGTGCCCATTTAAGCAAAGCCCTGAAGGTGAGGAGCCAGGAGCTCAGAGAGCTGCCAGAGTTGTACCCATTTCACAGATGGGGCGGCCAAGGCCCGGAGAGAGGACGTGACTAGCTCAGGGGCCCGCAGCTGGTGCGTGGCGGAGCAGGGATTTGAACCCCCGGCATTCTGCGTCTTAGATCAGTGCCCCCGAGCGGAGGCGGGCAGAGGAGAGAATGGGAGATTAGGAATGCCTCTCCCGCGGCACCCCTGCGAGTCGTGGGGAACCGGTCATGCGGCCGCAGGGGCCAGTGCGCCGGCCCTGACCACGTACCCCTCCGGCCCCGCTTCCGCCCAGGAGACCCCAAGTGGCTGCACGCGGTGCTGGGCTCCATCCAGCAGAACATCCACTCCCCAGCGCTGCTCTTCAAGCTGGCGCAGGACGCCTGCAAGACGGCTACGCCGGCCAGCGCACCGCCGGACGCCACGCTGCTGGGCATCGCCCTGGAACTCGGCCTGCAGGTGAGGCCGGGGTGGGCGTGGCAGGAGGCGCAGCCTCGGGGCGGGGCCTGAGTGTGGAGAGGCCGCCTCTGGGGGGCGTGGCCCGAAGGCACCACACCGGGGGGCGGGGCTGCAAGGCACTCAAGATCCCTGAGTCTAAGAATGACGTCATCACTGGAGGCAGGGCATATGGAAGAGAACCCCCCTGTAGGGCTGTCAGTGGGTGGGTGGGGCAGGGCCTGTAAGCCAGTGATTGGGCCACAAAAGGGAGCAGGGGGAGGGGCTGGGGCTTGTCTGCTATTGGTTAAGGACCCTGGGTGGGTGGGGCTGAAGCCTAGGATGGGCAGAACCTGACAATCAGGAGCTTTTGTAGGGGCGGGACCTGAAGGGGGGGAAAAAACCACTCCCCACCCCTGCTCTCCAGGGGGCGGGGCTAACGTTGAAGAACAGGGCAGGGGCTGGGCAGGCCTGTAGGTGAATGGTCAACCGCAGGGGGTGGAACCTGCAGGGGGCGGGGCCTCAGGCCTTGGCAGAAGTTCAACCTGAAAACAAGGTACCGCTCTGGTCAGCTTGCAAGATGCGGGTGGTGGTGGGCTGGGGGTCCGGGCCGGGGCTTCCCAGGCCGAACACAGGCAAGCAGGGTCGCTCGGGAGGTGGAGTCGGCCCTGGACAACCTCCTGGGGCAGGAACGGGACAAAGGATGGAGCTTCAGAGATGAGATACCGCAGGGAAGCAGCCAACCCATGCCTGGGACCCCCCACCCCACCCCCACGAAGCACCTACCCCCTCGTGCTGTTGAATTCTCACAATAACGCTGTAAGGTGGAGTTAGCGAGAGGGAGAGACAGAGAGATAGAGATCTTCCATCCGCTGGTTCACTCCCCAGCTGGTCACAATGGCCAGGGACTGGGCCAGGTTGAACCCAGGAGCCAGAAGCTCCATCCGGGTCTCCCATGTGGGTGCAGGGGCCCAAGCACTTGAGCCATCACCTGCTGCCTCCCAGGTGCACATCAGCAGGGAGCTGGAATTGGGAGCAGAGCCGGGACTTGAACTTCCGGCACTCCGATGTGCAATGTGGGTATCCCAAACAGTGGCTACACCAGACCCATTCCATTTTACAGATAGGCAAACTGAGGTTGCTTATCCAGGGCCACTGGAACAGCCCCTCAGTTCTCCTCCCCCTCAACTCCTGTCCCTGGGGTCCACAGACCAGCCCAAGGCTCTGGTGCCACCCCCCAGCCCTGTGCGCCCTTTTTCCTCCCCTCTGCCGGCCCCAGGTTATGCGGATGACCTTGAACACGATGACGTGGCGGCGGAGGGAGATGGTACGCTGGCTCGTGAGCTGTGCCACGGAGATCGGTGAGCGTTCCCCAAAGGCCCCCTGTCACCTGTTCCCCTGGTGCTGTAGTTAGAAGTAGTTAGTAGAAGTGCGCTCGGGGCTGGCCTGGGAGGACATTCCCTGGTGGGGCCCGCCCCGGCGACCGGCCAAGTTCAAGTCCTGGGCGTGGATTCCCCAGACAGGTGGATTGGAGGTTTGCACAGGGGCGGAAGTTAGCCGCAGACGGTGATGATGGTGATGGGTGGATAGGGGGATGTTTAGCCGTGTCCGAGTCCACCCCAGCCTCTCTCTTCCCTCCCCGCCGCCACACCTCCCACCAGGCCCCCAGGCCCTGATGAACATCATGCAGAACTGGTATACCCTCTTCACGCCCGTGGAGGCGGCCACCATCGTGGCGGTGACAGGCACCACGCACACCACGCTGCTGCGCCTGCAGCTGGACACGGCGCAGCGGGAGGAGCTGTGGGCGTGCGCGCGCACCCTGGCCCTGCAGTGTGCCATGAAAGACCCCCAGAATTGCGCGCTGCCGGCCCTGACTCTGTGCGAGAAGAACCGGGCGGCCTTCGAGGCCGCCTACCAGATCGTGCTGGACGCAGCGGCTGGCGGCCTGGGCCACGCTCACCTCTTCACCGTGGCGCGCTATATGGAGCACCGAGGCCTGCCGCTGCGGGCCTACAAGTTGGCCACGCTGGCGCTGGCTCAGCTCAGCATCGCCTTCAACCAGGACAGCCACCCGGCCGGCAACGACGTGCTCTGGGCCTGTTCCTGAGCCACTCCCTGGGACGGCACGAGCTGTCCGCCCTGGTCCCGTTGCTTATCCGCAGCATCCAATGCGCGCCCATGCTCTCTGATATCCTGCGGCGTTGGACGCTGTCGGCGCCGGGCCTGGGCCCGCTGGGGGCCCGGCGCGCCGCCAAGCCGCTGGGCGCTGATCGGGCCCCGCTCTGTCAGCTGCTGGACGCCGCGGTGGCCGCCTATATCACCACCAGCCACTCGCGCCTCACGCACATCAGCCCGCGGCACTACGGAGACTTCATTGAGTTCCTGGGCAAGGCACGCGAGACCTTCCTGCTGGCGCCCGATGGGCACCTGCAGTTCACCCAGTTTCTGGAGAACCTCAAACAGACCTACAAGGGCAAGAAGAAACTCATGCTTTTGGTGCGGGAACGTTTCGGCTGATGCGGGGCAGGGACCGGAAGGGCTGTCGGGGTTGCGGAACGGGTGGGGGGTGGGGTGTCTCGGATCCTCCCCTGCACCCCCTCCCTCCCGCACACAGCAGGCCCCTTGCCTCTCTGACACCTGCTGTCTGTGCCCGCCTGCGGGGGCCCCCGTGGGCCTCAACACTGGAGACCCCAAGGGGACGTCTTGGTATGAAGTCAGGGTAGGAGCCCAGCGGGGAATGGCAGGCGGCAGCAGGTGCACCCCTCCACCAGCGTGCCAGGCTGCAGGAAGAAAGCCATACCGCTGTCTTGGAGGCCCAGGAAAGGGTGCGTGCGTGCGTGCATGCATGGGGAGCTGGTGTGAGGCACCTCAAAAACAACAGGCAGGCCCCCCGGGACCCCCAAATCAAGGCAGCCGACCTTACCTGAGCCCCGCGCTGGTATCGTATTAGGGTATCTACATCCCCCAAACCCCGCCCCCATCCACTGCTCAGGGGCCCCCTTCTGCACCCCACGCCCCCTCCTAGGCTGCCCAGCCTGGACCAATATCTCACTGCCCCCCCCCACTACCCCACTGAAGGATTTGTAGGGGCCTCAGGCCTCGGCCACATACCTCACCCCCATAGCCTCCCATCCAGCCAAGGGTTCCATTCCCTCGGACACCAGAGTGGGCTTGGGGGGGGGACATCATGGTGCCCCTGTCCCCCACCTGCTCATCACTGGACACACAACTCAGGAACCACAATGCCCTCCCCAGGCTGGTGACCACGGTTCGGGCACAGGAGAGCCAGGGACCCCCCCCAACCCCCAGCCTGAAAGGAAAGAGACCAGCACTATGTCATTCCTCAGTGTCGTCCGGCGCTGTGCCCCTTTCTCCCTACCGCCTCCGCTGGCTTCTCCCTTCTTGTATATTAAGGAAAAAGATCACCGGCCTTTTTGTAACTTTTTTCTATTTATTGAACCGTATATTGTATTTCCTGGTTTCCCTCTTATTTTTTTTTAAAGATTGAACGTAGTTTTTTCTTTTTAACTTTGATTTTTGACACTTCTGCGCCTTCCCCTCTTCCCTTCCCCCCCACCTGCCCCAGGGTGGGGGTGGGCAGCCGCTGCCCCCTTTGCTCCTTCAACGACAGCAACAAAAAAGTTCATAGCTTCCAGCGAGGGTTGCACCAGGGGAGCGGCTGCGGGTCTCAGCCTTACAGTCACGGCCCAGCTGTGGGTGGGAATTCTGCCCATTTCGCAGGCTCCAAAGTTTTACTAAGGACAGGCAGCCCACCCCAGAATGCACTTCTGGGAGAGGGTGCCCTGGCTCCACACACCTGCTACTGGGCTACTGGTCGCCCCCAGTAGCAAGGGAGCCTGGGAGGCCGTGCTAGGTGCTGGGTGGGGCCGGGCAGGGACACCGCCCAGCTCACTGGCGGGAATCCCGGGCCGAAACCGGACTTTGGGGGCGTGGTGTAGCGGGGGCGGGGCCGGGAACGTTGAGGCTCAAGACACAGGGGGAACAGCGAAGACCCTCGGTTGTCCTCCGTGCCTGGCTCCCCTCGGCGCCCTCCTGTCCCTGGAGGCCTACGGACAGACGGACAGAGCTGTGTGCGGTCCCGGACCGTTCGCTGTGGTGGCGCGCGTGGCCGGGGACGGGGCTCCGGCGGCGCTGGGTCTCGTGATTGGCTTGTGGCGACGCCCTCCGCACCAGCGGGCCAATCGGAGGCGTTCCTGCCCCGCCCCGCGCGTTCCCGCAGGTTAGGTTTGAGCCGGCGAAACCCAGGCCCGCGCGCGCACGCACGCTCCTGAAAGCCACCTGGGGAGCTGGGGGCTCTGGGGGCTGTGAGCCCGGGGTCCCTTCCCACGTCTTCCCCTAGATAGCTTCCAACCTGAGACACCACTTTCAGTCACCTGCAGGGGCGCCGGGCGGGGGCGGGGGCGGGGCGGGTCCCACCCAGTCACCCGCAAATTGTCCCCCGACTGGCGCCCGGGGTTCCCCCACCAGCGCTGTCAGGTACCAGACACCCCACTTCCCCGCAAACCTGAGTTATACCATAGATCTCAGTAACCCCTCCTAACCCCCCTCCAAAAAAAAGTCACCAGGATCGCTACCTCCGAGTGTCACCTCTTGCACCCAGCCCCGTCCACCACCCCCGTCAGGGCCTGGTCCCACTGCCTGGATCAGGGTGTCAGCCTACAACCAGGACACTCTCCCAGCTGGGCTGTTGTGACCAAGCGGCCACCTGCCCCAGAGCCAAGGGGACAGGACAGGGAGTCGAATGTGACAGAACCGTAGGACACCAGACCTTTGGGAGCACAGTCGAAGCTGCATTTATTTCACTGGACAGCCGTAGTGACAAGTCGTGACAAACTCCGGCCCTCCCACCGCCTCATCCCTCCCCACCCCTGTCCGCCCTAAGCTCCCGAAGGCCCTGGGATAAAGATGACATCCGGTGGCCCCGATGGTGGCCTAGGGGGCTTCCTTCTTCCCACTCCAAAGCCCCCCACCACGCTGAACCAGTGAACAGAGTCCTGGCTGTTCCCACGCCTAAAAGCCCAGAGGGGCTCAAGTTCCAGGCCACCTGTGACCTCCCTGGGCCCCCACCCGGGCAGGTATCTCTGACCCTCGCCACGCCCCCCTTCCAGGGCAGGGGGAGGGGGGCAGGCAGGATCAGTCTTATGGCGGGAGCCAGGGACAGACGGAGGTGTGGGCGTGATGGAGCTCTCTGTCGCAAATGCGCAGCCAGGTGAGGGCAGGGTCCGCCGGCGTCCAAGCGGGCTCGACCCCTGTTCCTGCTGAACTGAGCCAGTGTCCACATCAACTGTGTTTCAGCTCAGTAGGTACGGGAGGCGGAGCCCAGGGCGGCGCAGGCGGCGGTGGGCAGGCAGGCGGAGGTAGGGGCCAGAGGGGCGGAACTTAGCCACTGTGAACACGACTTGGGGGGGACCCTGTTCACAAGCAGCTAAGCCCTGCTCCTCGAGCCGGGCGGTGTTGTCCGGCGGCGGCAGGGCACAGGGTCGGTTGGAATTCCCTGGCAATGTGATTTGTGACTTACAGCAAATCCCATCCCCAGGAACCCCAACCGGCCATGGCACAGGGGACCGGGGGGGTGGGGGGTGGGGGGACGGGGCGAAGCGGACCACCGGCTCGCACCTGGAGAGCAGAGAAAAGAGAGAAGGCTTGAAGTAGCTGATGGGGATGTGGCGATAGCTCCGTCCGTCCAGAGGGGGCGCTCCTTGGCCTGCAGGCAGGGGAGCCCACACTACGCAACAGGGGCACCCCAGCCCCGCTGCTGCTGCCCCCCCCACCCCCCCCCCGCAAGAGGCTCAGGCTGCAGGACCACCCAGGGCCAGCCTCCCACCCCAATCCCGCAATCCCGAGCCCCACCCAGCCCCGCCACTCCCTGCTCTTCCCCCTCCCATCACAGAACCCTGGCCAGGCCAAATGGGGCCATAGTGAGAGGAAGCTGGGGGGGGGGGGGTGCGGGCAGCCCAGTGAGGAAGTGAGCTCACCCCAGCTGGCGCCACTTCCTGAAAGCCAGAGAGCAGGAGGAAACCACCCCCCCACCGCCACCGCCTGCCCCTGGCCCTGTCTCCTCGGTGGCTCAGGTCTCAGCCTCAACCCATGGGGGTAGATGCCAGCAGCCAGCACACACACACACATTCCAGTCCCCCTGCCTCTGGGCATCCCAGAACACACAGGCCCAGCAGACCCAAAGACTCAGACAGGCCTCCACCCCATGAACCCCGAGCCAGATCCACGGCCCCACTCTGCCCAAGCCTCAGTCTTTCCATCTGTGGGATGGAGCCAGGAGCCCCCACCGTGTACTGCATAGCACGGTGAGACTTGCCCCCAGCGAGCGCCTGGCACGAGGCACGCTGCAGAATGTTCCAGAGAGCACGGGCCCCTTTGTTGGCAAAAGGCCCTCAGAACATCCATGGGCAAGCAGGGCGCTCCCCCAGACTCCAGACTCAGCCAACGGGGTAGAGAGGGCATGCTGAGACGGCAAGGGTCACTGACCCTCGCTGGAGCTTAGGCCAAGAGCCCAAGGGCTAGGGCACCCCAGTCCCAGAGCCCGTCCCTTGGCTGCTCAGTGACTTCCCTCTCAATGTCCCCCCAAAATTTCCCCATCTGCACCCGCAGGCGCGCTGAGCACACCCTGAGTGATACGGGCACTCAGGACACGGACGGCTGGCCCCCCTGCCAGGCAGAAACGGGCTGCGCGAAGCCAACAAGCACACCCTAGGCTCTGAGGACCCCGGCACCCGGACCTGGCGGCACCCGCCCACCGGCAGCCAAACCCGCAGCCAGCGCGGGCGCATGCGCACTCAGACCCGCACTGGCCACCCTGTTCCTTGCCACGCCCCGGGCCTAGCCCTGTCCGCTTCGGGTCTGAGGGTGCCCATAGGGGAGGAAAGGGGGGCAAGCAGGCCCCCACTGGCGGCCAGCCTCCCTCCCCCCCCTCCCTGTGGGCCGCCTCCGGAAGTGACACAGCACAATCGCATCCCAGGGACGAGAAAGGAAAGGGCAGCCATTTGGCCAGGGCCCTTTCCTGTGGGGTTTCCCCTGAACGGAGCCCAGGGCCTCCGCCAAGGCCACTCCCCATTCCCCGCAGGCGCAGAAGAGATGGGGGGGGGGCTCGCGTGGAGCGGGGGTGGCACCGCCACGCAGGTGCCCGGTAGCCGGAGGGGACCAAGCCCCCTGCCCCCTGTAGTGACTTTCAAGTGCCTGGGGGCGATGGTGTCCAAAGACGGAGAGGTGGGGTGGGGCCGGGCCCCTGGGTGCTTGGAGGCGGGGGGGGGGGGGGGGGGCTAAGTGCCCCCTGGGGTCCCCCAGGCCGCACACACCGGGACACCGGGCCAGCTCTGTGGGTATGAGAACGCAGGCCCGCCAGTCTGTGCCAAGCCAGCCAGACAGGACAGGCCCAGCCCCACGCTGCCCCAACAATGAATCCAGGGCAAGCTTCGCCGCCGCCCCCAAGCCGGGTCCCCAAATACTTTCCACCCTCACAGAAGCAGCCGGGATCGGAAAACACCAAGGCTGCAGGCCCCGCCCTGCCCGCCGCCCCCCCCCCCCCCCGCCGCCGCCCTCCCCGCCCTGTCACTAACGCTTTGCCTAATGCGCCCAGACTTTAAGCAGAGGCTCCGCGCGCCTGGGCCCCGAGCCAGCCAGCCTCCGACCTGAGCTGCCCAGCCGCGGCCCAGCCGCCGCCGCCTGACCACCGGACCCCCCCACCCCCACGCGGCCCCCCCCCCCCCGCCTCCTCCAGACGCTGCGCCCCGCCCCTGCCCACCCGGGGGCATGCCACCCTCTGAAAATGCACCTTCTCAAGTGGGTGGGCCCCAGTGCCCACCCCGGGGCTGGGGTGGGGGAGGGGCGAGGCAGGAAGGGCTGAGGACTGGAGGGTGAATCACTTGTTATAAATAGGGAAACCAGGAGTCACATCCCAGGCCCCTCCTTGGTCTTTTCATTTTTCCCAAAGCAATCCCAGAATTCCCAGGAGGGCACCCTAACGTCCACGGGGGTCTCCCCCGCCCCTATCCCCTGCTTCCATCCCAGCCACCTCTGCCTGCTCCAGACCCACCCAGTACCCAGCCTCGACTGGATTTGGGAGGAGAGGGGAGCCCTGGCTTCAAGAGTAGCCCCCTCTCTCTGACACCCCGACAGTTCTCGCGGCCAAGGCTTTGTCCCCGGGGACCAGCCTCAGTTGAGTGAGTGACACCAGCCAGGCCACAAGGCTTGCTTGGCATCGACCCCTCACCACCAAGGACACTGTCCCCACCTCCCCCCACCCCCCTCGCCGCCAGCCGCCGCTGCTTCCTGGACCACCCAGTCCTGCTGTGCCGAGGGCCACCACGCGGTGACCACACCCAGGGTGGCGCCAGCTCCGGCACCCTCGGGCGAGGCACCGCGAAGTGCAGTGTGACTCAGCCGTGCCCAGCATGGCGGCAGCGTTCTGTGCCCAGGGAGTTCTCACACACCCACGCCCACTCCCTTTCCAAGCCCAGGCCACCGCCACCCCGCCCCCAGCCTGCTCAAGACACGCCGCGCATCCACCTGGGACAGCCAGTCGGCCGATGGGTCGCATGCTCCCTTTCGTGTCCCAGTGCGCCCCATTCACAGATGGACAAGTTGAGGCCCAGAGCGCCAGTTTAATGCAAAGCCAGTTTTGACCTTGGGCTTAAAAAAAAATGCCTTAAGAGGCATCCAGGCACCACCTGTGCACCAGGTACCAGGTCATCCCAATAGCAACCTGCCCCGCAGTGGGGTCCTGCCGGGAACAGCCAGTCTCCATGTCCACCAGGTGGGCACAGCCCAGGGGGGCTCCTGGAAGACTCCTGGGGCGTCCACTTCCGCTTGTCTTTCCCCTCCAGCAAAAGCGAGAATCTGGGAGACTCAGAGGCCGGGCCAGCACAGACAGGCCCGACAACCCCTCCTCGGGGGGGACACGCCCTGTCACGCATGTGCTCCAGTGCCAGCCTCCAGGCCCAGCCGGCAACTATTTTAGGGGCCCCAGCACGGGCAGGCTGTGGTCTCGAGGGAGCTCTGGGGGGATACCCTGAAAGGAATCAAGGGTTACCCACCCCCCGACACACACACACCAAACCCTGGAGGCCAGGATGGAGCTGGACCAGACCCCAAGGCCTGTGCCTGCCGGGGACAGCGGCGGCGATGGCAGCGGCGTGTGAACACATGTACCCAGGCCAGCCTTGGCAGGGCGCGGGGGGGCAGGACAGGATGGGTCCCATGTCACCTCGCCTTAAAGCCGGGCACCTGTTGGCCCTGTGCTCCAGCTCGGACTGCCAGAGGACACTCCTGGTGCCAAGGGGGAGCCCCCGACCTCACCTCCCTACACCACAACGACCATGCGCACCCGCAGCAGCTGCCTGGGCCTGGGGAGGAAGAAGATGGGGTGCAGGTGACAGCCCATCAAATGCCAGCCAGGCATGGAGCAGGCTGCTGGGATGGGGTCCCACAGGGCTGTGAGCCTTGGTGCTGGCGGCGAAAACAGAACTCAGGCGGGGGCTGAGAGACAGGGCTCAGGTCCTCGCGCCCTACCTCTGCAGCTCAACAGCAGGGGGACCCCACGAGGCACAGGGCTGGGCCCTCAGCCCTCCAGAAACCCACCCCGCCCCCCAAACCCGGCCGGCCTGTGTCCGCAGCCTTGAAGAAGCTCTCCAACCCAGCTCCAGGCTCGGTTGGGCCCACTGGGTGCCGCCAGCGGCTGGGCTCCCGCTGGGCGGGTGGGACAAGTTAAGAACTTGCACCCCACTCTTGCTCTTATCCCAAAACCTCGGGGTGAGCCCCCCTTCCCACCCCAGTCATTCTTCCCGTCTTCAGATCAGCCAAGGTGCCTGCACCCAATTCACCATCACAACCCCCCCCCCCCAGCTCCCAAGTTCAAGTTCAATTCCAAGGGCGGCAGGGGAGGGTGGTTGGGGAAGAGACACACGCGTTCCCACTCCAGCCACCTGGACCTGGCCCGGCCGCCTCCTCCGGAGACGCTGTCTGGGTCTCCTAGGGAAGGGTCTGCTTGGGTGATGGTGGGACGGATGGGGGCCACACTCGCGGAACGGCACCCCCCCCCCGGAGGGAACAGGGCCCGGGCCGCCCTCCTCTCGCTCCGTAGGGGGCGCCTCAGGGCTCTGCGCCGCCGCCGCCGCCGTTGCCGCCGCCGTCAGGCGCACAGTGCCCCCTCCCAGCTGCGGGCAGCGCCCCCTCCTCGCCCAGGAGCAAAAGAACCCCCCCACTCCACTCGCGACCGCCGCGCACCCCGCTCCGCCCGCCGGCCGGGCGCGGGAAAGTTGGCGCGGCCGTGGCCTCGGCGCCCTCGCTCCCGCCCGGGCCCGCCTGGACTTACCCCGGGCGCGCTCTCCGGGGCCCCGGCGCTCGGCCGCCGCCGCCCCGGGCCGGTCCCAGGCGCAGGCGGAGCAGGGCCCGAGTCCGGGCCCGGGGTTGGGTGGGTGCAGGGGGGAGTGCCCGCGCTCCGCCCCACGCACTGGCCGGCCCGCAGCGGGCCCCGAGCGCTTTTAAAACCTCCCCGGCCTCTGCTCCCCGCCCCGGGCCGGGCAGGGGCGGGCGCGGGGCGGGGCGGGCGCAGCCGTCAAGCGCCCCCGGAGCCGGGCCCGCCCCCAACCTCGTCACTCGGGTCCCCCAATTCCGTGCACCCCGTGCCCCTCCGCTGGTCCCAAACCGGCCGGGACCCCCAGCTCTGGGTCTTGAACTTGAGCCCCAGCCCTGGCATAGCCAGCGAAGCCACTGGCTGCGATGTGAGGGTGGCTGGACGGGGGTCCCAGCGACCCCCTACTTCCCACTTCTGGAGCCACTCTTAGCCTATATACTACGGCCCTCCTCTGAACCTGCAAAATTGGGAGATGGGGTCCAGGCGGAGCGTCAGACCCAGGATCCAGCTCCCTGGAGACCCCTCCTGGGGAGGGGGGGGTCCAGCTCCGGCCTCCTAACTCTGTCTCCTCACTTCCTCCATTTCCACGAACCTTCTCTGGCCCTAGGAAGTCCTTCTTGTTATCCCACTCAACCCTCTCCTGCTGCCTTCCAAAAAAACTTTTTGAGCCCAGGCCCAGGAGGGTCCCTAGGTCTGGTCCTCTTCCTGCCATGGGACTCTGGGTACCCTGTCTTTCCTCACCCACCCAGAGAGCTCCCAGGGAGAGAGGCTTCCTCCTCCGTGTGTGTGTGTGTATGGGTGTGTGTCTCCCTCCTCATCCTCAGGGGAACACGGCAACATTGTTTCTTTCAGGACAGGGCCCTGCCTCGGTGCCTGGCCCCGTGCCCAGTGGGAGGCCAGGGACAAAACTCCACAAAGGGGCGGGCGGGGTACACTTGGGTAACACAGGATGGCGGACCCCTGGGGCTCCCAGCTCCTGGGTGGGAAGAGGGGAACTTCTGGCCCTGCACCCCTGGAGAGGGGGTTACCCAGCAACATGCCCAGGCAGGGGGCTGGAGCCATTGGTTGGACACCTTGAACCCTGGTGGGGCTGGGGAGAGAACGGGGCGGAAGCCACACCCCCGCTCCCCGACATGGGGCCTACTTAGCCCTGGGTGGGGTGGGGGGGACTCCCGGGTCTTGCCCTCCCTCCCAAGGGGCAGGCTGCAGGAACTGGCAGGTTCAGACAGGAGGGGGCAGAGCTGCCCGCCCGCGGGGCCCTGGAGGAAGATTTGGGGTGGCACAGAATTCCCCAACAACTCAGGGCGGGGCCCGGGAAGGCAGGAGCCCCTACCACACAGCCTCCTGAGCCGCTCCCAAGAGTTTCCCCGGGGGGGGGGGGTGAGGGGAGCAGTGTCCCCATGCCGGTGACCAGATGAGCACACACTGGCTCGCCATTGTCCACAGACAGTTCCTGTCACAGGTGCCCGTGGATTCATTCAGTCACTGAGAGGCCCCACTGTGGGCCAGGCACTGTTTGGGGGCATTGGAGAACACGACAGAAAAAAAAAGAAATCCTGGGGCCAGCGCCGTGGCATAGTGGGCAAAGCCGCCACCTACAGTGCCGGCATCCCATATGGGCACCGGTTCGAGTCCTGGCTGCTCCACTTCCCATCCAGCTCTCTGCTATGACCTGGGATAGCAGTAGAAGATGGCCCAAGTCCTTGGGCCCCTGCACCCACGTGGGAGACCCAGAAGAAGCTTCTGGTTCCTGGCTTCGGATCAGCGCAGCTCTGGCCGTTGCGGCCATTTGGAGAGTGACCCAGCAGATGGAAGACCTCTCTCTCTGCCTGTAACTCTGCCTTTCAAGTATAATCTTTAAATTAAAAAAAATCCCTACCACTGTGACAGCCTGTATCATACTGACACCTGGTCTGCACAGGGACCCAGGTATTCCGACAGATCAGGTGTGTGTTGGCTGCAAAAGGCTTGGGGCGGGGGGACCCAGGAGGGAAGGGGTGGAAACCACGCAGGGAATTCAGGGAAGGCATCTTGTGACAGCTGAACAAAAGCTTGTAGGGATAACAGAGTTCCAGGCCAGTGCAAAGGCCCTGGGGCAGGAATGTGCCTGGGAGTCATTGGAGAAACAGCCAGGAGTCCAGTTTGTCGGAGGTGGGGAGAGGGGCAGAGCTGCCTTCTAAGTGGACATCTCTGGCCAAGTGACCCCACCTGTTCTCGCAAACTGTTGTTTTCCCATCAGCAAAGTGGCTCTGAGGAGCCCTGTGACTGTCCCGCAGGCTCAGGGTGGAGAGAAACCAGGTACAACCCAGGCCTGGGGCGGTGGGGTTGGGTCGTGACCCCCTTGAGAGGCCCAGCGGGTCTGTCCCATCCCACAGGTCAGCCCCGGGGCCCCATGGCAACCGGGCACACAGAGACATCAAACAAGGCCCGCGAGGAAGTGTGGCGTCACTGAGGTCGGCACGGCCCCGCCCCCGCCAGGCCCCGCCCCCGGTGGGCCCCTGCCTCCCGTCGCCATGGCGACCGGCGGTGTTATGGACCGCACAGGGATCCCACCACATCCCTAACCCCGGCCTGGCTGGCGTCACTGCCCACATCCGGCAGTGGATGGGGGGAGGGGGGGACGGAGGGACACTGCGCGGTGGCCCCAGGTCCCTGCCACTAACCCTGCTGTCCAGCGGCCCGGAGCGGGGAGCTCCAGCAGCGACTTTGCCCGGCCACTTAGGGTTCACAAGGCAGAGAGAGCGCGCGTGAGGATCTGGGGGTGGCGGGGACCCCAAGCCCTCTCCCCAGCGAAGGGTGGGGTGGTGAGCCGGCCAGGAATAGCCCCCCGAGCCCGGGGCTGACCAGAGCAGCGGCGAGGGGCGCGCCCCCCTGACTGCCCTCAGGGGGCTGGCGGGAGCCGGCACGTGCAGGGTTAACGAAGAAGTTGACATGGTGGGGGTCTCCTACTGGATCGCATCTCCCCCTCCCCGCACGCGCTCCCGGCCCCTACACACACACACACACACACACGAGCGCGCGCGCGCACTTTCCCGGGGATTTCAGGCCCCCAGCCCCTCTGACGTCACTGGGGGTTGCCATGACAACCGGCCGAAGTTCCCAAATAAAAATGACCGCGGGCGGGGGTTAAGTTTCCAAGGAGGCAGCCGACGGATAAACAATGGCGGAGGCGGGCGGGGCCGGCGAGGGGCCTCTCCCCGCCCACCCACCCATCTCCGTGGGCACCCGGGGGTCGCCGTCCGGGCCCCCCCAGCCCCGAGACCCCAGGACCCCTCCGACACCCAGACCCCACTTGGCGCGCTCTCCAGGGGAGCCACAGCGCCAGAGGGCGGGCGCCGGCGGGGGAACAAAGGGGACCCGGGGGCCGCCCCGCGCGCCCCCTCCCCCCGGCCCGCCCGCCGGCGCTCCCAGCTGCCGGCTCCCACATCTGGCGGCCGCGCGCGATCGCTTCCTGTCGCCCCGGGCCGGCTGGAAAGGAGGCAAAAAATAACCCGCCCCTCCCCCGCCGGCGGGCGCAGACGCCGGGGGCGGGGGCCTCCCCGCCTGGAGTGGGGGGGGAGGCTGAGGCCGAGGACGCCAGGGGGCGCCTGCTGCCTCTCTTGTGTCCAGGCCGCACTCGCTGGCCTTGTTAGGGGGAGCGGGGTGCAAGCGTGGGTCACCCAAATTAAAATAAAAAAAAAAAGGCTCCCGGCCTCAGTTTACAGAGCTGTAAAAAGGGGAGGCTAACCCTCACTTCAAAGTTCAGTTTGCTCAATGGCTCTTAGGGGTAATCGGTCCCCGCCCCCATCCTCAGGGACCCCTGAGACACCCCCCCCCCAAGCATGCTTGGCAGATAAAACATCCAGCAGCCAATTATATGTGATTTCCAGATAACGGATCTTTCTAAAATATTTGTACAGAGAAATCGGGCTCTGCTCCGCCGGTTCACTCCCAATGGCCAGGACTGGGCCAGGCACAAGCGGGGAGCTGGGAACCCTGTCCCACGCGGGTGGCAGGAACCCAATTACTTGAGCCACCCGTGCTGCCCCCACGCCCCCGGGGTCTGCACTAGTAGGAAGCTGGAGTCAGCAGCCCCAAGCAAGTCCCCAACCCACGAACTCCTACGTGGATGTGGCTGCCCTAACGGCCAGGACTTCCCCCCCCCTTTTTTTTTTTTAGTATATGTTGGGTATCCATAATCCGAAATCCTTAGCACGAGAAATGTCTCAGGTTTCAGATCTTGGAATATTGGCCTCTATATCACGAACCTTGTGCGTGAACGCAAGCCTCCTGGTGTGGAATTTTCCACTGGTGGGGGGCGGGGGCGGGCTCCTAAACGTGCAGACTTGGGAGCAGCTCTGATCTGGGATTTGGGGATGAGGTGAGCTCAAGCTACAGGAGTTCCGTTTCCTGCACTGATTGGGACGGAGGAGTTCTGTGTAAAACGAAGTGGTTTTTATACTTGGGACTGGCATTGCCGCTTGGGAAAATGTATCTTTTATCGGAGCTGAATTCAGGGCCTGGCTGCTGGAGGCGGCAGGAGACCCGGCGGCACTGGCACCCCTGACCGCACACTTATCCCCTTCCACCTGCCTTAGCCTTTGTACCCATTCTCCAGAGAGGGACAATAAAGTCCAATCGCGTCTCCCCCCCCTCCCCGCCATCCCTCCCCGGTCCCCCAGCCGGGGCGGCCGCCCAGTCGCAAGGGGGTATGCACCTTGCTGGGAGGGACTGGGGAGCCCTCCACGCTGCCCCGGTTCAACCTTAGCTCTGCCGCTGTGCGATAGTTTCCCCATCAATTGGTTGAAATACACACGCAGTCAATGGTCCTCACGCCGGCAGGGGGGTGGCAGAAAGCTAGAAGCCCCCTCCCCAAACACCTCCCAGCTCCCCCAAATCACCCCAAGGAAAAAACACCTCCGACCTCTTGGTTCCAACTCTGGCCCAGCTTCTCACCGCCCGCCCCAGAAGGCCACCGCGTCCGTCCCCGGAGCCCCTGCGCAGCGCCCAACCCGGGCAGGGGACTCGAACCCGGGTCCCCGCCTGTGCGACCGGGCGGGCGGCGGCGGCCGTTGCCTGGCAACGCGCTGTTTGTTGGCGCGGGGGGCGTGGCCGGCGCCGTGACTCACCGCGGCGTGATGCGGGCGGGCGCGGCGCCGGCAGCCTGGCCGGCGGCCCGGGCGGCGGCGGCGGCGGCGGCGGCGGCGGCAGGGCCGGGCTGCAGGGGCGCCGGGGCCCCGAGTGGGCGCCCCCTGCCCTGGGGCTGCGCGGTTCGAATCCCAAGGCACCATCTCTCCCTCCCTCTCTCTCACTCTCTCCCTCCTTCTCAGTCTCTGTCTCACTTTGGGGCTTGGAGCTTGCCTCAGTTTACCCACCCGTGGACTGCAGGCGACCCTGGCGGCGGCAGTAACCCCCTCCCCTGGTGCTTAAGGCAGCTGGCCTGGGGGTGGCGGGGCAGGGTGGGACCCGGTGGGACCCTCCACCCCGTCGCCGCCCCATACCTGGTTATGGGAGAACGAGGAGGAGCCAGGTGGCAGGCCCCGCCCCCGGGCAGGTGACCGGAAAGTAGCCGCCTTCCGCGCTCAGCCCTCCCACACGCCCCCACCTCCCCCGGCTGGGACCCGCCGCACCTGCTGCTGCGGGCTGGGGCCTGGGCCTGTGAGTCAGCGCCCAGCTATGAGGCGTGAGTCACGCAGGGCGGGGTCCCCCCGCGGCCCCACCCCTCCAGCCGCTCCCACAAAGGTTCTTTGAGTTTCTCACCCGGCCCCCGGCCCCCAGGCCCTCAGAACCCTGGGGGCCTGTGGGGGGCAGGGGGCGGGGGTGGGGACTGGCTCTGGGAACAGTCAGCAGGGGGGCAGGTGAGCCACCCTGGGGGCCTGTGCTGGGGGTGGGGCTTCGAGGCCGTTGGAGTCCTGGGGTCAACCTGGGGGCTTGGACCCCTACTGCTTGGTTCGTTGCAAGCCCCTGATCCCTTAACCTGAGAGTGGGCTGAGTTCCTTCCACTGGTTCATCCCGCCCCCCCCCCCAATGCCCACCACAGCTGGGTCTGGGCCAGGCTGAAGCCATGAGCTCCATCCGGGTCTCCCACGGGGATGGCGGGGTTCCCTGAGCACTTGGGCCGCCTTCCACTGCTTTCCCAGGATGTGCTAACGGCTGAGCCATAACCTAGCCCACACCTCGTCTGGGATTTTTGAAAGTGGAAATGCAGGCAAAAAAAAAGAAAGAAAGAAAGAAAAAAAAAAAGACCACGACTCACCAAATACCCAGATTCGCAGTGGAAACATTAATTAATTAATTAATTAAACCAGGATCCTGGAACGGGGCTGGAATTCGGAAGAAGTGACAGATGTGAGTCACAGCAGGACAGGCTGGGAGTCGCCTGAGGTCTTGTCCCGAGACAGCGGGGAGCCGGTGCTGGGGCATAGTGGGTTAAGCCCCAGCTTGCAGTCCTGGCTGCTCCACTTTTTTTTTTTTTTTTTTTTTTTTTAGACAGGCAGAGTGGACAGTGAGAGAGAGAGACAGAGAGAAAGGTCTTCCTTTGCCGTTGGTTCACCTTCCAATGGCCGCCGCCGCGGCGTACCGTGCTGATCCGAAGCCAGGAGCCAGGTGCTTCTCCTGGTCTCCCATGGGGTGCAGGGCCCAAGGACTTGGGCCATCCTCCACTGCACTCCCGGGCCACAGCAGAGAGCTGGACTGGAAGAGGAGCGACCGGGCACTCTGACCAGGACTAGAACCCAGTGTGCTGGCGCTGCAGGCAGAGGATTAGCCTATTGAGCCACGGAGCCGGCCTCCACTTTTAAAGATTTGTTTATTTGAAAGAGAGGGAGGGAGGGAGGGAGGGAGGGAGGGAGAGAGAGAGAGAGAGAGAGAGAGAGAGAGAGGTCTTCCATCCACTGGTTCAGTCCCCAGATGGCCACAATGGCCGGAGCTGGACTGATCCAAAACCAAGAGCCAGGAGCTTCCTCTGGGTCTCCCACTCAGGTGCAGGGGCCCAATCACTTGGACCATCTTCCACTGCTTTCCCAGGTCACAGCAGACAGCTGGATCGGAAGTGGAGCAGCCGGGACGATGAACCAGCGCCCATGTGGGATGCTGGCACTGCAGGCAATGGTTTAACCTGCTGTGCCACCCCGCTGGCCTAAATAAAAAGAGCTTTAAGAAGACTTTCTTCCAAAAATAAACAACCAAGAAAAACCTCTCTGAAGCCTTGTCTTAGTTCAGTCTGAACTCCTCACCAGCCCACAAAGCCCCGTATGACCTCACCTCCTCTGAGAAGTCTTCCTTGCTTTCCACTGCCTTCCTCCAAGTACCTCTCTCGCGTCCCCTGCTCTCCGCACTGGACACTCTGCCTGGTTGCCCAGTAGCAACTCGACTGTCCCATACCAGCAGGCCACACATGGGGACCGTTTCCACCGTGAGCAGCAGGTGCGCCCAAGGCCTTGGTCTACACTGCAGGGTAGAAAGTGCTGACTCTGGAGACCCCGACGTGTGTGCACAGGAGACAGCAAAGACCTGGAAGACGTGAACCAGGGTGCCGTGTGGGCTGTGCAAAGGCCCTGTGGCTGGACACGCCTGGAGAGAGGGAAAGGGAACTGACCGGGCAGAGGGTGCAGGCTCCCAGGAGGGTTTTAGCTTTTGCTCGCAGCGAGGTGGGAGCCACACGAGGCTCTAGGCAAAGGAGGGACCGGGCTGGGAGTGGGTGCCCACAGGTGCCCTCTGCCAGCCCTGGGTGGGGGGACGGACCTCGGGGGTTAACCAGAGCAGGGAAGCCGTGGTTGGATCTGGGCTAAGACCAGGGGTGCTGGACCCGCATGGGAGCCCAGGAGGCGGCAGGATCCCAGGTGCTTCTGGGAGGAACAGTCACGGAGGTCGTTAATGGGCTGCTGAGAGCTGAGAGCCCGGGGTCCCCCACAGCCAGGTGCACACGAGGGACCTCGTATCCTGGGCCTCCCTGCAGCTCCTCTTGGGGCTCTGGTTAGATGACAAGAGTTGAGGCGCCGCTGCCCGCATCTGGGTCCCCAGGATACCCTTTGAGGAGGTGGCCAGGGGCGGTGGGGGGACTCTCCTGGGGAGGGGGGTGCAGGAAGAGCCTTTGCTGAGTCATAGCCCAGAGATGCCTGCGTGAGTCAGCACTGGCAGGGCCCCAGGAACGGGGAATGGCAGTGGGCAGGAGGGCAGTTCCCACGCCCCAGGAACCAGGCTCCCCTCAACCCCGAGCTGGGCGCCGCGGGACATTCGTGGTGGGGTGGTTCAGGGGCGGAGGAGCCGGGGTGATGCCCAAGAATCTTCTCTCTCTCGTTCTGACCCAGTTCAGGACGGCAGAGGTTGCCTGCCAGGCCCGGAGAAGGCATTGCAGCAAGAAGGGCGGGAGCTAGATCCTCACAGGGACCGCCGGCCGGGGACGCCTCTGCGGAGAGGCGGAGCAGCTTCCTCGTGGGACCTCCTCGTTCGGCCAGCGGAGGTCCAGCCTACACAGGGGCTTGTGCAGGCGGACAGAATCTGAGCCCGGGCCTGGGAGCCGGGTGGGGGCGCCGCCGGAGCAGGGCTGCGACGGGCTCTGGAGTCTGCTGCCCCCTGCTGGTGGCGGCGCGGAAAGACTTGGTGAAGAATTCAAAGCTTTGGCTCTCTCAGGGCCTGGGGGGGGGGGGGGCGGACCACATTCACTTCCTGGGGGGACCAGAAAAGGAGGGTCCCGTGGAAGATGCTCCTACCTGCAGCCCTCTCCCCATATAGAATCATTGCTCCCTCAAACAGCTGCCCTGCCCTGCAGGAGGTGAGACTTGTATGTGCTTGTGATGGGTGAGGGAATGAATGAATGAATGCAACCCTCTCCCATCTCATTGGCTCACACACCCCCTCCCATGGCCCCCAAATAAACCTGTCCTTGGTACAGAGCAGGGCTCCGCTTCCTGGAGGTGGTGTGGGGGGGCACAGAAATAGAGAGAACGAGTTATGGGGTCAGCTCAGCCCTGGCTCATTCATGCAGGCTAACAGGGCTTCTGTCCATCTGTCCACCTGCCGTGGCCGTGGCCGGGAACCGCCTGTGTCCTGGGGAGGGGTCTCTGCCCATATCCCTGGGACTTAGTCACTTGTGTGCTGTTGGGGGGGGGGTGCGTCTCAGGGAGCTCACGGGAGCCCCACGCGGTGGCCAGGTTCAATGCCTGCCTCTTGGATGTGTGTACGTGCCTGCGCCACCTGGCCACCCCAGATACACCCGTGCCTGGGGGGGGGGGGGCGCCTCCACGGGGACTCCTGTGCTTCTGGGGAGTGGGGTGGGATCGGGGTGAGGGGTGCTCCTGCCATTGGCACCTGGTCTGTCTGCCACCTCCCTGGGTGTGTGTGTGGGGGGGTCTGTCTCCCTGGGCGCTGAGCCCGAAGCCGCACACCTGGTGTGTTTGTGCAGGCGCTGTATCCTGGGTCCCTGCCTGCCAATCTCCCTGCGTCCCCTCGGGTCCCTGGCTGCGCTGTGGCGGTGCACGCGTCTGGGGACTTCCGGGTGTCCTCCTCCGTGCAGCCTCGTCCCTGGACAAGCCCCTCGTGGCCCTCACCTCCCAATCCCCGCCCCTCCCCAAGCCCTGTGGGTGCGCGGCCCCCTGCACTCTGCTTCCCCCTCGGTCCGCGCTCCTTGAAAGTCGGCGTGCGCCCGGGTCCCTGCGGGTGCCCGCCCGCGCACCCGTGTGCCCCCGCGCCCGCCACCCGGGGAGCCGCGTCCCGGCGCCCCGTTAGGCTTCTTCCCTCGCACCCCCACCCCCACGCCCACCCCACGGCGTGCGTCCCCCGGGTGCGCCCGGCCCAAAGGCCGCCGGGCGCTCATGGCCACGGCTGGACCCCACCGCCCGGCGCGGTGCGGGGCGGAGGGAGGGGGCGGCGGCGGGGAGCGCGGGCGCGTCACCGAGACAGACAGACAGGCGGGCGGGCGGGCGGCGGCGGCCGCGGGTTCGAGCCGGCGCCGGAGCCCCCCGCGGCCCCCTCCTCTCCAACCCCCCAGCCCGGCCCCCGGAGCCGCCGCCGCCGCCGCCGCAATGCAATTTCCCGTGCAGGCGCCTCGGCTCCGGGGGGCCTTTCCGGGCGGGCTTTGGAAAGAAGAGGGGGCCCCAGCGGCGGCAGCCCCCAACGAGGTGAGCGCGCGGGCGCCGGGCGGGCCGGGGGCGCGGCGGGGCGGGACGCGGCGGCGGCCCCCGCGCCGCACCTGCTCGCGGCCCGCGGGGGCGCCCCGGCCTCTGCGGGCCGGGCCCTCCATTGTTGCTGCGGCTGGCGAAGGGGGCGGGGAGGCCCGGCGGCAGCTCCGCCGCCCTCGCCTTCCCCGCCCCGGGAAAGGGGGCGCCGCGGGCGCCAGACCCACAACCCCAGGGGGCCGCCTGCTGGGGCGGGCGGGGCCGGCCGATGTGTGGTGGGCGGGCGGCGGCCAGCTTTGTTCTTGGGGGCGCGAGCAGACGCGGCCCTCGGAGGCCGAGGTCGGGCGGGCTCCTCCGGCCAAGTTCACGGGCGCGCGGGCCTGCGCGGGCCCTGGCGGAGGGCCGATCCCGGCGGGGGCATTCTCTCCCTACCCCACCCCACCCCAGCTCCGCCGTGGGCTGGGGGCTGCCGCGGCGCCCACCCGCCGACCTGTCCCGGGCAGCCAGTGTTTGCAGGGCGTGGACTGGGGCCGAGGTTTGAGAACTCTCCCTCCAAAACTGGCCATTAAAAGGGGAAAGAATGGCCCCGAGTCGCAGGGCTACGGGAGCCCGTTTAAAGCGACAGCACTTTGCCCGGGGACCTGGCTGTGCAGGGCAGAGTCGGGGGGTGGGGGTGGGGGGCGGGAGACGGAGAAGACCCCTCATTGGCTGTTGGAGGCTGAGAAGTGCCCCCTCCCCATCTGCTTCCCCCACAAATACAATGACATTCCCAAGTCCTGATGAAGACCCCTCCCCAAAACCCCGCGCCCCCCTACACACACACGCACACACACGCACACACAGGCATCCACTGCCCCAAGCGACCCTGGGACACGCATCACATCGCCCCCAAGGGCCGACCCCCGCCCCTCCTCTGTGAGATAACACAGAAGAGAGTACCTGGCTTGGAGTCCAGGGTTCTGATTCCAGCTTCCTGCTTGGCGCACACCCTGGGAGGCAGCTCGTGCTTGGGGTCCCTGCTGCCCGCTGCTTCTGGGAGGCGCATTTCCCTGGATTCCAGCTTTTACTGGCCTGGCCCTGGCTGTGGTGGGCTTTTGGGGGAGTGAACTCGTGGCCTCCCCCCCCCCCCCCCCCCGTTCTCGCTGCCTCGCCAAAGAAAGAGAGAGAAAGGGAGATGTTTATTTGGATGCAAAAGAAAGGCGCAGTCTGTATATAGTTTTTCCATAATACACATCTGGAATGAATTTTTAAAAGATTTATGCATTTATTTGAAAGGTGGTGTTACAGAGGGAGAGAGAGAGGAAGAGAGAGAGGGAGAGAGGTCTTCCATCCAGTGGTTCACTCCCCAAATGGCTGCAATGGCCGGAGCTGGGCCGATCCAAAGCCAGGAGCCAGGAGCTCCATCCGGGTCTCCCACGTGGGTGCAGGGGCCCAAGGATTTGGGCCATCTTCTGCTGCTTTCCCAGGCGCATTAGCAGGGAGCTGGATTGGAGGCAGAGCAGCAGGGACTTGAACCAGCGTCCATGTGGATGCTGGCGTCATAGGTGGAGGCTTAACCCGCTACGCCATAACACCAGCCCCTTAGTGAACTTTTGAATACTTGCATGTTTTTTTATTTGCACTAAAATACAGAAACTTTTAGAAGTACTCTCATACTTGCGCACTGACACATGTACACACACAGACCCACGGGGAAATTGCACGCAGCCACGCACATCCCAGCCCCGGATGGGTAACAATCCCGATACAGCCACCAAGCAGAGCAAACTCCTTGCCTTCCCAGAGCTGAGATTGTAGTGGGGTGGGGGTGGGGGACACCGCTATGGGGTGACACCGACACACACACACAGAGACACATACCCACCTGGACTCCCAGACACACGAAGGGCAGCCCAGCCCGTTAGCAGGTGCACTAACAGATACTGGCCCCAGCCCCATGAACCTCAGGGGAGTGTCTCACCAACTCCATTCCCTGCCCCCATCCCAGTCGGGCTGGCCTCAGCATTCTGTGCGCAGCTGAGCCTGGGAGGGAGGCTGGGGCTCCAGGCTCCACCCACTGGTGTCCCAGGCGGTTGCAAAGGAAGCTGGGAGGAAGTGAGGGAGCACCTGAGGCCAGGCTGGGAGCACCCATAGGAGGAATTCCCCCCCGCGGCTGGCTGGCTGGCTGGCTGGCTGGCTGCCAGTGTAGACAGCCAGCCGGGGCCACCCACAGCACACCATAGACTCCCCTGGAGCAGGGCTGGGGCTGTCACCGCCCCTGTAACGGGCTTTGTGTTTGCCTGGTCACGACCATTCCGGGGCGTCACCAGGTGAACGTGACATTGGGGCATGCAATGCATGCACTAGGCTCCCAGCCCCTGCCCCCCTGATCTTGAAGGGGGGGGGGCTTGTTCTTAAACTTGATGGCTGAGCTGCTCCCAGTGCATTTCCCATTAAGACCACTGCCCTGGTACCCCTGACCCCAAGACCTGTGCCAATGGCACTGCTTTCCTGCTGCTCACCCCCACCCCAGCCCCTGGAACCAGGGGCCAGCGACTGCCTGGTGTCCCCTTCAGACCCACCCTCCCGGCCATGTGGCTGGCTGGCTGGCTGGTGGAGCAGCTGGGGAGGGGACTGGAGCCATCCGCAGCCACCAGACACAGCCCCCCCCCCCAACAGGGATAGGGGCAAAGCTGTGGAGCGACCATGACCGCTGAAGGTTCCCTCAGTTTACCGGTGGATGAAATGGGTCTCCTTGTCTGGCACGTGGTCAGCCACGCCCCCCCACACCTACCCTGTGTGTAGGGGGAGTCAGGGGGAGTCAAGAGTGTAGGGGGAGACAGCCAGAGCCCTGTTCCAGGCCTGACTGCCCCCCACCCGCAGTGGGAATGATGGGGTCCTGCCGGCCACGTGGAGGGGTCACAGACCCCCGGCTGGAGGCTGAGTGGGCAGGATCTGGGGCCAGGGCTCCGCCTATGGGTGGGTGGGGCTTCAGATCTGGGGCCAGGACACCACCTACAGGTGGGTGGGGCTTCAGATCTGGGGCCAGGGTTCCACCCATGGGAGGGCTTCAATAAGGCACCCGAGGGGCTTATGGATTAGGCCTGTTTGGGGTGGCCCAGAGGACTCAGTGGGTGCCCTGTGGGGATCCCCGAGGAGGGGGCAGGGCTCTGTGGTTCTGAGGGAGGGGCCAGACGGGGCAGGGACCCAGAGGAGAGGCTGCGGGGTGCCGAGTTTACGGGGGTTGAAGGCAGGGGGTGGGCTCTCGAGAGGGGGTGTTCCAGGGATAAGACTTACGGGGGCGGGTCCTGGGGAGGGGGCTTCGGTTGGTGGGACTTTGGGTGGGGGGATCCCCTTGGGGGGTGCTGTGCAGGCTCCTGGGGCTTAACCGTGATCTGCTGTAGAAGTTCCTTTGGGGGTTTCGTGGTCCCTGGCAGGTTGCTCTTGAATGGATGGGGGACAGGGGAGGTTCCCAACCACCCCTTTTTGCTTCCCAGTGTGTGGCTATGAGGTTGGGGGAGCTGGCGGGGCTGAACTTGGCTTTTGGGGGAGGGTCCCTGAGGGGAGATGGGTGCTGGGTGAGGCGGCATTTTGCAACATGGCAGCCACTGGGTCCAAATGCTTCCATGAGTCTTGCCTGGTCTTGGGCTCCCCCACCGCACACCCCACCCCTCCCTTTTGCAGGGTGGGATGTGGGCGGTTGCACAGGCTCATCAACACTCCAGGCCCCACAGGCCAAGGTAATACATTGTATTCAGATGCCTTGTTTGCCTTGTTTATCAGCATTGCAGAGTGGGCAGGGACCCTACTGCCTGTTGCTCCACCCCCACCCAACCCCCCAGGCGCCCTCCCCTCCAGAACTGGGAGAGGAGGAGGGGGAGGGAGGGAACATTTGCACCTCTCAAGAGCCTGCAGTTGGCACCTAGTGTTTGCAGCCCCGGGACCCTGCCCCCCCACTCTGCCCTAAGATTTTTGCCAAGGGTTTGGGGGAACATTCAACCTGTCGGTGAGTTTGTAAGGCTCAGGCAAACCATCGACCGTTGAGTGGACCCTGAGGCCTGGAACCAGCATCTTCTGGAACCTTCTAGATCTGGGGGCACCCCGCTCCCACCTCGCAAAGGTCACAATCAACATTCATTGTTGTCGGTGGGTTGTGAGGACACAGGCCAGACCCACGGGCAGGTGAATGTCATTGTGGCTGGGCCAGACAGCCTGAGGGGGTGGGAGAGGGGTGGGCTGAGGAAGGGAGGCTGGGATCCAGTGTGGGGAAGGGGGTGGGCGGGTGGCTGGGTTCTGCTCCCCAGCAGTGAGTCCTGGCCCAGCTTTCTCCCCTGGGCTTTCTGGCTGCAGACCCCAGTCTGAGCCCTTGGCTGCGAGACCCCTGCGTGGGGAACAGGTGCAGCCGCCACATCCCACCTCCTGGAGCACCCTCCTCCACTTGGGATCCGGCTCCCTGCTAACGTGCCTGGGGAAAGCAGCAGAAGATGGCCCAAGTCCTTGGGTCCATGCAGCCACGTGGGAGACCCGGATGAAGCTCCAGGCTCCTGGCTTCCTCCGTTGAGGTCATCTGGGGAGTGAACCAGCAGATGGAAGACCTCTCTCTCCCTCTCTCTCTCTAATTCTGGCTTTCAGATCAATAAATAAATCTTTAAAAAAAAAAAAAAGAAAGAAAGAAAACACTGCCTTCTGATTCCCACTTTGCATCTCGTCTAGTGGAGGTGTCCCACCCAGGCCAGGGCGTCTAGTGGAGGTGTCCCACCCAGGCCAGGGCGGGAGCCACAGAGATCCAGAGCACCCCCCCCCCCACTCCCCAAAGAGCCCAGAGGCAGGAACCAAGCCCTTTCCCCTTCCTCCTGTAGCCCGAGGGAAAGGAAGAAAGAAGTTATTAAGTTGCTCACGGAGAGATGGTATCTTTTAGAGTTCCCAAACCACCCACTGGGTGATGCTCCAGGGGCAGACTTGGTACCAGAAAAACAGGAGGGTGGGGGGGAATCCCCTGCTCCCCCAGCCCCCCCAGTGCCCTGGGGGCTTGGAGGAGGGCAGCCCCTCCTGGAGTTTGTGTCCGGCTACCCAGCTCCTCCCACCAGGACTAAGTGTATTCCCTGAACAGGTGCATTAGTGGGGGGCAGCCCCCCTCAGCCCCCTCCCCATGACAGCAAGGAGCCTCCTCCTGTCTGCTCCGCCCCCTCACCCACCCCTTGGAGGTTAAAGGGAAGAATTGAATCAAGAGGGCCAGGTTCCAGGGAGACAGCAGCCCCGGGGCAGGGCCCTCTGCACAGTCCAGCCATGGGGACTTTCGACTTGTGGACGGATTACCTGGGCTTGGCGCGCCTGGTGGGGGCTCTCCGTGTGGAAGAAGATCCCCAAGCCAAGCCGGAGCCCCAGCCCCAGCCCACAGCGGCCGAGGCGGAGGATCCGAAGCCGCCCGGCCCTGAGCGCCTATGTTCCTTCTGCAAGCACAATGGGGAGTCGCGGGCCATCTACCAGTCCCACGCGCTGAAAGATGAAGCCGGCCGGGTGCTGTGTCCTATCCTGCGAGACTACGTGTGCCCGCAGTGCGGCGCCACGCGGGAGCATGCCCACACCCGGCGCTTCTGCCCGCTCACTGGCCAGGGCTACACCTCCGTGTACAGCTGCACCACACGCAACTCCGCGGGCAGGAAGCTATTCCGGCCCGACAAGGTGAAGGCCCAGGACTCGGGTGGTGGCCAGCACCAGCACCAGCGGCGAGGAGGTACCTGGGCAGGTGGCTGGAGGGCGGGGTGGGCGCAGGGGCGCCATCCTAGGCTCCTGCCTGAGCCCTTCTGGGGTCCCCTGGCATGTGGGGTTGGCATGGGAGGGTTCTAGCAACCTTGTAGGGAAGTTGGGGGGTGGGCGCTGGGGTTTTGCTGTGTGAACTTGGGCTAGTTGCTCTCCCTCTCTGGGCCCAACAGGGGCTGGGGTGGGGAGAGGCCAGCTTTTCCATGGCATGAGGAGCCGGCCGGCTGGGAGGTTTGTGGGCCACAGGGGTGGTGGTGGTGGTGGTGGTGGTGGGTGGGTGGGGCTCCCATTCACCTTGGGAGCTGTGTGGCCTCAGATCATCTGCTCAGCCTCTCTGAAACCTGGCTTCCTTGGCCGTTGGCTCGTGTGCCTGTTCTGTGGCTGGACCATCGGCGGACGCAGTGATGGGACAGGGTTACATAAAATGCAGGGTGGATGTTGGGTACTGAACCGGCGGCAGGGAGGGGGGTGGTTTGGTGAAGTGCCTGAGCCAGACTCGGTGGGGTGGGGGTGTCCGGGAGGGCTTCCTGTAGGAGGTGGCGTCTGGGAGCCTCACAGAGGTTGTGGGAGGCCAAGGCGACGTGGCCCGGGGTTGATGTGGGACGGTTTCGTGTGCTTGTGTGGTGCAGGGGGAGGGGACCAGGTTCAGAGACAGCGGCCAGGCCTGGACTTGGATCAAGCTCTCTGTATGTCAGACTCAGGTTCAAGGGCGGAGGCTGCCGAGCCTCCTCCTCCCCAGCCCCCTCCCCAGCCAAGGGATCCGTGGTAACCAGGGACATGGTGGGTGGGCTGCAGAGGTTTGATTTTGCTGTGCATGGGTTAGCTTGGGGTGGCTCCCTAAGGCTGACACAACGTCAGATGCAAATTCTGACCCACCCCCACCCCCGGGGCCTGGAGAAATGAGCTGAAATGGCTGGCTGGGGTCCCTCTGCCTGCAAACTTTGTAAAAGTTCCCGCCAAGGCTGCTCCACTTCCGATCGTGCTCTCTGCTATGGCCTGGGAAAGCAGCAGAAGATGGCCCAAGTCCTTGGGCCCCTGCACCCACGTGGGAGACCCGGAAGAAGCTCCAGGCTCCTGGCTTTGGATCGGCACAGCTCTGGCCGTTGCGGCCATCTGGGGACAGAACCAGTGGATGGAAGACCTCTCTTTCTCTCTGCCTCTCCTCTCCCTAACTCTGCCTTTCAAGTAAACAAAACTCAAAAACAAAAAAAAAGCCAGGACTTGAACCAGGCGCTCTGTTGTGAGCTGTGGTGGCTTAACCTGCTGTACCACGTGGGGTTTGCTACTTGGATGGCCTGGGGCAGGTCTGACAGCCGGACCAGAACTCCATCTGGGTCTCCCACGTGGGTGGGGGGAAGCCCCTGAGCCCTCAGTCTGCTGCCTCCCGGGGGGCGTGGCTTTGCTGCGCGCCTTAGCAGGGAGCTGGAATTGGGACTGGAGCCCAAGGAACTCCCATATGGGATGCCTGTCTGTCCCTGTGAGGTTTGATGGCGTCCCCTTGGAAGACCAGAGGCCGAGGGTCTTTGGACCCACCCCTCCCCCATTAAGTCTGAGGGTTCAGGCGGCCACGAGGGGGCAGCAGGGTCGCTGGATCCCCCGTGCTTTTTGTCCCGGGGCTTGCGCGGGGGTCTCAGGATGTGTCGCGGGGGTTGCTGTCTCAGCAGCTACCGCCGCTAGGTGGCGCCAGAGGCGCGGCCGCTGCCCCGGCTGAGCCCCGCGTCTCGCCCTCCCCACCCAGGCTCCAGAGGTGCGGGCAAGTCGGGCCCTTCGCCGCCAGCCTCCGCCTCTGCCTAGCGGGCCGGCGCCCGAGGAGCACAGCCAACGCCGCCTGCGCCAGCGATGGTACCCAGGAGGCTGCGCTTTGGAAGACGTCACCCCCGGGGACCTGGCCAGGCCCGGAGCTGACCTTGGGCACCCCGCACCCTTCCCCGCGGGGACCTGCGTCTTCCCAGAGCTGGGCGAGCAAGCAGTGGGCGCTCAATAAATGCGTTGTCAGCTGCAGACTGAGACCCTGAATGGGACAAGGTGGCTGGGGGGCCTTGCTGGGCTGAGCCCTGGGTCCGCCCTGGGGTGCTGGGGGGGGGGGGGGTTGGAGGAGGCGCTGCAGGGCTGCCACCACCCAGCGCCTCTCAGCGGGGGAACTGGAGACAATGATGACGTCCCCTGGGCAGAAACGGACCCCGGCCGGCTGAGGGCTTGGGCAGGAGTGGAGTGGCCAGGGTGGGGGGTCCCGCGCCCTGTCCGCCTCCTGTTGTCCGGCTGGGGCAGCAGGGGACAGCCGGAGGACGAGTGAGGTGACCAGCACAGCGGCCTGCATGCCCAGCGCTCTCTGGGTGTCCCCGAGTGGGCGGTGGGGCAGGTTGAGGGCCCTGGGCATTGGAAAGGGGGAGTCGGGCCTCCTTTGTGGGGGGTAGAGAGAGGAAACCTGGGAGGGCTCCCTGGCAGCCCCCAGGCCGTGTGCTCAGAGCCAGGGCCGCCGCTCCCGCTCCCCACCACGCTGTGTTGGGAGCCTGCAGCGTGAGGGGCCGGGAGCAGCCCCGGGAGTGGGGGACCTGGCGGTGACCGAGGTGGATGGGGCACCAGTGGATCGGCTTGGGATGAGGACGGGTTCGGGTCAGCAGCAGCCATGTGCCGGGCCACCTCCTCCTGGCTGGACTCCGGGAGTGCCGACACCCAGCCTGGCCCCCAGCCCTGCGCGGCCTCAGTTCTTGGTGTGGGGATCCTCACTGCCCCCCATTTGCGCCAGCACACGTGTGCAGGGCCAGCCGCGCCTCGGGGAGACCAGTTATGAGCTTGGGGGGGAGCCCCGTGGGAAACCGCGCGGGCCACGGGGCCTCCCTCCACACTCCTTTATTGCTGGCATTCCCAGAATAAAACGGTCCTGGGGAGGGGGGGGAGGCGCCACCAACAAAGGGATCCCCTTTCTCCTGGGGGGGCGGTCAGAACCTTCCGGAACCTTCTGGAACCTGGGCCCTCAAACAGTAGGACTTCCGGGCGAGAGCGGGTGTCTTCCCCGGACCCCCAAGCGCGCGGCCTACAGACCCCTCCATGGGTACTGGGGGGCGTAGGGCCCGGGGCCCCTCCCCGCTGCCGCCGTCTTCCTGTGCTGCAACCGCCGGAAGGCGTCCAGGTCCCGGTGGGCGCCCATGATCAGCCGGCTGCGGTGGGGACACAGGTGGCACACGCGGCTCGCAGGGGCGCGCCGTGGAGGAGGGGTCCCGGGGTCGCCACCCCCGCCCCGCTCCAGCACTTACTTCAGGTTGGAGAGCTCCAAGATGAGGCCCCGGACCGTGTCTGTGGCGTCCTCCATGCCGGCGGCCTCGGGCGCCCTGCGGGGGAGCAGGCAGAGGGGCCCTGGCTCACCAGGGTCCCGCCGGAAAGCTCGTGGAGGTGGGGGGGCACTTCCTGATCGTGGCCAGACTTCAACCCCATCCCCTGGTCTCTGCTCCAGCTCGCAGGTGTCAATCACCCGCCCCCGTCCCCACCCCCCACCCCCAGGCCTCAGCGCTGGGGTGCCCAGGGCAGCGCCTGGCAGAGAAGGCCCAAGGCCCAGGGCAGGCTGGGTCAGGAACCAGGGGACCCTCCTGGCCTCGGATGAACGCCGGGGAGGGGACCAAGAGGCACAGGAGGTGCCAGGGACAGGGGTGTGGTGGGAACAGGGCCTGGAGGAGGGGAAAGAGGAGGAGGAGGAGGTGGGGGGGAGGGGCAGCCAAAGGATGGGGGGCCCCAGCCCAACCCCCTAGCCCAACCCCTTCCTCCACAGTCCCCAGACAGAAACAGAACCTGCCCTAGCCTGAGCAGTGGTATGTTCAGGTGCGGGTAGTGGGGGAGGGCAGGGCCCCGGGAGGGTGCGGGAGGAGGGACTGGGACGGATGGACAGATGGACACACACCCCACCCACCCACCCGTCACACACAGTCAGGTGGGAGGGACGTGGCAGAGAGGAGGGTGGGTTAGGGTCGCTCCAGCTCCCCTGGCGGGGGGGGGGGGGGGCTCAGGGGAAACCCCAGGCCTTCTTCCCAGAGACCACCCCTTGCACGCAGGCCGTAGGGCAGGGGCTCCCCCCCCAGGAGAGACACCCCCTGCTGGTCAACAGTTTCCTTCCTGGGCAGGTTTAAGGAAAGTGGAGCCCAGGAGCGGGGGCCCGGGGCCCACCCTGGCGCCCTCTTTGTTAAGCCACGCACGGGTGGGCCCAGCTCCCAGGGGCCACTTCCGCCCCACCCTGAGCCTACCTCTGCTGTGGTCTGGCCACTGCGACAGGGTCTCTGTTGGCAAGAGGGCTGGGGTCAGGCCAGCAAGGACCCGCGGGACACACCTGGGAAGAGGGAACAGGGCCTGTGAGTGAATCATCTGGTCCAGCGCAGGGGCAAAGCGCCATGGACAGAGGACGGAGCCCAGGCTGCTCCCTCCTCGCCTCTCCCCTGCACACACACGGAAAAGCAAGCTGACAGGGATGGAGAGAAAGAGAGAGGCAGAGAGAGACTAGACATCTTCCATCTCGCTGGCTCCAACAGCTGGAACTGGGCCAGGCCCAAGCCAGGAGCCCAGAACTCCATCCGGGTCTCCCATGTTGGGGGCAGGGGCCCGAGCACTTGGGCCATCCTCTGCTGCTTTTCCCAGGTGCATTATTGGGGAGCTGGATGGGAAATGGAGCAGCTGAGACATGAACCCAGTGTTCACAGGCAAGGCTGGTGTCGCAAACAGCTTAACCTGCTGGCCACCATGCCTGCCCCCATTTTGTGGCTTAAAAAAAAACAGCTCAGGGGAATGGGGTAGGGGTAGGATGGGCGAGGACCCCAGAACCCAGCTTCTCAGCAGACCAGGAGCAGATAAACCAGCTCCATCCATGGTGGGGGGCTGGGGGGGCAGTCAGCTTTGGGTCTGTCCCCTGGTGCCCCTGCGTTCCTGCCACCCCGGGGCCTCTGGAACCTTCCCAGGGGAACCTGGCTGGTGGCTGGGCCGCCCTGACTTGCTAGGCAACGCCCCGTGTCAGGGTCTAGCACGCCTGCCCAGCCCTGGGCGTTGTCAGTCTTGTAGAGGCCCTGTCCCGGGGCCTGCCGGGCAGGTCTGACCGCCTTGGCTCTTCCCATCTCTTGATCTTTTTCGGAGCAAATTCGAGGTTTGGTCTCCTAGACCCCCCGCCCCTCCCGCCAAGCTGTGCCTTGGAGCCCCCCATTTTGCTAGCTTGAGAAACCCAGCCCCGCCCCCCGCCGTACCACCACCACCAAGCGGCTCTTTCTTTAGTCCCTGCGCCAGTGAAATCGGCTGATGTTTCAGGGCTGTGTTGTAGGAAAAAACAAAACAGCTGGTTCGGGGCCTGACACTCACTCTCAGGGATGCAGCTGGTGGGGGGGGGGAGGCAGGGGAAACCGCATGGGGTAGCGGCCACATCTGCCCGCTGCTGGACAGATGCTGGGGGCCAAGCTGACCCGGGAGCCGCCCTGGGGCCTCCTCACTGCCTCCCCTCCCAGCTGTGCCACCTGCAGCTGGTGCCTGCCCTCCTTCGACCCCTCTGCCACACCCTAGCGTGAAGACAGAGCACCTGCAGGGCCCTGGAGTTTGGACTCCCGTCTCCCCCATGGGTGGGGCTGCCACCTGCTTCGACAGGTGAACTGTACGGCTGGCAAGGGCTCAGCAGCTGGGGGAGGCAACCTCGGGGCAGGGCAGGCACAGCCCCCAGCAGTTCAGCTGCATCACAAAGTCGCCTCAGTGAGTGACTTCCTGAAGTCTGGAAATCAGTTTCTTTTTTAAAGGGCCAGCACTGTGGCATGCTGGGTGAAGCCGCTGCTGGTGACCCTTGGCATCCCATTTCGGAGTGCGTGGTGGTATCCAGGCTGCCCTGCTGCCAATCCAGCTCCCGGGAAAGGCAGCGGGCGATGGCCCAAGTGCTTGGACCCCTGCTGCTCACCTGGGAGACCCGGATGGAGCTCCTGGCTCCTGATCGGCCAAGCTCAGACTGCTGTGGCCATTTGGGGAGTGAACCAGCAGATGGAAGACCACTTTCTCACTCCCTCTCTCTGTGTAACTCTTTCAAATAAACAAATCTTGAGAGAGAGAGAGAAAGAGAGGGAGAGGGAGAGAGAGCGAACTTCCATCCGCTGATTCACTCCCTACATGGCAACAACCACCAGTTCTGGGCCAGGCCGGAGCCAGGAGCCAGGAACTGCCTCCTGGTCTCCCACGTGGGTGCCAGGGACCCCAGCTCCCCATCCAACTCCTGCTTTCCCAGGTGCAGTAGCAGGAAGCCGGATCAGAAACAGAGCTGCAGGACTGGAACGGGCGCTGGCATGTGGGATGCTGGTGGGACAGGCGGCCCCTTAACCCCCTGCGCCACTGCGCCGGACCCAACACCAGGGTCACAAAGCGGCTCTGCTATGAGAGATCTCGAACAGACAAGTGCAGTTTTTTCTTTTTTAATAATACGCTTCTCCCATGAACTCCTCAAAACTGACTATATCTGAATACAGAATTCTTTTCTCTTTTTTTTGACAGGCAGAGTGGATAGTGAGAGAGAGAGACAGAGAGAAAGGTCTTCCTTTTTGCCGTTGGTTCACCCTCCAATGGCCGCTGCGGCCGGCGCACCACGCTGATCCGAAGGCAGGAGCCAGGTGCTTCTCCTGGTCTCCCATGCGGGTGCAGGGCCCAAGCACTTGGGCCATCCTCCACCTCACTCCTGGGCCATAGCAGAGAGCTGGCCTGGAAGAGGGGCAACCGGGACAGAATCCGGCACCCCAACCGGGACTAGAACCCAGTGTGCCGGCGCCGCAAGGTGGAGGATTAGCCTGTTAAGCCACGGCGCCGGCCTGAATACAGAATTCTATCAGTGCTCCCCCCGCCCCAAGGCCCTTGCTGGATCAGGACTGAAGTCCCCTCCCCAGGGCCAGCTGTGAGGTCCCCGCCACTGCAGGGCCCCCTTCCTGCTCCTCAGCCCTCTGTGTGTCCCTTGGGAGACCTCGGAAAAGGCGCAGGCACCGAAGGGGACGGGGGTGGGGGAAGCTGCCAGGGTGGGGGGGCTGCCGTACAAGGAAGACGGAGGGTCCCCACAGCCACACATCCGGGACACCGAGACTCCCATGGCTGACAGGGCTGTGGCCGGGTGCCCTGGACCTGTGGGCTATGTCCACGCAGCCCCATAAGGCCGTGTCCTCATCCCGCTCCCTCTGGGCGGCAGGTGTGGCACCTGCCTGTGGGCAGCTCTGAGTGGCTCTTACCTGCTGGGGCGGGGCTTCAAGGTCCAGCGCGCCCTGGATCTGACTGTCCGGCAGGAAGTCCAGTTCTGTGGCTGAGGCCGCCTCCCAGGCTGCCTCGGGCCGGTCCTGGGGGGCCCGGCGCTCCTGGGCAGGGTCAGCCGCTGCATGTCTGTCCCCAGGCAGAGCAGAGGCTCCGAGGGATGGACCGAGACCCTCGAGGTCTGGTGGCTCGGGGCCAGGCCCCTGCCTCTGAGTGACATCTGGGCTTGTTTCTAGGGCTGCGTGGCCAGAATCCGCAGCACCCACGGCGGGCTCTCTGTTCCCCGGGGGACCCGCAGGGCTGTCGCTGGTGTCTTCTGGCCCTGCTTCCCCTCTGCCTCCTGGGCTGTCCCTGGCCAGCGGCGTGTGGCCCAGCGGGGCTGGGCTGTGGCCTCCGTCAGGGGCTGTCCTGCCGGGAGAGGCTGCAGAGCTGGGGGCGGCCACCTGCAGGGCCCTCTGTTCTGGTGCTGCGGGCTCTGTGGCGACGTGGGCTCCCGGGGAGGAGCGCCCCAGGCTGCCCAGCCCACTGGCTGTCTCCCCTTGAGTGCCAGGGCCTGGTCCCCGAGGGGGGCCCAAGGCAGGAGCTGACACTGGGGAGCCTGGGGTCGCGTCTTCTTCCTCCTGGGGGCCCTGGAGCAAGTCAGCCCCTACTGCCCCTTGGGTGCCGCCCTCCTGGGGGGCTCCTGCCTCTGCCCCCATCCCTGCAGCCTCACTGCCCAGCAGGGGGCCTTCCTGCCCGCAACTCACTGGGACCCAAGCCCTCTTTGTCTCCTGGCTGCTTTCATCACTGGACATGTGGGCCCCGGGGTCCTGGCTGGCCCTCTCTGAGACACAGGGCCACGCCCCCTCCCCACCAGAGGCTGTGGGCAGGGTGTCCTTGCTGCTGGCCACAGGGTCCCGGCTGCTGTGTCCCGGGCAGGCGCTATCTGACTCTGTCTGGTGTCCCAGGCCCTGGGTCTCCTGCAGCGACTCCGCCAGCGGCTGGCTCCCCACCTGCGGGGCGCAGGGCTCCGACAGTGATGGAGCTTCCTGTGGAGAGAGGAGGACTCGGCACCAGCACCTGGGGGTGATCGGCCGTCGCTCCCTGGGTCCACCGACTCAGGCGCTGCATGGCTTGGGGCACCGGAAGAGGGTTGGTTGGGTGCCAATGCTGGGGTTGGCCTCTCCTTCCACGGGGGACGTCTCCCGGCCAGCACCGGGGGCACCCAGGCAGATCAGGGACACAAACCACCGGCATTCAGCCTGGTGGTTAAAGATGCCTGCACAGTACCCACGCCCACGCCCCACGCCGGCTCCCTGCTCACACGCACACTGGGAAGGCCGCAGAGGACGCTGGGTCTCTGCCACCCACGTGGGAGACCTGGATGGAGCGCCTGGCTCCTGGCTTCCCCCTGTAGGCATTTGGGGAGTAACCAGCAGATGGATACTCTCTGGCTCTCAAGCAAATATAAGCATTTTTATCTCTTTGAAAAGCAGAGTGTCACAGACAGACACACACACACACATACACACACGGAGATGGAGATAAAGAAAATCACTGTCCCTGCAGGTAGGAAATGGCCAGAGAGGGTGGTGGGAAGGACGGAGAGGCGGGGCTGGGAGAGGAGGCTTGGCCGGGACACGGCGGGTGGAGGGGATGCTGTCCCTTGGGGAGGGGCAGGGCCATCCTCCCAGTAGCTCGGGTCTGAACTCCCTGGCTCTGGCCCTGACCCCAGAGGCCTGTGATCCTGGAACCTGGCGGTCACCTCCAAGGTGACACGGGCTCCTGGGCCTGCCCCAAGTCACCATGTCTCCAGCCACTCAGGTCCCAGGCCCTGAAGTCCAGGCCACCCCCCCCCCTTACACCCAACTTGTCAGTGCTGCCTTCAGCAACATCAGAACCTGGCCGCCTCTGGCCAGTGCTGTCCCTTGGCCCCTGGCTCTCTGCCATCAACCCTGGTGGGCTCCGGGCCCACCCTGCTGCTGCTTCAGGCCCTGCCTGGGTGTCCTCCTCCACCGGAAGCCCACCCACCGCTGGCTCTGAGGCTGAGCCCCCCACTCCCCATGGCATCTGCGGGGGGCTGCTTGTGCCCACATCTGTAGCTCAGTGCGCTGGGCATGAGGGGTGCAGAGCAGGGCTCCCCCACCACCCCTGCCCCCTGGGGGAGGCTGGGCCCAGAAGCGGACAGGGCCTTACCAGCCTTACCGAGCTAGGGATCCCACTGCTTCCAGGGTCCTCGTCTCCACTTTCCGCTTTCCTCAGCGTCGCTGTCTTCCTGGATTTTGCAAACTGGGGGATGAATCTCCCAGCTGCGTTCTGTGCGTGCCGGAGAAACAAAGCTACCGCAGCCTCCCTGCAGCCTCCGCTGCGGCCCTCGCCCTCCAGGCCTGAGGCCTCTGGTCTCCCAGCCCCGCCCCCCCCCAGCAGAGAGGCGGAACTTGAGCCCCAGGGAGGCCCAGTGCCTGCAGCAGGTGCAGGGCCACACACCTGCGAGAGAGGAAATGGAGGCGGCTCCTTCTCCAGTGGCCCCGGGAGCCTGCGGGCGGCTCCTATGTCCACACCTTGGGAGCTGAGTGGAGAAAGACCAAGCCGGGGAGACGCTGACCAAGGGTCAGCCCACCGGCCGAGGCTCAGGACGAATGGGAAATCAATTCCTAAACAAAAGCGGCGCCCCGAGACACCTGCTTTTCCGGGGGCCAGATGGATGGATGGTCAGACAGCGTGCTGCCCTCCCAAAATGCCGGGCCTGCTTCCTGGCGGGTACTAGGAGACCGGCCAGGAGGAACTGTCACTCAAAGAATTACCCTAAGCAGGGACCTGGGCCATCTTCTGTTTTTCCGGGGGAGAGGGGAGTGAGGGCACGAGGGGGACTTGTCATCACACATAGGGTGGGTGCAGCTCACACAGGCAGACTTCAGAGCTATGCACAAGGGCCAGCGTCCTGGCACCCGGGTTAAGTCCCTGCTTGGGACATCCACATCCCATATGGGCACCGGTTCGAGTCCCGGCTGCTCCACTTCCCATCCAGCTCTCTGCTATGGCCTGGGAAAGCGGCGGAAGATGGCCCAAGTCCTTGGGCCCCTGCACCCACGTGGGAGACCTGGAAGAAGCTCCTGGCTCCTGGCTTCAGATCGGCGCAGCTCCGGCCGTTGCACCCAACTGGGGAGTGAACCAGCGGATGGAAGACCTCTCTCTCTCTATCTCTCTTTCTCTCTGCCTCTCCTTCTCTCTCTGTGTAGCTCGACTTTCAAATAACTAAATCAATCTTTAAAAAGAGAGACAGAGGCGGATTTGCCCAGCACAGAATTGAGCTGCTTTCAGTAACCTTGAACAAGTCAATGTTCTCTTGTCCGTGGCTCTGACACGGACGGTTTGTTCTCACGCGGGAGGGACAGCCTGAGAGCCCTGGGCCCTGGGAAGAGGTGTGGGAGGCGCAGCATGGGGCGGGTCACAGCGGCTCCCTACCCTCAGTCCCTCCCGTCCCCCGGCCTGCTGGGGGCCCACAGGAAGGGGTTCTGCTGAGCCACCTACCTGGGCCCGGCCTGCCCTGGCTGCTCCTGGCTGTGCTCTGGAGAGGAACTGGGTCCCGATCTGCTGTCCGACTCCTCCAGGTGCTGCCAACAGCGCAGCGTGGGACTCTGGGAGCCCCCGTCAGACTCTCCCAGCCTCGGGTCCTTTGGGGGTCTCGGAGGATAGAGGGCTCCTCCTGGGGGCAGAGACAGAGGGAGGCGCTGGGAGCCTGCGCAGCCGAGGACAAGGAGCAAATCGAGCAGGGCCGCTGCTGTGTCCTAAGCGAGCGGGCGAGCGGCCAGAGTAACGGGACCCCTGTTCTGCGGCTCTCCTGGTGAGCGAGAGGTGGGCAGCAAGCTCACAGGGACGTGGGATCCAAGAGTGGCACAGCGGGTAATGCCACAGCATCCCATGTGGGTGCCAGTTCAAGTCCCGGCTGCTCTACTTCCGGTCCAGCTCCCTGCTATGGCCTGAGAATGCAGTGGAAGATGGCCCAAGTCCTTGGGCTCCTGCACCCGCATGGGAGACCTGGATGGAGCTCCTGGCTTTGGCCTGGCCCAGCACTGACTGTTACGGCTCTCTGGGGAGTGAACCAGCAGATGGAAATCTCTCTCTCTCCCTCTGTAACTCTGATTTTTGAAATAAATAGTTTTTAAAAGTTTACTTATGTTCATCTACTAGAAAAGGGAGAGAGGGAGAGGGAGAGGGGGGAAGAGAGAGAGAGAGAGAGACAGACAGACAGACTTCCACCTGCTGGTTCACTCCCCAAATGGGGCCGCCACAGCCAGGGGCTGGGCCAGGCTGAAGCCAGGAGCTCCATCCGGGTCTCCATGCAGGTGCAGGGGCCCAAGCACTTGGGCCATCTTCTACTGCTTTCCCAGGCCATAGCATAAATAAGAGAGCTGGATGGGAAGTGGAGCAGCCAGGACTCGAACCGGTGCCCATATGGGATGCCGGTGATGCAGGTGGCAGCTTTACCCGCTATGCCACAGCACCTGTCCTTCCTTGCCCGGCCAAGGTGCTGAACGGTGTCTACTTGGTGACAAAAGCAAATGCCCTCGCACAGAAAGTGCCAGTGGTCGGCGGTCAGCTTTTGAGACCCCCTCCCCAAAGCGGGCCCCCAACCTAATCACACATTCAACGAAGAAATGATTCAAGGAAGAAATGACTCGAGTTAGAGCTCTGTGCCAGCGCTGAGCTACAATCGCGTGCGTGTGTGTGTGTGTGTGTGTTGGGATCCAACTCGGAAGCAGGGTGCAGTGGGCTTTTACCCTGCCCCCACCCCGAGGTGTCCACCCCAGAAACTTCCCTGGTGGGGGTTCCCCCACGAACCCCATCCCTGCCCTGGGCTCTGCCAGGCAAGACAAAAATACAGCGGCTTTGTTTCTCCGGTTCCCCCACAACCCCCAAACCCCAGGCTGCCTGGCTGACTCCATGGACGTTTGTACGAAATGAAAAACATTAAAAAAGAAAAAAAAAAAAAAAAAACATTCCAGGGGGAGCAAACAGCCTCTTGTTTTCTGCCTGGGATCTGTTCCCGCGCGGGACTTCAGACGCCAACGAGGCGGAACTCCGTGTCCAGCGTCAAAGCCATCGGGAGACAACAGGGACCGGGGTGGGGGTGGGGGCTCTCAGCATGTTCCAGGACCTTCCAGAACCTTCTTCCTCGGTCCCCTTCCCAGCGATGTCCGCTGAGCGGGTGTGGCTTCCGCTAAGAGGAGCTGCCCGTGGGTGGGCCCGGGGCCTTTCTCGCCAAGGTCACGGCCACCCCCAGGTCTCTCTCACATCTGCACGAGGCATTTCCCATCTGTTGGTCATCTGCTCCGTCCCGCGCGTGGTGGGGAGACGGGCGAGCATCCCCCCTCCCCCTACATCCGCGAGCCACACAGAAGTGGCCCTTGCACGTCTCTGTTAAGTGTGTGGAGGGGGGTGCACCAACCGCTGACAACACCCGGGGGCGGCGAGCTGAGCCGGATCCCCCCGCGCCCATGGTGTGGCTAAGGGCCTGGAAAAAAGACCCAAAAACCGGTCAGCTTTGAGCTTGAATGGACAAGGTACCTGAGGTCCGGAGCTTCTTCCTCTTAGTCATCTTATGTCTCCCGTGAGAAATCTGCGAACAACGGCCCCAGTTAGAAGCAGGCCTGGCCCGGCTCTGCATCCAGTGGTCCCCACCCCCATTCGAGCCTGCTCCCCAAGGGGGTCGCTTCAGCCCCAGCAGGGCTCGGAGGAGGACCCCTGGGCACTACCATCCCCCACTGCACAGGGGCGCCGACCCCATCTGCCCCGAGGCAGCGGGGTGGGGGTGGGGGCCTCCGGCTCCAGCCCCTCGCTCCAGGCAGGGGCATCCGGGGACAACTGCACACTGTCCCGGGGACATCCGGGGCTGGCCCCTGAAGGCGTCCCAGAAAGCGACCTTCCTGGTCACTTGGGGACACTGCAGGGGCCCCCAGCGGCTCTCCCAAGGACTTGGAGGGAGCGGGCCAGCCCCGGCCGACCTGGGCTACCTGGATCTGCTGGTGGATAACTAAACTATATGCGTTTCCAAAAAGGCCAAGGCCATCGTCACGGAGTTCCGGTCGGCCGAGGCCTGGGCGCTGTGGCTCCCGGCTGGCGGTGACCGGTCCTCCCACCACACACACGAACACTACCCCGGACCCCGTAAGCGGGGACCCGCCAGCTCAAGAGAAGCCAGAGCCCGCGGGTGGTCGCAAGACGCCTCGAACCCAGGGCCCTCAGCGTCCCTCACACCTGCTCGAGCTCCGCCTCTTTCCCGCGCACTGCCGGGCCCCGGCCCGCGCATGCGCGATACGAGCCCCGCCGCGCTTCGCGCGGCCCCGCGACGGCGTTCCCCGCGCCTCCTTTAGGCGCATGCGCCCCGGCCCCTGCGCAGTGCCAGCCGGGAGTTGTAGTTTCGGTGAGGCGGGCCCGGCGAGTCCAGTGGCCGCGCTCCGGTGCGGCGGTGCTCAAGGGCCAAGGCGGAAGTGGGGCCGCCACCTGGCAGGGGGGAGGCCAGACAGGGGCGCGAGGTTGGCGGCCGGGGGGCACCGACCAGGAGGCGCGGGGCTCACTAAGGGGGCGTGCACGGCGACCGGCCCCCCCTCTCCCCCCCGGGGAGAAGGCAGGGCAACGCCAGGCGCAGGGGCCCGTGGTCCAGGCATCCAGCCTGGAAGATGAACAAGAGGAAGGGACCTCCGGGACCCCCGGGCCGAGGCGCTGCAGCCGCCCGCCAGGTGAGTCTGTGCCCCAGGGCTCCTCACCCCGAGTCACACGCGCAGGGCAGGGCCCCACCCCCCCGCGGAAGCCTGATCTCCGCCCCTCCAGGTGAACCCCGGTTTCTTGCCCTCCAGGTGAGGCTCGAGCCTCCCCTCACCCCAAAGCGCGGCCTACAGGCTTTGGGTCCCCAGCGCCTGGCGCCCCGCCCCGGGCTCGGGGCCACCTGTTGCTACATTAGCTCCAACTGGGGAGGGGCAGCCCCTGGACCTGGCTCATCCAACCCTTGCCCCGGCTGGGTTCGTCTTATTCCCGTTGCTCAGATGAGTTCACTGAGACCCGCAGAGGTGCAGACAGCTGTCCAAGGTCACAGGGATTAACAGCTTGGCCGAGTTAAGGCCAAGTCCAGAACTGCCGCCATAAATCCGCGCGTCTGTGGCTGCTGCCTCTCCCCCAGCAGCCCACTCCTCTGCCCCAGGCACCAAAAGGAGTTTGATTTATTCTCTGCTGTGGCATAGCGGGGGAAGGCCGCCACCTGCAGTGCCGGCATCCCATAGGGGCGCCGGTTCAAGTCCGGCTGCTCCACTTCCGATCCAGCTCTCTGCTATGGCCTGGGAAAGCAGTGGAAGATGGCCCAAGTGCTTGGACCCCTGCACCTGTGTGGGAGACCCGGATGGAGCCCCTGGATTCAGCCTGGCCTCAGCTCTGGCCATTGCAGCCATTTGGGGGAGTGAACCAGAGGATGGAAGACTCTCTCTCCCTCCCCCTCCTCTCTCTGTATCTCTGTCTTTCAAATAAATAAATAAATCTTCATCTAAAAAATTTCATTGAGGCCGGCGCCGTGGCTTAACAGGCTAATCCTCCGCCTTGCGGCGCCGGCACACCGGGTTCTAGTCCCGGATGGGGCGCCGGATTCTATCCCTGTTGCCCCTGTTCCAGGCCAACTCTCTGCTATGGCCCGGGAAGGCAGTGGAGGATGGCCCAAGTGCTTGGGCCCTGCACCCGCATGGGAGACCAGGAGAAGCACCTGGCTCCTGGCTTCGGATCAGCGCAATGCGCCGGCCGCAGTGGCCATTGGAGGGTGAACCAACAGCAAAAAGGAAGACCTTTCTCTCTCTCTCTCTCTGTCCACTCTGCCTGTCAAAAAAAAAATTTTTTTTTCATTGAGATGACTTATAGAATTTATGAAACTCTATGAGGGGGAAAAAAAAGAATGAAAAGGCATTTGTCTTTATTTTTAATAACTTTTTGAAAGTTGTATTTATTTATTTTGAAAGAGAGAGGGAAAGACAGAAAGAAAGAGCTATATCCGCTGGTTCACTCCCCAGATGGCTGAATTGGCAGGGGCTGGGCCAGGCCAGAGCCAGGAGCCAGGAGTTTCATCTGGGTCTCTCATGTGGGTGGCAGGGGCCCAAGAACCGCTGCTTTTCCCAGGCCATCAGCCGGGAGCTGGATCAGAAGTGGAGCAGCTGGGACGGGAACCCTGTTGCCCCCTGGATGTTGGTGCCGCAGTGCCGCCCCGTATCTGTCTGTCTAACTTAGCACTTGATACATGTCATGGTGTGTCCTGGTACTTGGAGCCATACTGAAGTTTGGCTGTTTTTTTAAATTTATTATTTAAAAGACTATTTGTTTTTAAAGATTTATTTATTTACTTTGAAAATCAGAGTTACACAGAGAGAGAGAAGGAGAGGGAGAGAGAGAGAAAGAGAAGAGAGAAAGAGAGAGAGAGAGAGAGAGAGAGAGAGAGAGAGAGAGAGAGAGGGAGAGAGAGAGAGAGAGAGTCTTCCATCACTGGTGCACTCCCCCCAATTGGCCGCAATGGCCGGAGCTGCGCCGATCCGAAGCCAGGAGCCAGGAGCTTCTTCCAGGTTTCCCACGTGGGTGCAGGGGCCCAAGGACTTGGACCATCCTCTACTGCTTTCCCAGGCGCATTAGCAGGGAGTTGGATCGGAAGTGGAGCAGCCAAGTCTCGGCTCGAGGCCCACAGGGGATGCCGGCGTTGTGGACGGAGGCTTCACCTGCCGCAGCCACAGCGCTGGCCCCCTGTGGCCCACTTTCCCCTTCTCCACTGATGTCAGGGTTTCTGGTCAATGCGCCCACTTGCCTGCACTCGCCCTGTGCCGAGGACACTGGAGAGAAAAGCTAGAGTGTGGAGTGTTCCCGCGCTGCCCTCGCTCTCTCCACCTGCCCCTTGCCCCCAGAGCGCCAGGCCAAGCTCAGGACACCTGTTCCACCTGTCCCAGCCTCCTGGGACGCGGCTTTCCCCAGGGAGACCTCTGTTCCGTGCACCTGAGGGGACCCAGCGTCCGTGGCAACTCCCGCCGGCCTCGCGTGCGCCCTCAGCAACTGACTCTTCTTCCTGCAGCTGGGGCTCCTGGTCGACCTCTCCCCGGACGGCCTGATAATGCCAGAGGACGGAGTCAATGATGAGGAACTGGAGGCCGAGTTCCTGGCCCTGGTGGGAGGCCAGCCCCCAGCCCTGGAGAAGCTCAAAGGCAAAGGTGAGATATGTGTAGCACCTCCCCCTAGACGTTTCTCTGTGCCACAACGCTACCCGCCCCTCGCCCTTTAAAGATTTATTTATTTCTATGAAAGGCAGAATGACAGAGAGAGAGAGAAAGATCTTCCATCTGCTGGTTGATTTCCCAAAGGCCTACGACAGTCCGGTTTGGGCCGGGCTGAAGCCAGGGGCCAGGAGTTCCATCCGGGTCTCCCACGTGGGTGCAGGGGCCCAAAGACTAGGGCCATCTTCTACTGCTTTCCCAGGCGGGTTAGCAGGGAGCTGGATGGGAAGTGGAGCAGCCGGGACTGGAATGGGCGCTCCTATGAGATGCTGGCGCACAGTGCTGGCCCCAGCATCCACCTGTCTAAGTACCATGAACAAAGACTCTGGGGGATAAAAAACTGGGGTGTGCCTTCAGGGAGACACGCCCTAGCGGCTGCCTGCCCGGGCCAGCAGAACCGGTAACATCACACCCACGCAGGTCAGCGACCGTGCTGTGAGTAGGTGTCGTTTTCCGTGGCCTGCTTCCTATCTCGTGCTCTCTGTGGAGGAGCAGGCTGTTCAAGGACACCCCCGCCCCACCCCTCACGCACTGCGCAGGTGCAGTTCCGTATTCCCTTTGCGTGTCAGACCGGCTTCCGTCTGCACAGGTTACAGAGCTGCCGGCCTCAGGTTCAAAGTTAACTAGTGAGCCATCCTTAAGTCAATAAGGCATCTCCAGGGCCAGGGTTCAGCTCGGCGGCGAAGCCACCGCCATTGGGACCCCCGCATCCCATATCGGGGGCGCTTGGATTTGTGTCCTGGTTCCAGCTTCCTGTGCAGGTGCACCCTGGGAGGCAGCCGCTGACGGCACCGTGTGTGTGTGTGCGCGCGCGTGTGTGTGCCCGTCAAGTGCTTCGTTCACCATCCGCGCCCACCGCCTCCCTGCGGGGGAGGAACTGCTGTAATCCCCCCTTAGAGCCCGACTCGGCGCAGGGAGCAAGCCCCGGGGCCTGGGCTGGCACTCAAAACCCTGGTCCAACCCTGAGGCTGGCTAAGGAGCAGCTGAGGCCATGGGAGCTTGCCGGGGGGGGGGGGGGGCAGCAAGGGGCTGCGCTGCCCTCCTGTCCCTCGGAGCTGTGGCTAGCCAGGACCGGAAACTCCGGGCCCCGGGAAGATCCTGCCCCTAGCTGGGGACCCCCTTACTGCCAGGTCCCCTGCCCATGGAGGCCATAGAGAAGATGGCCAGGCTGTGCATGCGGGACCCGGACGAGGACCAGGAGGAGGGGACGGACGAGGAGGACGTGGAGGCCGACGATGACCTGCTGGTGAGGGCTTCAAGGCGGGGCGTGGGCGGGGCGGGGCTTCCGCCTTGGGCCCGCCCAGGGCCGCCCTCACGCCCCACCTCCGGGCTGTGCCTCACTGCAGGCAGAACTGAATGAGGTCCTAGGCGAGGACCCCAAGGCCTCGGAGCCCCCGCCGCCAGTGACCCAGGTACGGCTCTCGGGGCCGGCTGCCCACTTCCTCCCGTGACCTGGCGCTGACCTGGCGCTGCGGAGGAAGGGGGAGGCAGAGGCAGGCTTTGGAGGGAGTGGGGGTGACAAGGCAAGGAGGGGGCGGGGCGGCCGAGCGGAGCACCCCTCTCCCCAACCGCACCGCGTGTCCCTGGCGCCTCCCGCAGCCCAAGCCCGCAGCCCCCAGCCCAGGCGTGGGAGCCACCTTGCAGGAAAGACTTAGGCTCTACCAGACGGCCCTGGAGAGCGCCAGGCAGGCCGGGGACAGCGCCAAAATGCGGCGCTACGACCGAGGGCTTAAGGTGAGCGGGCGGAGGGCGGGATGCAGGCAGCCCCACGCCCGCCGCCCCCAGCCCCAGCCTCCCAGTTCTCTCAAACCCACCCCTCACCGGCCCGTCCCCAGACGCTGGAAAGCCTGCTGGTTTCCTTCCGGAAGGGCGATGCCATCGACGAAGGGGACATCCCGCCGCCAGTGGCCCTAGGGAAGAGCCCGGGGGCCGCTCCTGGCCACACCCCGGCCCCCGCCCAACCCGAGTCCAGGCTCACCCTGGAAGCGCCTGCACCCAGCGCTCCAGCCACCTCTTCGGGCTCTGTCAAGCCCCAGCTGCCTCCAGGTAAGGCGGTGGGCGGGGCCCGGGCTGCCACAGGGCCTGGGTGGGTGCTAGGAAGTGAAACGTGCGTGTGTGTTTGCATGGAGGAATATTAGACAGCCCTGAAAAGGACAGAATTGTTAGCATCTGCTCCCACCCCACCCCACCCCACCCCCACCCCCCGGGTAGGCCTGGGAGACACTAGGCTGAGAGAAATTAGCCAATCACAAGAACGCAAATCTTATAGGACTAGGCCTGGAACCATAAAATCCAGAGAGACAGGAAGTAGAATCTGTGTGTGTGTGCACGCGCACACCAGGGACCGTGAGGAGGGGGCAGGGCAGTGCGTGTTTCATGGACTCCCGACTTTCCCTTGGGGAAGCTGGAGAATGTTCTAGAGAGATCAGAGCAGTGAGGGTTGCACAGCCCTGCCAACAGCCCGGGGCTGGGCCAGGCTGGAGCCTGGAGCCTGGAGCTTCCATCGGGGTCTCCCACGCGGGTGGCCGGGGGCCCAAGCCCTTGGGCTGTCTCTGTGTGTGCCTTAGCAGGGAGCTGGGTTGGCATCTGAACAGTGCCCCAAGCTCCAGCCTTAGATGAGCGCTGTGACAGTTTTCTTTCTCAAATGACAATATTTGCAACTCACTGCAAACAGGTACCTTGACTGCTGGCTGCATTTGAGATGAGAGATGGGAGACGTCAGCTTACAGAGAGTTTGAGGTGGTGGGTGGGCAAGGGTGGCCCGCGTTGTGGCTGCACCAGGTGAAACCAGTGCCCATGACGCTGGCATCCCATTAGGAATGCTGCAGGTTCGTGTCCAGGCTGCTCCACTTCTGGTCCAGCTCCCTGCTAATGCACCTGGGAAAGCAGTGGAGGATGGTCCAAGTGCTTGGGCCCCTGCACCTGTGTGGGAGACCCGGATGGGTTTCCCAGCTCCTGGCTCTAGCTTGGCCCAGCCCTAGCCATGGTGGCCATTTGTAGCTATTAAATAAACTCAAGAAACCAACCAGTCAGAGTTCTTGATGTCCCGCAAAAACCCACCAGTGACTCCAGGGCCTGGAGCTGAGTCCCCGTCATGCTAACTTCAGGCCATGTGACCACGAGGAGGGCAGCACATCCCCCCTCCCCAGCCGGCCTCAACTTTCCCATCTGTAAAACGGACCCAAGAACCGTCTGGGTTCCAACAGAGATGGTTTGTGCGTTGACTTTGCCCAGGCCCCAGGGGCTTCGCATCCATTGTTCCCCCTCCCCCCACCCCCAGCTCCGAGTCCCTGCAGCCCCGGCCCCCTAGCCCAGCTGCAGAGTCGCCAGCGCCAGTACAAGGCGGCCGCGCTGCACGCCAAGCAGCAGGGCGATATGGCCGCCGCCACCAGATACTTCCGCGTGGCCAAGGTGCGTCCCACCTTCGGGCAGCGTGGGGTGGGGTGGGGTGGAGGGGGAGGAAGAGGAGCTGGGACGCTTCCCCCTCCGGAAGAGGGGCAGGAGGGGACCGAGCAAGATGGCGCCAGCGAAGGGGCAGGGCTGGGAGTCGCGTTGCGTGTCAGGGCATGGGGTCTGCACCTGCTCCCCACAGATTCTCAGGCCCACCGCCTACTGCAGCCTGCTCCCCCATCTTTCTCCTAGAGTTTTGATGCTGTCTTGGAGGCGCTGAGCCGAGGGGAGCCCGTGGACCTGTCCCGCCTGCCCCCTCCTCCTGGTGAGGACCCCCACCTTGCCTGCCTGCTGTTCCCCTCGTTGCTGGGGACCCCACCTGGCTAGAGTAGCCTAGACTGTGAGGAGGAAGCAGGGGATTCCCCAGGCAAGCCCCCCCTCCATTGGCTCAGACCCCTCTGTCCCCAGACCAGCTGCCCGAAGACCCGCCGTCACCAACACAGCAGGCTCCGCCCCCTGCCGCGGCACCTGCCTCCCCAGGTAGGCTCTGGGGCTGCCCTGGGCTGGGCAGGCTGGGGCAACAGAGCGCCCGGCCGCCCTGGATCCTGAACCCCTCCCCCCCCCCCTCCCCCCGCTCCCGCCCAGAGGTCCCCTTGCCCCCGCGGACCCTGCTGGAGGCCCTGGAGCAGCGGATGCAACGCTACCAGGTGGCCGCGGCCCAGGCCAAGGGCAAAGGCGACGCGCGGAAGGCGCGCATGCATGAGCGCATTGTCAAGGTGTGTCTTGGGGCGGGAGTAGGTGGGGGAGCAGGTGGCCAACCCTTCCGCTCCCCCGCAGCCCTCCCACCCCTGGGGTCACCCCGCCACCTGTGTTCCCTGCAGCAATACCAAGATGCCATCCGGGCCCACAAGGCCGGCCGAGCCGTGGCGGTGGCCGAGCTGCCCGTGCCCCCAGGTAGGCTCGAGACCCCCTTAGGTGGGGGAGGAGCCCCGGCTGGACCAGCTCCATGGGGTACTGCGGGTCCTCACCCCCCCACCCCTGCCCGGGCCACCGCACCGGCCGCCCAGGCTTTCCCCCGATCCAGGGCCTGGAGGCCACGGAGGCCGCCCCGCCAAGCCTGGTGGGTGTCCTGGCGACTGCCATGAAGCTGGCCAACCAGGCCGAGGGCCCGGAGGACGACAACGACGACGGTGATGATGGCGACGGTGACGAAGCATCCAAGAAGGTGCGCGGGGCCAGGGCCTGGGGCCTGAGGCTGTAGGGCCACGTCTACGTTGAGTGGCAGCCTCGAGCCGGCCACGGCCAAGGCTCTGATTTCTTCTCCATGTCCTCAGAGGCAAAGCAGCCCTGCGGCCCCCACAGCCCAGCCCAGGGCCCCGCAGCCGGGCCCCGCGCCGGCCCCCAAAGCAGCCCCCAAAGGCGCATCCACCAGAGGTAGGCGGCCCGGCCCCGGCCCCCCCACCCCGCTTCTCTGCCCGGGGGCGCCGCCCCTGCCCTGCAGAGCCCCCTCCTCTGCCCACAGCCCAGCAGCAGCTCGCCTTCCTGGAGGGCCGCAAGAAGCAGCTCCTGCAGGCGGCGCTGCGAGCCAAGCAGAAGAACGACGTGGAGGGCGCCAAGATGCACCTGCGCCAGGCCAAGGGGCTGGAGCCCATGCTGGAAGCCTCCCGCAACGGGCTGCCCGTGGACATCGCCAAGGTGAACTGCGCAGGCGCGGTGGCCTCGTGACCCGGAAGGAGTCCCAATAGCCCTGCCCAGACACACCCCCTGCAGTATCTCCAGCGAGACAGGCGTTTGGTGTCTCTCGCTTGGAACACAGGGCAGGCCGGTTCTGTATCGTGGGGTCTCCTGGGACACTAAAGGGGGGAGTCTTCCTTGACCTCGAGACCCCAGGGACTCACTGCCCTGGTTGTGTCCAGACAGGAAGAAGTGAGAGAGAAAAAGGAAGTGAGCTCACTTTTGCTTGCCTCTCATTGGCTAGCATGAGTCGTGTGGCCATGCCTAGCTGCAAAGGAGCCTGGGACTTGTAGTCTTGCTGGGCCACCGCATTCTGAACTAGAGGGGAGACATCTAACAGGTTCAGCCCTTTGGGACCACACAAGCTATATCTCTCTCAGCATCATTTTTCTCTTTGGGGAAGTGGGGATGGTGACCCTTTCCACTTCAAAGAAAGAAAAATATCCAGGATATTTTTTAAAGACTTATTTATTTGAGAGGCAGAGTTAGAGAGAGAGGTCTTCCATCTGCTGGTTCACTCCCCAATTGGCAGCAACGGCCAGAGCTGGGCAGATCTAAAGCCAGGAGCCAGGAGCTCCATCCGGGTCTCCCATGCAGGTGCAGGGGTCCAAGGACTTGGGCCATCTTCTATTGCTTCCTAGGCCACAGCAGAGAGCTGGATTGGGAGTGGGGCAGCCAGGACTCGAACCGGCGCCCATATGGGATGCCGGCACGGCAGGTGGTGGTTTTACCTGCTATGCCACAGTGCCGGTCCCTCAGCTGTCTTCTGGCATGCAATACTTTATTTTACTTTAAAATGTATGTGTGTGTGTGTGTGTATGGGGGCCGGCACTGCGGCGTCCCCAGCCCCAGAACAGAGCCTGGTGCACAGTAGCAGCTCCACAAAGTGCTCGGGGGACTGACGGAGGGGTCTGCGAGTGCCGCGTGGCCAACGGACCCACGTGCAGGGGGAGGGCCAGCGACACAGCGCTGGGGCAGGGATGGTGGCCCTGGCTGGCCAGAGGACCCCTCCCCTGCCAGCTTGCTCCTTGGTGCCAGGTGCCACCTGCCCCGGTCAACAAAGATGACTTCGCCTTGGTCCAGCGGCCTGGCCCGGGCCTGTCCCAGGAGGCCGCCGGGCGCTACGGGGAGCTCACCAAGCTGATTAGACAGCAGCACGAGGTGAGGGCCCCGCCCCCTCCCCACCCCGCCCTGCCCAGGCCAGGGTCTCGGCCCTGCTCCCCTCCCCTCAACCCCCTCTGCTGCCCTAGATGTGCCTGAATCACTCCAACCAGTTCACCCAGCTGGGCAACATCGTGGAAACCAGCAAGTGAGTGCCCTGGCGCCCCCCCGCCCCCAGCCGGCCCCCCACCCCCCGCCCCCCCCCAGCGCCGTCCTGAGCCAGGCCCCGGCCGGCAGGTTTGAGAAGTTGGCGGAGGACTGTAAACGGAGTATGGAGACGCTGAAGCAGGCCTTCGCCCGGGGCCTCCCCACGCCCATCGCCCGCTTCGAACAGAGGACTTTCAGCGTCATCAAGTGAGCCCCTGGCCCCTGTGGCGGGGGTGGGATTTGGGCTGCGGGGTGTGCAACGTAGTGAGTGCCAAGCTGAGCCTGCACCCTGGGGCCCCGGGGGAGCCCATGGGAGCCTGGGGACGCGTTAGGATTTGGGGAGGGCGTCTTTCTTCCTGCTACAGTCTCCCCAACCCCTGAGGAGCGGGGGTCCCTTTTCCTCACTTCCGCGCTGAGGTCAGGCGCAGCCCCCTGTGGGTAACAGACCCCTTGCTCTGGGTCCCTGTCACCTTGGCCCCGCCTGTCACCCCAGCTCTGCCCACCAGGCACGGTACCAGGCTGCTGCCTCTACCCACATGCCTTCCCCAACCCGTGGTGGCCCCTTCCTGACCTCTGAGGCCGCCTACCACGGCACCTCCCCCGGGAAGCCCTCCCTGACCACCCAGCCTCCAGCAGCCTCCCTGGAGCAGGCTGTGTGCCTTGCCTCCGTGTGAACCCTCTACAGGGTCTCTACCCTACAGGCGCGTGTAGCCAGGGTCGGGTGGGGAGAGGACGCGGCAGGTGCACAGTGGGCCTGAGGCACGCGCCTGTTCCCTCACCTGCGCGGGGAAGGGTCTTCCCGGATCTCAGCAGCAACGACTTGGTCCTGTTCATCCTCAAGGCCAGCAGCTTGCCCACGCCCCCAGGTGAGCACGGCAGGGTCACGGTCACGGACCGGGGTAGGGGAGAGGTCAAGCTCTGAACCTCCGTCTGCCCAGCAGGGTTGTCCCCAGGTGACCTGGATGTCTTTGTCCGCTTCGACTTCCCTTACCCCAACGTGGTACGTGGTGGTGGGGGCGGGGGGGAGCTGGAGCCCTGATGGGGTGGGGGGGGGCCCCGAGGTCAGCTCGCAGGCCCCTGACCTTTCCTTCCTGCCCCAGGAGGAAGCCCAGAAAGACAAGACCAGCGTGGTGAAGAACACGGACTCCCCCGGTAAGGCAAGGCAGCGGCTGCCCCCGTCCGGAGCCCCCCGGCAGGAGGAGGGTGAGACCCCGGCCTGACCACTCCCACCCTCCCCGGGCAGAGTTCAAGGAGCAGTTCAAACTCTGCATCAACCGCGGCCACCGCGGCTTCCGGAGAGCCATCCAGACCAAGGGCGTCAAGTTCGAGGTGGTGCACAAGGGGTGAGCTGGGGCGGCGGCCTGTGGGCTCTGAGCGGTGGGGCGGGGTCAAGGGGCGGGGCCGTGAGCCCTGGGTGGCAGGGCGGGGCCAAGGGGCGGGGCCGTGGGCTCTGGGTGGTGGGGCAGGGTGGGGTCGCGGGACCTGGGCGGGGCTGAGGGGCGGGCCCTCGGCTCACGGCCCCGCCTCCCCGCCCCCATAGCGGGCTGTTCAAGACCGACCGGGTGCTGGGGACAGCACAGCTGAAGCTGGACGCCCTGGAGACGGCATGCGAGGTCCGGGACGTCCTTGAGGTGCGAGGGGTCCCATCTGCTGACCCAGCCCCCCACCCCCATCCCAGGCGTCCTCACTGCCCAACCGGAAGTTCCCCTAGCACCCTGCTGCCTTCTCAGCCATAACCCCCCCCACCCCAGGCTCCTATTTCTGGAAATGGTTGCTGCTTCTTCCCCGCCCCGCCCCCCCACCTCCCAGCCCAGGCCTCCAACCCTCAGCCTCCCCTCGTCCCCCCACCCCAGGTCCTGGATGGGCGCCGGCCCACAGGGGGGCGGCTGGAGGTGATGGTGCGGATCCGGGAGCCGCTGACAGCCCAGCAGCTGGAGACGACGACCGAGCGGTGGCTGGTCATTGACCCGGTGCCCTCGGTGAGCGCAGCCCCCTACCCCTCCCCCGGGCGGAGCTGGGGGGGAGCTGTGGCTCAGGAGCCCCAGGGCTCACAGCACCTCCCCCACCCCCACCCCCCCGCAGCAGGTAGCCGGGCCCAAAAGCAAGGCTCCTCCTGTGCCTGCCCCGACGAGGGAGCTGGGGAACAGGTGGGCCCCCCCAGCCTCCAAGACCTGGCCTGGGACCCCCCCCATCCTGGAGGGGCTTGGTTTTGAAGAACTTCGATCAGACACCCAGGCTTTGCGCGCCCCCGCTTGCTGTACCCTGGCTGCCTGCTTCTCTGCCCAGCTCTGGCTCCTGTGGCCGCCACCTCCTGGAGGCCCTCCATGATCATTGCCTGGGTTGTGGGCTCCCCAGGGGTCACCCTCTCCTGTTCTGTCCCCCCAGCCTGTACCCAGCATGCCTGTTGATTGCAGGAGGCTGGGCAGCCCCTCACTGCCCGCCCCCGCCCCCCCCCAGCAGGTCAGCCCGGCCTCTACACAGCCTCAGCGTGCTGGCCTTCGACCAAGAGCGCCTGGAACGGAAGGTGGGTGGGCCCAGCGGGGCTGGGGGGCGTGGCGGGCGGTGCCTGCGGGCCTAGGCAGGGCGCTCACAGCCCCCCGCCCCCCCAGATGCTGGCACTCAGGCAGGCGCGGCGGCCGGTGCCCCCGGACGTGGCTCAGCAGTACCAAGACATCGTGCAGCGGAGCCAGTGGCAGAGGGCGCAGCTGGAGCAGGGCGGCCCGAGCATCCGGCGGGGTAGGGGCCCGGGAGCTGGGGATCCGGGGGTCCCGGGGCTGAGGGGCACGGGCCCGGCCCGGGGTGGGGGGGCAGCGGGGCCCAGCCTGCTCCCGCCTGCAGGAGCGTGGCGGCCCGGGCACCCGGCGGGGTAGGGGCCCAGGAGCTGGGGATCCGGGGGTCCTGGGGCTGAGGGGCGCGGGCCCGGCCCGGGGTGGGGGGCGGCGGGGCCCAGCCTGCTCCCGCCCGCAGAGTACGCGGCGCAGCTGGAGCGGCAGCTGCAGTTCTACACCGAGGCCGCCCGGCGCCTGGGCAACGACGGCAGCAGGGTGAGCGCTGTGGGCGGGGACGTGGTCCGAAGGGGCGTGGTCCGCGGGGGCGTGGCCAGGAAGGAGGCGGGGCTGTGGGTGTGACCGCACCTGGCCCAGGGAGGAGGCGGGCCGGGGGCGTGGCCCGGGGAGGAGGCGGGATGGGGGGCATTTCCATGGGGCGTGGTCTGGGAGGAGGTGCATCTGTGGGCGTGGCCCTTGGCCTGGCCCGGCAGCAGGCGGGGTCAGTGGGCAGACCGGGGCATGGTCCTGGAGGAGGAGAGGCTGTGGGTGTGACTAGGGCGTGGCCCAGGGAAGAGGCGGGCCAGGGCGTGGTCCAGGAGGAGAGGGGCTGTGGGTGTGACTGGGGAGTGACAGGGGGAGGAGGCGGGTCAGGGGTGTGGTCCGTGGGGCGCGGCCGGGGAGGAGGCAAGGCTGAGGTGTGTCCCTTGGCGCATCCCAGGGAGGAGGAGGGCCGCTGGGCGTGGTTCGTGGCCCTAACGCTCCGCCCCCCGGCCCCCACCAGGAGGCGGCAAAGGAGGCGCTGTACAGGCGGAACCTGGTGGAGACCGAGGTGAGCCGCGGCGCGGAAGGCGGCCAGTGCCAGGCCGGACCGGGGGTGGGGTGGGGGGAGAGGCAGCGCTGGGTTTTGGGCCCTCCTGACCTCCCCAGCTTCATCCTCCTAGCTGCAGCGGCTCCGCAGGTGAGGGCCCGACGCCCCATCCTCCTCGTCGTCCCCACCCCGGTCAACGGGGCCACCGAGCAGACAATCAGCGGACAATCGGTTCTGGACTCCTCTCACCCCACCCCTCCCTGCCCCAGGCCCCCAGCCCAGGCAGAGCCGCTGGGCCGGCGGGCAGCCGCGGAGAGTCCTGTTTGCACAGCCCAGGAGCCGGGAGGGCGCCTGGGACCAAAGCCCCTAGGGCCCCTGCGAGCACTTTACCCCCTGGCCCTCCTGGACCCCCCAAAGAAGCCGCTGAGCCTGGCTGAGCCCCCCCAACCCCCGCCTTGGCTGCCGAGGGGGGGTCTCCTGGCCCAGCTCGGACCACCAGGGTCCACAGAACACAATAAAGAGCCCGGGGTGCACCCAGCTCGGCTCTGTGCTGTCTGTCTCAGGCTGGATCTTCCCCACGGCCTCCCCAGCCCCGTGGAGGTAGGATGGGGGTGGGGGTGCGCTCGGCACCCAGCAACCGGGCCCCCATTTCCCCATTTCTGCAGGGGCAGGGAGAACCCCCAGAAGGTGGCCTGGGGCGTGGTCAGTGCTCAGAAAACTTAGACTTTTATTGTCAAGGTCGGGTGTGGGGGCGTGTCTGGTCCTGGGGGGCGTGGTCTGCTTAAGCCACTCCCCCAGGTGCCCCCAGTACGGGGCCGGGTCTGCAGTCCTCAGCCAGCCTGCCCAGTGCTGGACCCCTCCAGACTCAGGAGCCCCCCACCCTTGGAGCTCGTGTAGCCTTGGGCGGCAGCCGGACCAAGACCGGCTCCGGATTGTCGGCCGTGTCCACTACGCGCAGGTGCGGGAGGCCCAGGAAGGCCTCTGCCGAGATACTGGTCAGGTGCAGCCTGTTGGCCCTGCACAGAGGGGCGGACGTGAGGGCAGCTGCCAGGGGAGGAGAGGGGAGGGGAGGGAGGGGAAGGAGGTTCCCCCCCCCCCCCCGCCGCCAGCCGCCGCCCGCCCCCACCCCCGACCTGAGGAAGAGGGCGCGCAGGCGCGGTGTGGTCAGGAAGGCCTCCGGCCCTATGTGGCTGATGCGGTTGCCCTGCAGGTGCAACTCTTCTAAAGCCTCGGGCAGGTCAGGGGGCACAAAGGACAGCTCGTTGTGGCTCAGGTCCAACACCTGGCAGGTGCAACAGGGCGCAGGTGGCAGCGCCCGAGCCCGGGCCACCGACCCCGCCAGCCCCTCCCCACCTCACTTCCGGGCACCCTCCCCCTGGCCACGCCCAGGCCCCAACACCCATCCTGGCTGTCCCGATTCCTGCTTTGGAAAAGAGCCCCCGGCGCGCAGAATGGGAAGTAGGGACAGCCCCCGGGGACAGCGGACGCGGCCAAAGCCGCCCGTCCCTGACCTGGAGGGCCTGCAGCTCGTGCCACGCGCCGGGCCCGATGTCACCCACGCGGAGCCGATTATGCGCCAGGCTGAGCTCCCGCAGCTGGGCCAGGCCGGCCAGCTGCTCGGGCTCCAGGGCTCGCAGCTGGTTGCGCTGCAGCCTCAGGCTGTGCAGGCTGCCGGGCAGGCCGGATGGCAGCTGGGTCAGCTGGTTGCCGGCCAGGTCGAGGCTGCGCAGGGCCCGCAGCCGGCGGAAGGCCCGGCGGTGCACGCGGGCACTGGCCAAGAGGTTGTAGGCCAGGTTGAGCTCGGTCAGGCGTGGCGTGGCCGCCAGGTCGCGGGCACCCAGCACAGCCACGCGGTTGTGGGGTAGCACCAGGGCCCGCAGGCGGCGGGGCAGCATCGGGGGCACGCGCGCCAGCCCGTTGCCGTACAGGTGCAGCGTGTGCAGACGCCGCAGCGGCCGCAGGGCCCCAGCCGGCAGCCCGGCCGTCCCCAACTGGTTGTGCTGCAGCAACAGGTAGCGCAGGCCCGCGGCCCCATGGAGCCGCTCCCCGTGCACCTGCCGGATGCGGTTGCGCCCCAGGTGCAAGATGGCCAAGCTCCGGGGCAGGCCGGTGGGCACGGAAGCCAGCTGGTTATGCGACAAGTCCAGATACTCCAAGCTGTGCAGTTTGCTGCGGGAAGAGGGGGCGAGAGACAGAGCGCGGGCGCTCAGAGCAGGAGGGGGGGCGCAGGCGGAGTGATCCTGCAACATTTCAGCCGGAATGGAAAGCTTGGCAGATGAGGACTGGAGGTCCCCAGTGGGAGATAGATTCGGGGGGTGGGGCTCAGGGCTGGTGACTTGTAGGAGTGAGCAGGCCCGAGTCCTGGGTGGGAACCGGGGCAGCCTGTGGTGGTGACGGCGGTTAAGACCTAGATACGGGCTAGTTAAGGCACCCTAGCTGGTGGGAGCCGGGTATACAGTAAGCGCCTAATAACTGAGCCACACAGGGGAGACGGACTGCAAGTGGACAACCCCCCAGGCGTCGATGCTCTCAGCCCCTTGACTGCCAACGCAGGGTTTGCACTCCCACGCGGCGCCGCCACAGGGCCCACCTGAAAGTCGTGTTGTCTAGGCCGCCGTCGGTCAGCTGGTTGTGCTGGAGGTACAGTTCCCGGAGGTGGGTCTGGCGGCTCAGGGCCCCTCGGGGCACTTTGGAAATGAGGTTGTTCTGAGGAAGAAAATGAAACCCGAGAGTCTGTGAGGGAGCGATGGCTGCAGGGAGCCACAGAAGGTTCTTGAGGGAGGCAGTGATCAGGAGCTGGTGGCGCAGTGGGAGGAAGGCTGGGTGGGAGGTGAGGGCGTCCAGGAGGAGGCGCACCTGCAGGTGCAGGCGCTCCAGCGAGGGCGGCAGGCTGGGCGGCAGGTAGCGGAGCCGGTTGCTGGAGAGGCTCAGCGTGGCCACGGCCTCAGAGCCGCGGAAGGCGTCAGGGGGCAGGCCGGCGTTGGCCAACTGGTTGTTGTGGAGGTACACAGACCTGAGGGGAGCCAGGCTCCGGCCACCAGCGGCGCCCCCTTGCCGCCCACCCCCGGTGCCCCAGCTCGCAGCGCGCGCACGTGTGCGTTGTGGTGGGCACCGTGCAACTGTGCACACGCGGGTGCACCTGCGCGCGCACCTGCGAGCCTGCTGTCGCCACCTGTCCCAAGCAGCATCCAGGATCCAGGATCGATCGCGCCCAGTTTCAAACACATACAGACGCACGCACTCACGCACCCGCACCCAGAAATGGGGCGAGGGCTCCGTCCCTACCCCAGGGGCCCCAGGCCAGGGGCTACCTGAGCGCAGGCTTCTCCCCAAAGGTGAGCGGGAAGATCTCCATCACTTGGTTGGCCGCCAGGTCCACAACACGGACGGAGCGGGGCAGGAACTGAGGAGCCACCGAGAGCTGCGGGCGCAGGGAGGTGGGGAGGGGTACAGCGGTGGCTCCTGGTGCCGCCCCTTACCCCCGCACCCACCGCTCCCCCAGATGCCCGGCGCCTGTCCAGATCACCCACCTTATTGTTGGCTACGTAAATGTGTTGCAGCTCGGTCAGGGACTCAAAGGCTTCGTCCGGCAGGCCTGGAGGGTGCGGGCGGCGAGGGGACCCTCAAGGCCCGGTTTTGGGGTATGTCTCTGCTCCCAGCAGCCCCAATCCCCCGCTACTCGATCCCTCCTCAAAAGCCGCAGACACCCCCCCGCTCTCCTCCACCCCAGCCCCTGAGTTTCCACCCGGCTCAGCAAAGGACACTTCCAGGAAGAGCCGCAGGGCTGCGGGCAGCCGCCGGCGGGGGAGGGTCGGGCCGCCCGCGCCGCTGGGACCTCTCCCACACACAGGGCGGAGACCGCTCACCCTCGGAGGACAGGAGGTTGTTGTGCAGGTTGAGGGTGCGCAGGTCTCGGAGACGCGACAGCTCGTTGTAGGGGAGCTCCTGGAGCCGGTTGTTCTGTGGGGCGGGGGGTGACCCACAATCCAGTTTCTCAATATATCCCAGGACACCCCGCCAGCCTCACAGTCAGCACCGAAAGCCCGCAGCCCTGACAGCGCTGGAACCCTATTGGGGGACCCCAAACATCCCCAAAGGACCCCATCACCCCACAATCGGCAGCAAAGAACCCCGCAACTGCCAGGGTCCTGTATCCCCATCACCCACAAATCACAAAGACCTGGACCCCAACACCCCATCCCCCCACAATCACCCCCATCATTGCCCCCAATGCCTCATCCTCTCCACCCCCCAAGACCCCAGAAACACGATGCAGACCCCAGCTCCCCAAACCCTCAGCATCCCCCCATACTCCCCATATCTCTGCCCCCAGTTCCTTTCCCCTCCTGCCGAAGCCCCGCCCCCCCACCCCCCCACCCCCCCACCCCCGCTCTCCCCACCTGCAGAGAGAGGTGCTGAGCAGCCCTGGTGATGTTGTGTGGGAACAGCTGCAGGTCCAGGCCGGCGCAGTCCACCGTGTCCGCCCGGGGGCAGGAGCAGCGCCAGGGGCAGGCCCGGGGCGGTGGCTGCGAGCTCTCCCCCAGGTGGGGGAAGTCGGGGTCCTCCATGCCAAGGCTCAGTGGGGACCCCAATAGCAGCAGCAGCGGCAAGCTCCAAGGCTGGGGGCGGGAGGGAGGGTCGTCATGGCGACGACAGCATCCCCTCATTAGAAGGGGCTGGAGGAGTGGGGTGGCCAGGGTGGACGCAGTAGCCAGTGGGCAGAGCCGGTGTGTGTTGGGGGGGGGCTCACCCTTGGACCCTCCCCTGCCCCACCTCACCATAGCCAGTGTCGCCAGCAGTGCCGATCAGGGCTCCCTAATGGAAACCAGGAGGCCACCTCCCGGAGCGTCTGCAGTCCCCCCCCACCCCATCTCCAACACAAACCACCCTCCTGCCAGCTTCCTCCCAGGGGCTGGGGGGGGGCTGGCTCATTCCCTTGCCCCGCCCTGGGGAGTGCAGACAGGAGGCCGGATGGGGGTGGTAAGGACAGTTCCCCCGCTCCATCCCCGCCTCTGCTGTCGTAACCTCAGCCAGCCTCTGGGCCCTGGGCCCGGGGCCCACAGGAACAAGGAATGTTTGGGGAAAAAAAAAAAGGTTGAGATTTGCCTGGTCTGGTATTTGGGCCGACCGCAGCTGTAGGGGGTGGGGCTGGGAGAAGCTTCGGGGGCCCAAGAGAGTCCCCCCCCACCAGGAGCTGGAAGGGGCGCGGCGGTGGCAGCGAGGGGTCAGGGGAAGCCAGGGCTCAGCCTGGGAGCCCTCCTTGGGGTCTGGCACCCGGGCCCCCTTGGCAACCAGACACACAACTCCGCCCTCCCGCTCCCCAAGTGGCCACAGCCGCCTGGAAGGAAGTGACACGTCCTGGTGCTGGCCAGCCTGCCTGGGCTTCTCCGGCCTTGTCTAAAAAGTGTAAGGACTCCAGGGAGAAAACAGGTACAAAATGCATTCACTCGGCAACACCGAGCACCACCAGGCAGCCTGGACACTGAGTCCTAGTAGGATTCAAGTCCTAACTCTGCTTCTATTCCAGCCCCCTGTGCTGATGCGCCCCTGGAAGGCAGCAGGTGGTCCTGTAGATGCAGCTGGGGCTGGGGGGTGGGGACCAGAGAGGCAGGACAGGTCCCACACAGCACCCACGGCAGAGCCGCCTAAGGAGCCATGGGCTGTATCGGGTGGGCGGGAAGAAGGGGCCAAGATGTGGGGTGAGGGATAGAGATTGAGGGTTCCACACAGAAACCCAGAGACTGGTCATCTGTCCAGGCGCCCCGGGAGCCTGGGAGTTGCACGGGGACTGAGACAGGCGACAGGTCTCTGAGCAGAACAGAACAACAGCAGGTACCAATTCTCTGTGTGAAACCAGTGCATGGTGGATCAAAGCCCCTCAGTCTGTCGGCCACAGTAATGAGGCTAGCCCCAAGAAGACTGGCGTACTGCACCAGTCCTAGCTCTGGGAAAGCAGCAGCTATGAGAAACCGAGATGTTAGGGTTGCTGACATGTTGCAAAGGAAAGAGAACCCTAACCGTGCTAGCTCATGCAAACAATGTCATCTATTGGTGCACGAATGCAAAAGATAGGAGAGAGGGGCCTTCAGGCACCGCAGGATCCAGGCGCCCTGTCTATCAGCTGGCTTCTCTGGGTGGTGCCTGTGTGGCTCCACCCCTTGCTTAAGAGGAAAGTTCCAAGCTTCAGTCTCCTTGGCTCAGCATTGGTTACACATGGGTGAAATATGCTCATTGGCCAGGAACCTGTTCCTGGCTTAGTCTTGCTGCTGCAAACTCCCCTCCCCCCACACTGCCCAGCCCAGCCCAGCCAGCAGCTGGGCAGGGACTATGTTGGAGTTATGGGTCACCATCAGTTAGCCCCAGGGGCCAGCAGAGAGCCTGGTGCACAGGGCATTGGGTGTGCGGAGGGGGTGTGGGTGTCGCTCGAGTGACCACGGAGGGCAGGGGGCAGCTGTGGGGAGCAGGGGAGAGGTAGTGAGAGCCTTTGGGCAGGAACAAGAGGCCGACTGAAACCGCAGCTGTCTGGGACAGGCGTTTGGTGCGCTGGTTAAGACGCCTCTGGGGACGCCTTCCTCCCCATATCCGAGTGCCTGGTTCGAGTCCCAGCTGCTCCACTTCCGAGCCAGCTCCCTGCACGTGCACACCCTGGAAGGCAGCAGTGATGGCCCAAGGGCTTGGGCCCCTGGCACCCACATGGGAGACCCGGATGGAGCTCCCGGCTGGCTCCTGGCTCTTTGAGAATTTACTGATTTGAGAAGCAGAGAGAGACAGAGTTCTCCCATCTACTGGTTCAGTCCCCAAATGCCCATGATGGACTGGGGCTGAGCCAGGCTGAAGCTAGGAGCCGGGAGCTCCATCCGGGTCTCCCACATGGGTGGCAGGGGCCCAAGCCCTTGGGCCAGCCCCTGCCGCCCCCCCCCCCCCATGATCTGCAATAGCGGGAGGCTGGAATTGAAACAGAGCCAGGACTCCAGCGCAGGCACTCCTGTGTGGGATGCAGGCGGCACAGGAAACCTTTCTTTAACTGCTAGGCTAAAACCCGCCCCTGGGGGATACGCCTTGGACATATGAGCCTTGGGGGGGGCACCTCAATTAATATCCAAACCATGGCACAGAGGAAGACGAGCCGGAAGCCGACACTCAACAATTACCTTTATTACCATAATCTGCAAATAGGCACAACATTGTAACTGCTGCACCCATGGAAAATGACACATGATGGACAGCATCCCATAAACTTGTCCATCTCAAATATATTTTAATCTATTTTTTTAAACAAGTCCTTGTCTTTGATGCAGCCCAGGGATGCGCGCCCGTCTTCGCTCATCCGGACTGCGGACCGAGAGCCCTGGGTTCCGGATTCCGGCGCCTCTGGACCGCATAGACGGTCATCATCCCCCGGCCCGGAGGCCTAGGGTCTCCATGGAAACCCAGCAGCCACAGCGGGGGCGTGACGCCCGTCGAGACGAACAGGTGTCTGCTCCTATCCGGATAAAGTCGTCTGGGCGAGGAGAGCAAACTGGGCTTATGATTGGTGCGTCCTTGCGGGAGGGCGGGAATAAGGCGCCGCGCCGCCGAGGCTGTTACCGTCGCTTCCAATCAAGAGCCGAAACAGCCTTGACGGACAGGCGTAGCGGGAAGAGGCCCCGACTGCGGGCTTTCGCCCAACCGGCGGGCAGCCGTCCGGAGACAGGGCCAATGAGGAGGCGGCGGGGGTGGGGCGAAGGGGCCGGTTGCTCCGGAAGTGGAGGGAGGGGGTGAAAATGGCGCCCAGCTCGAAATCGGAGCGGAACAGCGGGGCCGGGAGCGGCGGCGGCGGCCCTGGGGGAGCCGGGGGCAAGCGGGCAACGGGGCGACGGCGGGAACACGTCCTCAAGCAGCTGGAGCGGGTCAAGGTGAGGCCGGGAGCCCGGGAGGCGGGCGCCTCAGAGGAGGGAGGCGGGAGGCGGAGGGAGGGAGGGCGTTCGCGGGGTGCGGGCTGGGGGCGGGGCCCCGGGTGGGGGCTCTGAGGAGGGGGCTGGGCGAGGCCCCGGGAACGGGGCTCCGATCGGGGCGGCGGGGGTTTGGGTGGAGGGGGCTGGGGGCGGGGTCCGGGGAAGGGGCCTGGGCGGGGCCCCGGGGAAGGGGCTCGGGTGGCGGAGGCTGAGGCGGCTGGGGGCGGGGACCCGGGCTGGGGGCTTGGAGTGCGGGGACCGCCGAGGCCGCAGGAGCGCCCCAGGGGCCGCCCGATTTTTCAGAGCCGCTCGTGGAGCCCGCTCGCCCCATCCCCCGGCTTTGGGCTTCGGGGCTCGGGAGCTCTTGGGGGCGTGGGGTTCCCGGTCTCCTGTCCCGGAGCCCCCCGATTGGGGCTGGGCTTCCGCCCTCAGAGCATGGGCTGCCTCCCCCATCGGACTGGAAGCTCCCATGAGTGCGCGCTCCAGGCCGCTGCCGCGCGGGGTGTGGATGTGGGGGGTTTGTATCTTCCCTCCTCGTTCCCCGAGGACAGAGATGGGAGTGTCCCGGCCAGTGGGCAGCGGCTGCTGCTCCCCACTTGCTGTCTGGGAGCTCCCAGGGCAAGGCGAGCCCCGCCCCCCGGCTGGGGAGCCTTCCCGTCCTGTCCGCCAGGGACCTCAGCCGGCCCTGCCGCTTCCTCCATCGGACTGAGGGCTCCTTGAGGGCAGAGCTGGCTCCCAGCAGCCAGGGTCTTGCCTCCGCCATCAGACTGGGGGCTCTCCCAGCAACTAGGGCCTTGCCTCTGCCATCAGACCGGGGGCTCTGGAAGGCAGGTCTTTGCCTCCACCATCAGACCAGGGACTCTCGAAGACAGGGCTTTGCCTCTGCCATCAGATTGGGGGCTCTGGAAGGCAGGGCCTTGCCTCCGCCATCAGACCTGGGGCTCTGGAAGGCAGGTGTTTGCCTCCGCCATCTGCCTGCACAGCAAGACTCAGCCCCCCAGGCAGGACGGGAGAAGGGTGGCCGCGGGCAGGTGGCTGCCGTGTCCCCACGGGGCCAGCCTAGCGGTGCCCTGAGCCGCCCCAGCCGCCCCATCCCCTAGATCAGCGGGCAGCTGTCCCCTCGCCTGTTCCGGAAGCTCCCGCCCAGGGTCTGCGTGTCGCTCAAGAACATTGTGGATGAGGATTTCCTCTACGCGGGGTGAGCGGGACGGAGGGTAGGGGCGGGGGCGGTTGGGGGGCGGGGGGGGGGGTCGCGCTGACCCACCCGGCCCCGCCCCGCCCGCAGCCACATCTTCCTGGGCTTCTCCAAGTGCGGCCGCTACGTGCTCTCCTACACCAGCAGCAGCGGCGACGACGACTTCTCCTTCTACATCTACCACCTGTACTGGTGGGAGTTCAACGTGCACAGCAAGCTCAAGCTGGTACGCGGGCCGGGTTCCGCCCTGCCGCAGCCCCCGGCCCGCCCGCACCCCCCTGACCCTGACTGACCCTGAACGCGCCGCCCAGGTGCGGCAGGTGCGGCTCTTCCAGGACGAGGAGATCTACAGCGACCTGTACCTGACGGTGTGCGAGTGGCCCAGCGACGCCTCCAAGGTCATCGTCTTCGGCTTCAAGTGAGACTGGGGGGAGGGGCGGAGGCTGAGGGTGTGCCCGCCCCCCGCGCCCGCTTGGCCAATATGACTCGGGCCCGGGGGCGGAGGCTGCGGGTGTGCCCGCCCCCATGCCCACTCGGCCAATGAGACTCGGGGTAGGGGCGGAGGCTGCGGGTTTGCCCGCCCCCTCCCATGCTCGGCCAATGAGACTCTGGCCCGGGGGCGGAGGCTGAGGGTGCGCTCGGCCAATGAGACGGGGCGGAGGGTGGAGGCCGTGGCTGGGCGGGCCCAGGGGCGGAGGCTGAGGGTGTGCCGCCTCCAGCACCCGCTCGGCCAATGGCATGCTCATGAACATGATGATGATGAGTGACGAGAACCACCGGGACATCTACATCAGCACCGTGGCCGTGCCGCCGCCGGGCCGCTGTGCCGCCTGCCAGGACGCCAGCCGGGCGCACCCAGGTGAGGGCGGGGGCGGGGCGGGGGCTCCTGCGGCCCGGGCCCGGGGCGGGGGGCGGCGAGTGAGCCCCGTGCCCGTGTGTTGCTGCAGGCGACCCGGGCGCGCAGTGCCTGCGGCACGGCTTCATGCTGCACACCAAGTACCAGGTGGTGTACCCCTTCCCCACCTTCCAGCCCGCCTTCCAGCTCAAGAAAGACCAGGTGGTGCTGCTCAACACCAGCTACTCCCTGGTGGCCTGCGCCGTCTCCGTGCACGCGCCCGGTAGGCACCCCCCCTCCCCGCTGCCACGCCCGCGCTGACCCCCGCCCGCCCTGGGCAGCCGCAGGCCCCTGGCCCCGAGTCGCCTGCTGGAGGTCAGGGCTCCCAGGGCTTGACGTCGGGGTGCAGCCAGCATGCGACCCTTGGGCTGTGCAAAACGGAACGGAAAAGTGGGTGTTGGCGCAGGAGCCAGTTTGAAGTCCGGGTGTCCTGGGCCCACTTCCGGTGGATTTGCGTGGGGGTCCCGCCCCATGCCTTTTGTGCAGCGGCCTGTGTGGGCCCAGCACCCGGGGTCGGGGAGGGGAGACCCGGCCCAGCACCTGGGGGTCAGGGAGGAGGAGGACCCAGCCCGGCACCTGGGGGTCGGGGAGTTGGGGGACCGTGCCCCCACCCCAGCGTACAGACATGCGCAGATGCGGGGCTGATGGCGATCGGGACTCGGGCGCCTTTCGTGCAGCAAGAACTCCGTGCCCTAAGAAAGGTGCCCGCTGGAGACCCGGTAGGACACTGTCCCCGGGACAGCCTTCAGTGACCTGAGAGGTGGCCCGAGGATGTGCTAGGGGCCAGGGCCGCTGGGAGCCGGGAGCCCCCGCCTGCACTGCTCGGGCGGCATCAGCTCACTGTGGGCTGTGTTCTCTCCCTGGGGGGCGGGGGTCCCTCGGGTCAGGGGCTCCAGGGAGCATCCCACTGACTGCTCCCCCATCTCCCCGGCTGCAGGTGACAGCGACTTCTGCCAAGTCCTCTACGACCACACAGCCTGCCCCCCGGCCACCCCTAGCCCCCCGGGACCCCGGAGCCCAGAGGCACCTCCCTCCGCCCCCAGCCCCTGTCCTGAGGCCGCCCCCGCCCGGCCCTCCGGGGCCCCCGAGTCCTCGCCTGCCATGGCCAAAGCCAAGGAGTTTGTGGCCGACATCTTCCGCAGGGCCAGGGAGGCCAAGGGGGGCGCCTCTGAGGAGACCCGGCCGCCCCCCGGCCCAGGACCCTCCGGCAGCCGCTGCCGCCTCTCCTCTGAGCCCCCCGCCCCATGTGCGGAGGCGGCAGCGGGCGCCCGGGACAGCCCGCCCGCGGCCCAGGCTCCAGCCCCAGAGCCCGGCTACGTCAACTACACCAAGCTGTACTACGTGCTGGGGTCCAGTGAGGGGCCCGAACCCGGGGACGGTGAGCTGGGGCCTGCGGGAGGGGCGGGACCCATAGAGTGTGTCGCGGCAGGGGTGGGGCCTGTAGGAGGGTTGGGCCGGTGGGGGGCGGGGCCCAGAGCTGGTGAGGGGGGGGCCTGCGGGTCCGGCCGGAGACAGAGTGGCGAGAGGGCATGTGGTCAGATGGTGAGCTGCGGTGGGGGCGGGGCCTGGGTCCCCTCCGCCCTTTAACGCCCGCCCCCCTCTGCCCGCTGCTCCAGGGTTCGAAGACGACAAGATCTCGCTGCCCTTCGTGGTGACCGACTTGCGCGGCCGCAACCTGCGGCCCATGCGGGAGCGGACGGCTGTCCAGGTGGGTGCTGGGGGCTGTGGGGCCCACCGGGGGGCGGGGCAGGGTGGAGGCGTGAGCCCCTCGCGTGCCCCCTCGCCGCGCCCAGGGCCAGTACCTGACGGTGGAGCAGCTGACGCTGGACTTCGAGTACGTCATCAATGAGGTCATCCGCCACGACGCCACCTGGGGCCACCAGTTCTGCTCCTTCAGCGACTACGACATCGTCATTCTGGAGGTGGGCGCCGCCCCCGCGCAGGCCCCGCCCCGCGCAGGCCCCGCCCCTGCCTCACCCTCCCTCCCCCCAGGTCTGCCCGGAGACCAGCCAGGTGCTCATCAACATCGGCCTGCTGCTGCTGGCCTTCCCGGCCCCCAGCGAAGAGGGCCAGCTGCGGTGAGCGGGGGCCCTGGCTGGGGCGGGGGGCGCCCGGGTCCCCTCCCTGCCCCCCAACGCTCTGTCCGCTCCTGCTGCAGACCGAAGACCTATCACACCAGCCTCAAGGTGGCCTGGGACCTGAACACCGGCATCTTCGAGACCGTGAGCGTGGGCGGCCTCACCGAGGTCAAGGGGCAGACAAGGTGAGGGGCGGGGCCGGGCGGGGCGGGGCCGGGCCCTTGGGCCCCGCCCCCAGCCGCTCACTCCTGGTGCCCCACCCCCACCCCCGTCCACGCCCCGCAGCGGCAGTGTGTGGAGCTCCTACCGCAAGAGCTGCGTGGACATGGTTATGAAGTGGCTGGTGCCCGAGAGCAGCGGCCGCTACGTGAACCGGATGACCAACGAGGCGCTGCACAAAGGTGGGCGCGGGGCGGGGCCGGCTGGGGGCGTGGCGATCATGCCTGGGGGCTGGGCCGCACAGAGGCAGTGTCCTGAACACGCTGGGCCCCCACAGGGTGCTCGCTGAAGGTGCTGGCGGACAGCGAGCGGTACACGTGGATCGTGCTGTGAGGGCCGGCGGCTGCCCCCGGACACGGACACTGCCTCCAACTACCTCCGCGGCGCCGCCCAGCCGCCGGCCTTGCGGGAGGGGGCGGCGCCTGCAGTCTGGACGCTCGTTATTTATGCCTATTTAAGTGGGAAAGGGGCCCGGGGAGGGCGCCCATACCCCGGAGCCGCGCGCGCGCGCGCCCCAGCCCCCTCCCCCAAAGCCGCGCGCGCCCTCCCCGCTTGGTCCTCTCCGTGTAATAAATGTTGCAGCCCCTGCCCGCTAAGGGCCCGGCGGCAGAAGGCAAATGTCACGTGGAGTTTATTGTCTTAAGAAAGGCTACAAAACGTAGAAAACAGCTGGGCGCTGCGCACGGGCACGTGCGGCGGGGGACCCCCGCGCAGCGCCCGCGGGCGCCCACACAAGCGGCTGACACGACACGGCACGGTTCCCTTCGTTTCTGGGTTTTTCTTTTTTTTCGTTTTTTTTTTTTTTTTTCCATAAACATCGACCTCACGGGTTGAAAACACGAAGAAAACTGGGACAGATAAGGCCATGATGGTTGGAAAGAAAATCCAAGTTACCGGCTCCGCTGGGGCGGCGCTCACGACCACTCACACACTAGTCACTGCTGGGGAGGGGGCGCGCAGCGCGGGGGCGCGGGCGGGGATGGAGCGCGGGGCAGGTTCCGATACAAAGCAGCGGCCGCGGGGTGCGGAGCGCAGGGCGGGCTGGGGGCACGGGCCCCTCCGACCCCCCCAACAGCCGCTCTTTGGAAGCCAGAGGCTGGGGGACCCCCTCCCGCCAGCCCCCCCGGGACCGGGCCGGCTCTGGAGATGCCGCAGTGCCCACGGCTTTAATTGCACTTATGCCGAGAAGGGGGAAGCGGTGGGGTCGCTGGTGGGGGGGGGGGCGGGGAAGGGGGCTGCTGCTGCGGCTGCCGGCGGCAATGGGGGGCCGTGACGCCCACCTGCGTGCGCCCTGTGCAAAGCCAGCAAGCAGAATAAGTTAACAGTCCGGGGGAGGGGGCCTGCCAGCCTGCCCCCGGGGCGGAGGGGGTGCTGCGGCCTTGGGGGCACCCGGGCACAGCGGCGGTTCCTAAGGCACTGTCTCGTCTTCTGTGTCGGTTTGCAGCTGCGGCCCCGCCCGGCCCTGTGATTGTGCCGGCCCCCGGGGGGGGGAGGGAACTGGGCCCCCCCAGGAGCTGGGGGGGGCCCTGGCGTGGATGGGGGGGCTTAGCTGGAGGGCAGCGCCGGCACAAACAGGCCGCGCGCGTCAGTCCGAGCCAACTTGGCGGGCGGCTGCAGGGCCTCGGGGCCGAGCGCGGGCGATTGGCCGCCGGCTGCCAGCGAGATGTCCTGCGGCAGCTCGTCCTCGCTGTCCTCCTCCTCCTCCTCCTCCTCATCTGGGCACAGGGGGCGGGCGCAGCTCAGCGGGCGCAGGGCACCCCCCTACCTCCCAGCCCCGCACCTGCCACTCCGCCCGCCGCCCCGCTGCTGCTCACCTTTGTCCGCGTCCAGGGGGTTCAGCGCCGTGGTCAGGTTGGCGAACTGCGGGGGGCAGACGAAAGTGAGGGGCCCGCCGGCCCGGGGCCCGCCCCTGCCCCCCCCTCCCCCCCCCGTGCCCCACCGCGCGCACCTCGCCCATGACGGCGATGGGGGTCTCGCCCTTGGCCTGGGCCACGCGGTGCTCGATCAGGTAGTACATGTACTCGTCGTAGAGCAGCCGGATGAGGTGGAAGGAGCCGAAGCTGGCGGCGCTGCGCAGGGTCAGGTCCCGGATCACCATGGAGCTGGGGGCAGGACAGAGGCGGGGCGCGGCTGAGTCCCGGGAAGGCGGGCGCGGCCGCCCCGCCCACGGGGGCGTAGTCCTGCCCGGCCCCGCCCCGCCCCGCCCCGCCCCGCCCCGCCGGCGCGCACCTGTAGAAGGACCACTTGAGGAGGAAGAGCTTGGCCGCCTTGGGGAAGCCGGCGCTGCCCTGGTAGGGCTTGAGCACCTGGCTCACGACGCCGTCCAGCCAGGCCGCCCATTGCTCCAGCGAGTTCTGCTGCTGCAGCGTCACCTTGAAGTCCTGCTCCAGGCGCTGCACCACGCGGTCCTCGCAGCGGCACACCCACGAGGCCTGCTCCTGCGGCACGGCGGGCGGGCGGCGCCCGGGTCTCAGCCGCCCCGCCCCACCCCGCCCCCGGACCGGCCCCAGGCCCCGCCCCACCCCGCCCATCCCACCTGCACGTTGGCGAAGTCCACGCGGTTGAGGTCGCTCAGCATCTGGTTGATCTGCGCCGTGTTCTGCAGCACGGCGCGCGCCGCCTGCGCCAGGTGGTTGAGCGACGTGTAGCGCCGCAGCGTCTGCGCGAAGGCGCCGGCCGCCGCCACCTGCGTGCAGGGCCGGGGTCGGGCTTCCGCGGAGCCCACCCTCCCCCCCTTTCTTGGTGGGGGTCCGAGCACGGCGGGTCCCACCCAGGGGCAGCTTTACCGTGCCCTGGCTGGCGCTGGCACGGACTTTACTGCAAGGTCACCGCGCCGGGCATGTATACAGTAGGTGCTCAATGAGTGCAAGCGGAGCGGACACCCGAGTACAGGAGCCGTGCCCAGGCAGGGCTCCCTCCGGGCTCCGCGCCTCCGACTCGCCGGCTCGGGGCGCCTGCGTCCCATATGGGCGAGGCCGGGCTGCTGACCTCGGCTCCCCGCTCCGCGCGCCCGGGCAGCCACGGGGGAGCCGTGCGGCAGGTGGGCGTCCTCGCCCACAGCCTGGAGCCCTCGTCCGCCCGCGGCCAGCCCGTTCTAGCGAGGCCGCCCTGCAGTCGGGTTGCATTTTCTCTCCGGGGCAAGCACGGGTTGGGGGGAAGCGGCCGCCCCCAGCACGCTGAGAGCAGGGCCGGACCTCAGGGCGCCCCCCGCACCTTCACCCGCAGCATCTCCTCCGGGATGTTCACCATGGCGTGGGTGAGCCAGCTCTCCAGGCTCTTGGCGAAATTCCGGATCGCTTGGGTCAAGGCACCTGTGGGCCCGGGGGAGCAGGGTGGAGGTGGTGACGCAGGGGCGGGGCCGGGGCGCAGCGCTCATTGGGGGTGGGCGGGGCTGGAGGTGCGGCCAGAGCACTGGGTGGGTAGGGCCGGGCCGGGGCGCTCAATGGGGGTGGGCTGCAGGAGTGGGGTGGGCAGGACAGAGTGGGCCACAGCACTGGGTGGGCAGGGCAGGGGCGCTCACGGGATGGGCTGCAGCACTGGGTGGGCGGGGCAGGGGGGGGCGGGCGCTCACTGGGGATGGGCCGCAGCACGTCCGGGATGAGGATCTCCACCAGGCCCTGGTAGAGCACGTTGTCACAGCGCTTGGTCCACTGCAGCACGGGCTCGAACTTGGACAGCAGCACCAGGCTGGCCTTGGGTAGCCGCTTCTCGGCCTCGTCGTGCCTGCGGGTCCCCAGCCCAGCCATGGCAGCCCGGGTCACACGCGCAGGCAGGCCCCTGCGACCCGCGCCCCCCGCCCCGACGCCCCGCCGCCCGGCACTCACACGGCCAGCGGCGGCGCCTCGCTGGGCTGGCTGAGGTTGTACCGCCAGAAGGTCTTCCACAGCGTCTCCACCAGCGTGAACTGCAGGTTCACCATGACGTCCACGATGGCCTGCGGGGGGCGGGAGGCTCAGGGGCATGGGCGGCGGTGGGCGGGGCCTCCCGTGTGCCCGGCCCGGCCCAGCCCCCTACCTCACAGTGCTCCCGGTACAGGAGCTGGAAGGCCTTGATGTCCCCGGGCCCCACGCCCTCGGGCAGCGCTTTGCCCTGCAGCTCCAGCTCTGCGAAGTCGGGGAGCGTCCTCGAGGCATCTGGGGGGTAAGAGACCCGCTTACCCCCAGCCCCACCTGCGCATCCCCCCTGGGGCCCTCCCATGACATCCCGCCGTGGCTCCATTCTCCCGCCAAGGGGTGCGGGGGGGATGTCTCAGGACGAGGCAGACACAAGTGCTAGCCCCCCGCTCCTCTGCTGCGTGCATCCTTAGAGCCCCAGGGTTGGCGGGAGCGGGGCAGTGAACCACGGCCGGTCACACAGGGCGTGCCACCTGGACCCTACAAACACCGCGCACCCCCACACCCCATGCCTGCCTTCCCGCGGGGGCTCTAACCCCAGGGATGGCTGGAGGCCCTCTCCGGGAGTCCCGCCCCAGTTACATCGCCAGCTGATGTCTACGAAGCACCTGCCAGTGGTTGGGGCTGTGGGGGTGGGGAGAGGGAGGTCACTGCGGCCCGGCTCCGCCCCCACTTGCGTATGCCCAGGGCCTGCTCACCCAGGAACTGCTGGTACTGCTGGACCTGGGCGCTGATGTCCGCCAACCCGGCGGCTTGGGGCTGCCCCGCGGCCACACCGTTCGTCATACCCTCCATCTTCTGGATAGGCTTGAGCCTGCGGGGGGGCGGGGGCGGGGCCAGGTGGGTGGGCGCGGGGGCAGGGCCTGCGGGGCGGGTGGCCCTGCTCCCGGTGGCCCCACCCCTCTCACCTCTGCTTCTGCGAGAAGGGCTGGCCGCGCATGGCCATGTGTTGCTGGTCCTCCATGAGCCGCAGCAGGGGCGAGCTGGCCTTGATGCGCAGGCCGTAGTAGTGGTACTTGGAGTTGCCCCTGGGAGGGAGGTGGGTGTGACTGCCGGGCTGGCACCTCCCCCGGGGGTGAACAGAGAACCCTCCCTGCTCCAGCACCCTCCCCCCAGCGCTGGGAGAACAGGGAGAGTGGACACTGGCACCAGTGAGGAAACTGACGCTCACTGGTCTGGCACTTTGCTTGAATGAATGAATGACAGAACGAACAAACGCACGCACAAGGTGGCACCTCGGCTGGGACTGGGTCCCGGCGAGGCGCGGCAGAGGAAGAGGGGTGGGCTCCGGAGATGACTCCTGCTGTGTGTGTGCACCCCCCACACCGCCAAGGTCACCCTAGACGGCACGCTGGGGGGTGCTAAACGCCGAGGGGGAAACTGGAAGCGGGGCAGGTAGAAGAGCGAGCGCGGGGTGGGGGGGGCGGCCCCCACCTGGTGCCGAGTCTCCGCGTGCGCAGCCCCATGAAGACAGAGCGGATGAGCTTGCCGAAGGAGGCGGCGTTGACCGGCTCCAGCTTCTGCTCCTGGCAGTGCAGCAGGTAATGGCAGTAGAGGGTGCTCCGCGGCAGGCTCACACCCTCGGCGGTCTCATAGTTGTCCAGCAGCCACTGGACCTGGGGACACGGGGGGGGGGGGGAGGACAGGAGAGGGGCGCTCGGGACCGCTTCCGCATCTGCGTCCTGAGCGCTTGTGGCTGCCCGCCCCCCATCTCCCATCAGATTTCACTGCTCCCCAGAAACCAGAGCCCACGGAACCTTCTAGAACTACACTGTCCGATTCCGTTGCCACTCACCTCGCACGGCTATTTAGACATGAAATCTGTATGAAAAGCCACGTTGGAGCCCCAGTGTGAATCCTAGGGGCTCTGATTGGGACCCAGCTCCCTGATTCTGCACGCCTGGGAAGGCAGCAGGTGCTTGGGCCCCACCGCCCGCCCGCCCAGCTGGGGTCCGCCCCGGGCACTCACCGTGGCTGGCGAGGCACGGGTGGTGTGGGAGTAAGACTGGCTGGCGCTGCCCAGCACGTAGCCGCCTTGGATCACGTAGGTGCCTGCTCCGCCGCCGCCCCCTCCGCTGCCACCGGCCCCGGCGCTGCCGCCACCCCCGCCGCCGCCACCGCCACTGCCACCTCCGCCGCCGCCACCCCCGCCTCCGCCACTGCTGCCGCCGCCGCCGGACCCGCTGCTGCTCGCGGAGCTGGCGACGACCTGGCTGCCGGACACGTACATGGGCACGGAGCCGCTGGGGGCCACGGCCTGGGAGGTGGCGGGGGTGCTGACCTGGGCGGCCGTGCCCGCCGCCTCGTAGTAGCTGGTGCCGGCCGGCTGCGTGTACAGCGGCGTCTCGGGGTAGGGGTAGGTGCTGGAGCGGCTGGGGGGAGAAGCAGAGGGGAGGGAGCAGAGGGACATGAGAGCTGGGCGGGGGCACCTCCACAGGGCCAGGGGCGTTCTAGGGGGGTGGGGGGAGGAGGCCGTGTTCCCCAGATTCTCCCAAGCAATGCGCCCAAGAGGCAGGGCTGGGCCAGGGCAGAGCGCCCTGCAGGTCTCCCACGGGGGTGGCAGGGACCCGAGCACTTGCACGGCCACCTGCAGTCTCCTGAGGTCTGCATTAATGGGGAGTCAGGACTTGAACCCGGCACTCTGCTGTCTATGGGATGCAGACGCCCCGCCCTTTGGATTTCTGGAAGGTGGCAGGTGGCACCGGTGGGCAGTGCCCCCGGCTCAGGAGGGCTCTTTGGAGTGGATTCCTGGAGGAGGTGAGACCACGAGGCTGGGGGGCACTAGGAGGGGTCCGGGAGCGGATTCCAGCTCCCTGCTATGTGCACCGTGGGAGGCCGCAGGTGGGGGCTCAAGTACTTGGGCCCCTGCCGCCCACGTGATGGGAGACCCCAGGCTGGAGCTCCTGGCTCCTGGCTTCAAGCTAACCCAGCCCAGCTACTGTAGGCATTTGGGGAGTGAACCAGCAAAAGGAAGATCTCTCTTATTCTGTCTCTGTCACTTTGATTTTCAAATAGCTAACTAAATCTTTTTTTTAAAAAAGAGAGAACTTTGGGCTAAGAATTTAGCCTAGCAGTTTGGGGTGCCAGTGGGCGTGCCCCTGTCCTTAGTCACGGTGCCTGGGTTAAATGCCAGGCCCCAGCACCCGGCCCCACCCAGACCCTGGAAGGCAGCGGTGATCATGCATGGAACTGGGCTCCTGCCACCTGCGTGGGAGACCTGGATCGGGTTCCTAGCTCCTGGCTTCAGCCCAGCCCAGGATCGGCTATTGCAAGCACTTGTGGGGTAAGCCAGCAGGTGGGACCTCCCTCTCTCTCTCTCCCTCTCAAACTAAAAACTTAAAAAAATATATTTTTGGGGGGAGGCAGAAAGAGAGAGAGAGAGAGAGATTTTCCATCTACTGGTTCACTCTCCAAATAGCCCCAACAACCAAGACTGAGCCAAGCTGAAGCCAGGAGCCAGAAGCTTTTTCTGGGTCTCCCACGTGGGTGTGCAGGAGCCCAAGCACTTGGCCCACTTCTGCTGTTTTTCCAGGTGCACCAGCAGGGAGCTGGATCAGAAGTGGAGCAGCCGGGACTTGAACCTGCACCTATATGGGATGCCGGCACTGCAGGTGGTGGCTTTACCACAGTACCGGTCCTAGGTACAAAAAACTTTTAAATCTGTGCATAATTTTAAAAATAATAAACATGTTCCGTGAACTTTTTGAAGACCCATGATGGAAAAACACACTTTATGGGGAAAAAGACTTATGCGTGGATTTCAAGACTTGGCCCAAAATAAAGGGGTCTTCTCATTCTCTCTTTCCAGGCCCCTGGTACAGGTGAGCGTGGGGAGCCTCTGTTGTGGCCAGGGCCACTTGGATACTGATGGCATCATTCATAGGCTGTGGGCCATACAATACTATCCGCCTAAAAATTATCCTGCTGGGGCCAGTGCTGTACCATAGAAGGCTAAGCCACTGGTGCAGCACCAGCATCCCATTTGGGCGCCGGTTCGCGTCCCGGCTGCTCCACTTCCGATCCAGCTCCCTGCTATGGCCTGGGAAAGCAGTGGAGGCTGGCCCAAGTCCTTGGACCCCTGCACCCATGTGGGAGACCCAGAAGAAGCTCCTAGCTCCTGGCTTCAGCCTGGCCCAGCCCTAGCCGTTGCAGCCATCTGGGGAGTGAACCAGAGGATGGAGGACCTCTCTCTCTCTCTCTGTATCTCCACCTTTCAAATCAATCAATCAATCAATCTTTGAGGAGCCACCCAGGCCCCAGCACGAGGCTCCACTCTGCCTCTCATCTCCCAGGGCTCCATGGGGGCTGGCCTCCTGTTAGGAAGCCCTCCCTAGCCCCTGCTGGCTTGGGTCCATTGGTCAGTGGGAAGATTGACAGCTCTGAAAACCAATCGGTGGCACCAAAATTTAGCTGGACGCTGGCCCTGAAATTCAGGCACTGGGACCCATGTCCTCCGGGGGCAGTCGGGGACAAGGCCAGGAAAGCTCACACACAGGCAAGGAGCATCAGAGACGACTCCTAGACACAACTGACCCCAGGCAAGAAAGCAGCCGCAGAGTCCGGCCTGAACCAGGTCTGGGACGTGGCATGGGCCTTGACAGGAGCTGCACGTGGAGCCGTGAATGCCGCCCTGTGCGTGGTCCCAGGGAGCGGGAAGTCATCCACGTCTCAGCTGTGTGTGGGTGGCAGGGGTTGGGGGGGGGGGTGGTCCCCACTGCCTCCGTCCACACAGGAGTGCAGCGGGTCAAAGCCACCTCTCGTAACACAGGCAATCCCGTATCAGGGCGCCAGTTCCATCCCTGCTGCTCCGCTTCCTGCTAGCATGCCTGGGAAGGTGGCCGGGTGCTTGGGCTCCTGCACCCACGTGGGAGACGTGGACCACCAGGGGTCGTGCTGAGAGACAGGTGGCTGGGCGGAATGAGTTCTGGTCAAAGAATGGATCCAGCTCTCTGCTATGGCCTGGGAAAGCAGTGGAAGATGGCCCAAGTGCTTGGGCCCCTGTGCCCACATAGGAGCCCTAGAAGAAGCTCCTGGCTTCCCATCAGTCCAGCTCCGGCCACTGCAGCCATTTGGGGAGTGAACCAGTGGATGGAAGTCCTCTCTCTCTCTCTGTCTCTCCCTTTCTCTTTCTGTAACTCTGCCTCTCAAATAAACAAACAACTTATTAAAAAAGAAAAAAATAATATTCCCTATTACTTTAGCTTTGATAATTTTTCAAACAGGCCAGGCCCAGAATCTAAAGCCCTAAGGGACACTGGGGTGTCTTTCCCACCTGCTGGGCCCGCTGCCCTAGGGCAGGGAGGGTCCTGGGCAGATCCCGAGGCGCCCCTCCCCCACTCACATGGCGCTGGCTGTGTAGCTGGCGTCGCCCCCCTCCACGTATTGCACCTGGCTGGCATACACGTGCGGCACAGACACCTGCTGCAGCTGCTGCACCTGGGGGTGGGGGCAGGGCAGGGAGGGTCAGGGGCCTGGCGGGCCAGAACTCTGTCAGGGTAGCAGGGGGCAAGATGGGTGGGTGGGGATGACCCCCTGACAGGGTCCTTCAGCCTGCACAGTCAGGGGCTGAACCAAGCACGCGGACAAAGTTGCTGCCCAGAGCTGCAGCCTGGATCCGCAACGTCGGGGTGCCTGAATGCTAGGGGTCGGGCATGCGAGACTGACAGGGGCCTCGAGGCGGGGCCTGGGAACGGTTGCTTAGGGAGGAAAGGGGTCTAAAATGACTGATAGAGCCTTCGGGGCCCCTACCTCCATCCCCCAACCCCCCTCCCCCCTGTGCAGGGCAGAAACCAGGGCCTGGCTCAGGCTTTGATAGCCAGAGCCAGGTCCCCCAGAGCCTCCGGCCGGGAGGAGAGGGCGTCTACGGGGCACACAGGGCCTGGCGCCCCGCCCCCGCCCGCCCCCCCCACCCCCGGCCTGGGGCGTCGGCCACCTACTTTGAGGGCTGTGGCGGCCGTGCTGAACACTAGCACGTGGGGGACTCTCTGGATGCTGGCCCTCCGGTCGGGGCTGACCCGAGCAGGGAGCCCAGGCAGTGGCTCCAGGACCACTTTCTGCGGCGGCAGGAGCAGGTGCGGGGGCAGCGCGCCCACCAGCTCCACCCACTGCTCGGCGCCGCCCGGCAGGTAACGGGGCGGCGTGGGCCGGGGCTCTCGCTGCTCTGCCTTCCTAGCGAGAAACTGACTGCCTGAGGTCTAGGGGACAAACAAGAGACACTGGCAGGTCACCAGCGACCCTGGTCCGCCGCCGCTGCCGCCCTGCTGCCTCCGGGAGGGGAGGGGGGACCTGCCCCCCACCCCCACCCCCAGGGCCAAGCCGGAAAGTTGCAGGGTTCGAGTCCAAAGCTCCCTCTCTTAGCAAAACCTGGGCCCTGAGCTGCCAGGTGCCAAGGGTGTGTGTGTGTGGGGGAGAACCGAGAGCCCCGCCCAGGAGGGTGCCTGGCCTTCCCTGTGGCCACAGGGGGCCTGGATCCCTCCTGCCCTAGTCCCCAGCCCCGGACCAACCCCACTTGGCCTTAGGGTAGCTAGGGGGAGGGGCACGCACCTCCTGAGCCACGTGGAGCCCCTGCACGGTCAGCTGCTGCACGGGGGCAGCCTTGGGCGCCTGCGGAGTGGCCTGGACCACAGACCTCTGCAGAGGGAAAGGCGAGTCAGAGGGCAGCGGTGGCGGCAGCCAGGAGGCACACACACACACACACACACACACCCCGCAGGCGCTGCCGCCAACAGCCAGGCCCTGGGTTTGCCGAAACAGCATCAGCCTTGTAACCAAGAGACCCCACTCGGTTCTCTGGCTAGTTCCGGATGTGTGTGTGTTTGAGTTCTTTCACTGCAGGGGCCAGGCACCAACCAAGCACCTTCCAAATTCATTCATGCATTGATCACTGCCCACCACCACCACCACCACTCAGCAAGGGGAGGGCCCGCCTCTGGGCTCCCACAGGTGAGCCAAGAACCAGGCAGGTAATGCCAGGGCTTAGCTTTTGCTCTTGTCCCCCATCTTTGCTGTGAAGCTGCAGTGGGGTCCACCCTGGGTTGGGGGTGGGTGTATGGGATTTGGGCAGGGGGGCTCTGGCGCTGGGCAGGAAGACCTCTGGGGGGGGGGCTCCTGCTTTTTTGGAGAAAGATCGGGGTGGGGGGCCTTTATCAGCTTTCCCCACAGGCTGGGCTCCCCCACCCCGTCTTGTACGGTTGGAATCTCACAGCCCTGCCTCTCAAGCTGCACTGGCCAAGAGATCAGGCAGGTGCCTGACCACCCTCCTGCCCCACTCCCCAGAAGGCTGGGCCGCTCAGCCTTGGGCAGTGGGACCAAAGGGGCCAAGGGGAGTTCAGGAAGCGGCTGCCGCAGCCTGCTCTGCACACGGCACCTCCCACCAAGGTCCCAGCTCATCCTCCCGCCCCCTTCCTGCCCCCAGCCGCTACTGAGAAGCTTTGAAAGGAGACAAGCCCAGGAGGCGCGCCCTGGCCAGGCACCTCTTGGGTGACGGGGACGCTCTGCTGCACACCGTGGATCGGCAGCTGTGGCGGCACCGCGCCTGCGGGGGCGCCGGCCGTCTTGCCGGAGGAGCTGTTGGTCTGCACTGGGGACCGCTGTCAGGGAAGGAGACATGGGGGCATCGCTGGGGCTTCTCTGAGGCCCAGCGGGGACCCACGTGCAAATGCCAGCTCCCTGCAACAGCAGCCCTGGCCACCCCGGATGGGGCGGGGCCACTGAGGCTGGTCCTGGCGCCGATCCCCGTCCCCACCAGGCACCACCCTGAGCCCTTTCTGCTCGCTCGTGGGGACCCCACCCCTGCTAGGAGCAGGGGACCTGAGGCAGGCGCTGGGCTCCAGGGCCCCCTGTGTTCGTTCTGGGCTGAGTGGCTGCCATCACCAGCAGCTTTACGCAGAGGAAAGCTCCAGGCTCTGGGAGCTTAGAGACCAGCCCGGGGTCCCACGGGAGTTGACGGCTGAGCCAGGATTGATATCCCCGCCCCCAAGCTCCTGACTCCATGCCCCAGGAACACCTACACCCCGTCCCACTGCATGGGTGGGTTCCTGGGGGCTCCCAGATCTGCCCTGGGGGCTCAGGCTCCCAGACTGTGCCCACCCTGTAGAGGGAAGAGGAGCCAGCTCTGTTTACTGGGGTGCAGCTCCCCCCAGAGAGGAAGCCACAAAGGTATAGGTATAGGGGCTGGGAAGGGGGCACTGGAGCAGGCAGGGATTTGGAGCAGTGACCCGTCGGTCACTACAGAGCCACAGGGCCGAGCCAGGGAGACAGCAGGGGAGTGGGGCTGATGGGGCCACCACCTACCTCTGGGGGTGAGTGTACCTGCTGGGTACCGTGGACTGTCAGGGAGACCTGGCCGCCCTTGCTGCCCGGTGCCGTGCTCTGCACCACCAGACGCTGTGTGGAGAGAGCCTGGGGCGGGAGGGGGGGCATCACCGATGTGGCGCTTCAGAGCACTTGGGCCGAGCTGGGCCACGTCTAGCACCCTGCACCGGTTTGCCCTGTCCTGGCCCCCACAGTCCTGATACCGTAGCACAGACAAGGCCCCCGCTTCATGGAAGGTGCCCCCACCCCGGAGTCTCAGGACGGACGGCATCACTCATCCCTGCTGTCACTCTGACACCTGCTCCGACTGTCCACACATCCACGGGCCCTGGCCGCAGCCTTCTGGGAGACAGGCCTCCCTGTCCTGGCTGTGGGACCCCAGGGCCACTGCCTGACACAGGGCCTTGCCATGTGGGCGTGGCTGCCCAGAGCCCAGATGGGGCCACTCGTCCTGGCTCCTGGCTCGGGCAGAGTCAGTCCAGCCATGGGGGTGGGGGAGGGCTTGGCCCTCATCCCACGGAGGGGGTGGCTGCCAGCGCTGGGCCCAGGTGCGGCGGCCTTACCTGCTGGGGCACCTGGATGTTGGTGAGCTGCAGGGGTGACACGTGGCCCGGCTTGGCCTGCACCAGCAGCCGCTGTGGGGACCAGATTAGGAGGCGCTCAGCCAGGCTGGCTCCTCCAGGGAGGACTCGGCCCCCCAGGGGCGTGGAAGGTGGGCTGGGGTGAGCCTCTTGATAAGAACAGGTGAGCAGATGGCCCTGGCAGGAAGGCGGGGAGGAGCAGCCTTCACCCACACCCACGCCCCTCCCCCCAAGGAGGGCCCTGGCTTACCTGCTGGGTGCCCTGCACCTGCTGAACCACCTGCGTGGGCACGCCAGTCTGGCTGGCCGGAGAGCCCGGGCTGGCCTCCGACAGGGTCTCACTGGCCCTCATGGCACCTTCTGCGGGGCGGGGGGGTCACTGGGTCAGCTCTACCTGCCGCCACAGCCACGGCCACCACCCTCAGCCTGAGCCAGTCTGGAGGGGACGAGGTAACCTAACATTGGCTCCCAGCACAGGGTGGGATAGGGAGCAGGCCTCTTCCAGGGCCCCACCTGTCCCCACGGTCAGCCCACCATGGTGGACATGATAAGAAAGCAATCCCGCCCCCAGCCCCATGCCCCTGAAGAGCCAAGGCCACTGGGCCGCTTTTCCCATCAGAGCCAGTGTGGACGGGCTGTGCGCCGCCTACCACTCGCCCTGGGACCAAGGCACTAGGGCCGCCATCTCGGAGGACTGCTGGCTGCCCAGAAGGGAAGTGGAGAGCTCAGCAGAGCCAAGGGCACTGGCCAGTGGGGTGGCGGGGTGGGGGGAGCAGCCAGGGGCCTGCCGCTGGGGAGGCGGGTACTCGCGCTGACCACCTGCCGAGAAGGGGCCATCAGAGAACATGCCCGCTCCCCCTCCACCCTCAGCCTTCCCAGCTCCTCTGCAGGAGCCTCATGGTCTCCGGGGGCGGCTTTATACCCACAACCTTGGCGAGCCAATCCCCCCCGCCGGCCCGCCAGGCCCCTGCCTGCCCCTGGGATCAACGCCACCGCCCCAGCACCAGAGGCAGCCTCGGGTAGAGAGAGGCCGGCACTGAGGGACGCTATCAGTCTGCTGGTACGGGTCGGATTTCAGGTCCATCTCGCTGCATGAAACACGTGGTGGGGGAGTCGGGGGGCTTGCTGGCCCCAAGACCCTGCCCTAGCTGGGATGCCTGCACCGCTCCCATCTGCAGATACAGCGATGCGGACCCGGGAGAGGACGTGGCTTGCCCAAGGTCACCCGGCTGGGAGCGGGCAGCCAGGACCCGAGACCCTCTGTGTCTCTGTGTCTCCGTACAAGCACAAAACCCCACACCAGGGGTGCAAGTGCCGTCGCTGGGCCTGCCAGGGACGACGTGTGGGGGCAGGGGCACAGGAAGCTGGGGGAGGTCCCAGAATTCCAGGGTGGCCTTGGATGGGTGGGGGCCAGGGCAGGAGGGCCTTGAGACCACATCCAGAGCAGAGCCCATGAGTGTGTGTCAGAGGCAGGGGAGCTGGATGTGGGAGGTAGCCTCCCCTTGGGGCCAGCAGCTGGAGGGTCCCAGGCCTGCCTGGCCAGCTGCCCACACAGCCAATTCCAGGAGGCACCCGCCCCTCTGTTTTGCTGGAATCTTCCCCGAGCCAGGATAGGGGGAGGAGCCCGCCCTCCCTGGGAGAAACCTGACATAGCCCTGAATCACGTGAGGGGGCTCCGCACACCTGGGTGTCTGCAGGGCACAAGGCGACAGGCCCAGCCCCGAGCCGAAGGAAGAAGCCTGGGGTGCGCAGTGGAGGGCAGCTGGCCCCTGCCACCCCCTAGACCTGCTGAGACCAGGCAGCCTGCTCATGGGGTGGCCCTCAGAGTGGGCCACGCCCCTCCACCTGTCAGGCCGTGGGCGGGAAGAACAGGTCACTCCTTGGAAGGAGCAGGTGAGTCTACCCCTGGGGTCTCGTGTGTGTGTGTGTGTGTGCGTGTGTGTGTGCGGTGGCAGGTGGAGGCGTGCTACCAGGAAGAGAGGCCAGGAGGAGCTGGTGAGCCTCCAAGTGTGTGCCTCTGTCCGTGGGCTCCATTCTGGGCACATGTATGGGGGCAGGCGCAGGCTGCCCCGTGCAGACTCGGTCCCCCAGGAGTGGGCCTTGAAGGCAGGGCCCCCGCTCTCCTGGGCCCTCTCTCCGCTACCCTTCCTATCCCCAAGGATGGTGACTTCAGCCATCTGAAATCTGCTCTGATCTCCCTCCGCCTGGGGTGTGCCTGCGGTGCCGACAGCGCCCTCTGCCACCCGGTTCTGGACATGCGCTTCTGTGGACACTCCTAGGACCTCCAAGTGAGAGAGAAGCAGGGGAGAGGCGGGCAAGGCCCAGGCCACAGTTTCGTCCTCCCCAGGAGTGGCTGCTGGTGTGGGCTGTGGCTGGACGAGGGGCAGGGGGCTTGATAAGCCAGCTCCAGTGCCAGGCTGCGTTCAGGCCCAGCTCCAGGTCTGGGTCCAGAGCCCTCCCTGCCCCCACCCTCCCTGGGTCCCTGGACAGCTCCGACTGCTCCTGGCGCTGGAATCACTGGGCAGCCTGGCCAGTGTCAGTTACCCTCCCGCCCCGCCCCACCACGGCTCACGTGGCCCAGGCTGCCCTGACAGGAGACGGGGGCACTAACCCGGGAGAGGGGCCGGGGGCCAACCTCTTCCTCTCCAGGACAAATCGGGGAAGCACTGGGGGTGGCCCTCCCGGGGACAGGCTTGCTCCTGGCAGCGGCAGGAGTCGCAGGAAAAAATGAAATGCTGGGACCACGGTGACCAAGCTGCTGGCAATCGGGACAGCTGGCTCACTGCAGCCCACCCTCGTGGGTATGGGGGGCCCACAGCACGCCACCAAGGTGGCTGGGGACACGGGCCACCTCCCCAGTCCCCGCAGCTGGTCAGGGTCCAGCCTGGGTGCGTCTGACCCGAAGGCCAGGCAGTGGGGCTTCTCGCTGGCATGAGGGGTCAAGCCGGGGGTCTTCTGGGCCCTGGAGCTGTGTGCCTGCTCCAAACCCTCTCTCTGGAGACCCTGGCCCCTGAGGCATGAGCTAGCCACACCCAGGCTGACCACACAGGGACACCTCCTATGTGTCTGCCCCAGCGGGGGGGGTGATGGTGATGGGATGTGATGGCCACACCAGGTGTCCTCTGTGTCATTCCAGAGACCCAGGGGACAGAGCCCCGCCCTCCTGGTTAACAGGTGGGGGAGGGGGATGCCGGCATCATCCTATGGCAATAAGCACTAAGAGGAGAAAGGCGGGGCGGGGAGTCAGGAGGTGATGTCTGAGCAGAGACTGGAAGGAGACAAGGGACAGGCTAGCAGGAGGCCTGGCGTGGGAGCCCCACGGGCAGGGGTGCTGGGAGGCAGGCCTGAGCCTGGCAGCCCTGTGAGAGTAAGGGGCCTGGGAGGGTGGAGCTCTCAAGGCCCTTTCATGTGGGGGGTAGGGCGGAGGTGGACAGCAAGCCCAGGCCGGGGGGCTTTCAAAGAGAACCCCTGAGGGAGCTGGGTTGAGCTCGGAGGTGAGGGGACCCAGATGACAGCGGTGGCCAGGCTGGCGGGGGGAGGGCTGGATCCACCTTGTGGATCGTGAGGAAGGGACACGGCAGACCGATCGTGGAAGTGCGTCCTGGAGGCACGGCGAGCGAGCGGTGGGTGCAGGCGCCGGGCAGGGCCCCCAGGAAGGGCAGCTGCAGGGTCAGGGGCTTGAGAGAGAAGGGAGACACAGAGGGGAGGGCGGCGGGGGTGGAGCGCGATTCTTGGAGCACAGGGCAGAGGACGATGCTGGCGAGGAAGTTGTCACGGGACCCCTGGGTGGCACTGAGACCCTGGCCCTGGTGGCCCCAGCCATGTGCACACAGCCTGGCCTCAACCAGGGCAGGGCTGGGTCTGCACAGGTGGGGTAGGAGCTGGCCTCCCCGCCAGTCCTTTCAGTAAAGGGTTCTGGCCCTGAGGCCTGGCCAGCCCCGGCTGCTGGCCTTCCCTGGGAGCCCCAGACTCCCACACAGGTGCTGCTGGAAGCCTCTGGAGCGCCCTGGCCCCCTCTCTGCCCTGCTCCCCCTCGTGGCCTGCTGCCACTGGGCCACACAAACTGCCACAAGGCCTGATGACGCCCCTGGTCTGCACCTGGACCCGCCCCCTGCCCAGGGCACCCAGACGGCCGCTGCCTTGTCCCCGCCAGGAAGGAGGGAGAGGTCAAGTACACCCCACCACCACCGCAAAAGGCGCCCATCCCAACCCCGTGCTCCCCGTCACACGGCCAGGTCCCGTGCCAGCAGGAACCAGAGCAGGACGCCGGAGATCCTGTTCCCGGCCATCTCCTCCATGGCCGCCAGGGGCAGCTATGGTGGGGAGAAGATTCCCTCGACCCTATGCTCGCCCACAAACCCACCCAGCCCATAGCCCCGCTCTGCTCCCGCAGGGGAAGGAGGGAGGTGACCCCTTGCAGGCCGCCCAGCCCACCTCCCCGAAGGGTCCACCCTGGGCCCACCCAGCTGGACGCACCCCACATGCACCCTCTGAGAGCAAGACGCAGTGACCACCCCTTTACAGACCAGGAAACTGAGGCAGGCGGGCCGCCTCTGGCTCCTACAGGTGGTCTGCACACTCTGCCCCTCACGGCCTCCAAGATGCCCCACGCCCAGGGTGTTGGCCTCCCGGAAACTGCCCCCCGGCGAGCACAGGCGCACTTACCGGCGACAGTGACCACGATGTACTGCTGGGACGCGGCGGCCGGGGTGGGCGCACCGGCCGCCTGCGGGGGTGCCGGGGCAGCCGAGAGCTCCGTCACATACTGCTTCTGGCTGCCTGGCGGCTGCGCCTGGGGCTGGGGGTTCTGCAGCTCCGTGACATACTGGGGCTGGGGGGCGGCAGCAGCGGCGGCAGCGACAGGGGGCTGCGGGGGCTGGGGCGCCGCGGACGGGGGCGGCGGCGGCGGGGGCGGGGCCTGGGGCGGGGCCTGCGGCGTCTGGGATGCTTGCGGGACGGCCTGCATCTCAGTGCCATACGCTTGGGTTGCCATGCCAACAGTGGGGAAAATGGTAATAAATAAGGCTTTTTTTTTTTTTTTCCTTTCTCTTCCTTGGGATGAAAGGAGGGACGGGGCGGGGAGAGAAAAAGAAAAGAAAAGAAAAAAAAAACAACAAAACAAAACAAAAGAAAAAAAAAAAACAAGAATTAATCAATAGGCAGAGAAAAGCTGGGTTGGCTCCAGGCTCCCTGGCAATGTACCTGGGGTCGTGGCTAAGGAGGTCTGGAGCTGGGGGCCAGACCTGCCCACCCTGGGCGCTGCAGGGGAGCTGGGCCCCACAGCTCACTCCCCTAGGGGGCCAGGTGCTGCTTTCCCATGGGGCCCCCACCCAGAGACTCTCACTGCAGCCGGCTCACTCATTTCCTTGTACAACTTGCAACCCCCACCCGCGTCTGGGTCTGGGCGGGGGTGGGAGTGGGGCTGAGGCTCAGAGAGGCTGAGGTGCTGCCTCAGGTCGCACAGCAGGGAAGCGAGTGAGGCTGAACTTGAAGCACCACGGGGGTGGGGGCTGGGGGGCATTCCGGCCCCCCCAACACACACACACATCTGCCTCCAGAGCATCACTCCCAGCGGGGCTCCAGACACAGGAAGGTGTCGGGAGTCCCAAAAGCGCCCCCAGCCCAGCCCCTTGGGGCTCCAGGGACTTTTGGGGAGCCTCCTGCCCAGGGGCAACCCTGCACTTGGGTGCCCTGGGGTGTGACTCCCAAGGGAAGGAGGAAGAGAGAAACAACTGCTCACTGGTCCAAGCCCTCTGCCCGCCATGCACCGCCTCCCCACAGGAGCCATCATGCCCATTTTACAGACAGACTGAGTGAGGCTGCCGAAGGCCTCCCAGCAGGCAGGAAGGGCGGGCCTGGAACCCAGGTGTGTTTGCTACACACCCCCACCCTGGCACGGAGCTGATTTACTTCTCACAATCAACAGATGGCGCTGTCCCTGTTTCTCTTGCTGGGAGACCCAGGCAGCACCTGCAGGTGAGACCACCCGTCCAAAGCAGGAGGACGCCAACCCTGGCAAGCTAACGGAGGTCGGAACTCAGGGGTTCCCGGTGGATCCCTGCCGCCCAGGACCTGGCTCTGTCCTTAAGATCCTGCCTCAAGAGGGCACAAGGCAGGGCCGGAGGCACCCCTTGGACCTGGCTACCTCCTTCCTATGTGACTTTGGGGGAGGGCTCCGCTGCCCCTCTGTGAAACGGGGGTACTGCAGGCCTTACCACGCGGGAGGCGCAGGGGCTCGGGCAGTGCCATCCGAGCACTGGGCGAACAGTAAAAAGTGCCCAGGAAATGGCTCTGGCTCTGGTCCCTGCCCAGAACAAAGCCCCAGCTCTGCCTCTGGGGCTGGGGGACCCAAAGGACTTGGGGTGGGGGTAGCAGGTGTTTCTGCCTGCTACTTGGGTGGGCTCACTCTGCTGGATGGCACGGGCGGAGCCAGCACGGTGGGCATGGTGACTGTTTCTCACAGTCTTTGGCCCAGGGAATCCTTTGTTCCACTTGTAAAGAAGCGCCATACAAAAGTGTCCGTCTACCCACAGAGTGTACGGCCTCCCCATACACATGAAGCCTCTTTCTTTATGGTGTGGGACACATTAAAAAAAAAAGGGGGGGGGGAGGCTGAATAAATCCAGGCCATGGCAACGAATCTCCCAAGAAAAGCGCTATTGGCTGCACCCAAGGCCGGTAGCTGTGTAGGGGAATGTCGGAATCCCTTAGATTAGGGGCTGGCAGGTTTCTGGGAGGAGCCGGACAGTAAATATTTTCAGCCTCCTAGTCGGACGGCCTCGGCTGCAAGTGTTTCCCACTGCTGCTGCTGACAACGTGGACACAATCGAGCAGCCCGTGTGCCAAGAAAACTTTATTTCCGGACACTGGGAGCTCGGGTTTCAAAACAGTCTCCCCTCGATCCATCCGGGTCACTTCTATCTTGGGCGAGGCCAGCCCAGGAACACTCACTCGCTCTCATCATCTGTAGAATGGCTTCAGGCACGGGCCACCCGTGTGGGGTGTGGGAGAATTAAAATGTAAATGAGGTCGGTTTCTCTTGCCCAATGTATCCAGTTACTTTCTAAGACACCTGTCAATGATTCTCCCGCACTGTGGTCATCACAGCCGAGGCAATCTCTCTCTCTCTCTCTCTCTCTCTCTCTCTCTCTCTCTCTCTGCAGGATCCCAGGAGTCTCAGCCCTCCTGTCCAGCTTCCCGTCTTTCCAGCCAAACCGGCTCTGGCAGAGAAGGCTACAGACCCCCTGCCTCGGGGCCAGCTCTCCCCACCCCACCCCTGCCTCAGTGCATCATCACTTCCTCTGTGCAGCGAGCACACCTCTTCCTGCTTTCTCTTCTGTGCCCTCAGGGGCCTGCCTCGCCCCTCCCCTCCGTGCCTGAGTGGGCACGCCCACGGGGGCTCACGGGAGACCACCGGCACCCTGCAGAAGGCTCTGCCTGGCCAGCCCGGCCCCTGAGATGTTCAGGTTTGGGGTGCCAGCGAGGACCTCCGCTCCAAAGGCTGCCTCCAGGCCCTGGCCCTGGGCACTTTCCTAAAGCCACGGATGGGGCCACCGTCCAGCAGCTGGGACAGTGACCCCCACCCCGGCAAGCACCTGGAGTCCCCGTGTGCAGCTTCCAGGGTCCCTGATGCTAATTCACATGGCCCAGCACAAGCCGAGCCAACACGGGTGCTGGTTCGAGTCCCAGCTGCTCCACTTCCCATCCAGCTCTCTGCTATGGCCTGGGGAAGCAGTGGAAGATGGCCCAAGTCCTTGGGCCCCTGCACCCGTGTGGGAGACCCAGAGGAGGCTCCTGGCTTCAGATTGGCCTACCTCTGGCTGTTGTGGCCATTTGGGAAGTGAACTAGTGGATGGAAGACCTCTCTCTCTCTCTCTCTCTGCCTTTCAAATAATAATAAATCTTTAAGAACAAATCAGTAAAGCCACTGGGCTCTCAGTCAGTATGATAAAAATCAACACCCCCACGTCAACAACCATCCTCGTGACATCACCGCTATGCGATGCAGGCGGGGCGTTCCGAGTAGTTGCTGCACCATCCCGGCCCGCTCGGTGCTGTGACAGGAGACTAAAAGAATTCAGGAGAGCGACTGCCCCAGCCAGCTTAGAGAAGAGGCAGAGACCCAGAGACCAGCCGACCCAGCCACAGCGGGGCGTCTCTCCCTAGGCAATGACCCCTCTGCACCTGGCGGGGGGGGGGGGGGGTGTGCAGTGCGTGTTTCCCCAGCCCAGGGCCAGCCCCCAAGGCGGCCTCTCTCCTATCTCGTGCTGCGCCTTTTTCTCGCAACTTGGTGTTTCTAGACTTTTCCCTGCCCTCACCGTTACGCGACGTCCTGACTCCAGTCTAAGGAGGGGGGACCCGGAGGATGAGACCGTCCGCCGCTCCCCCAATCCCCCCATCCTCTAACCCCGATCTCAAACCCTGGGGAGCGAAAGCTGGAAACGGACACCAAGCTCACCGACCAACACAGGAGAGCCACTGCGGGCCCGGGCCCGGCTGGCATCTTGCAAAAATCTCCACCCCCCCCACCCCCACCCCCACCCCCGCCTCCTCCCCGCTCCAGGCTGGCGGGTCTGGTGGCCCCGAAAAACAATTACAAAGATTCTCCGCTGACAAACGAGGATACACGTCCCCTTCCCCCTGACCGCTGCGGCCGGCCGCCGCGCCAGCCCACGTGGCCCCGGGGACGCCAGCTACCCCAGCAAGTGACATGTGACCAGGCTGACACCAACTTGACACAAAATCATGTGTGTGCTGGCCTGGAGGCGCGGCCAAAGGAATAAGAAAAAAAAAAAAATCCAATAACAACTTCCTCAGGCGCCCTTGGCCGCCCCATGCCCAGAAAGGGGGGGCCCCTGGTGGGCAGAAGAGAGGGGAGCAGCAATCCTGTCACCTCCAGCAGGCACCCCAACCCGTCTCACTTCCCCTAAAACTCAGGACCCCGCCACCCTGCCAGGGGCTTCGAGGTCGCCAGCGCCCCAGGCTCCCAGACAGAAGGCAGGGCTGAAGCCAAGGCTAGCTAATCCCCACTCAGAACCACATTCCGAAACAGGAGCTGGGGCTCAAAGGTTCAGAGGGGAGCCACCCCCCAGAAAAACGCCTGCAGGGACTAGGGCGGGAGACCCCGGACCGCAGGAGAAGCGGACAGGGCGCCCACTCGGCCCATTTCGCAGAAGGGAAAACTGAGATCTCGGCTGCGCCAGGCCCTCCGCGTCCTAGCTCTGAGTCCTGGGGCCGGCAGAGGAGCCCAGAGGCGCAGGTGGCCCGGGACAGCCCCACCCGGCTCCCGCAGGGGGAAGCCGCCGGCTCCGCCCACACCTTTCCGTCAGGCCCCGCCCACCCACCGCCCGCTCCTTCCCATTGGCCCAGCCCCCCCCAGGCCCGCCCCTTTGCACCTCCCCATATAAAAGCCCCCCGCCCGGGCGGCGCGACCGCCACTCGCAGCCGGCCTGCGAGCGCCCGCCCCTCGCGGGTGGCGTCGCCCCGGCCGGGCCCGGGCCCCCTCCCCCCACGGCCGCCATTTTGGCCGCCCGCCCCTTCCCCCCGGGCTGTGACTGCGGCGCCGCCCGCCGCCTGCGCCCCGGCCCGGCCCGCCGGCCCGGGGCCGCCCCGGTTACCTCGGCTTCTGCCCGCTTCGGTCCGCGGAGGGGCCCCGCGGAGCTGTCGGAGGCGGTGTGGCGAGGGAGACGGGACGCGCCGGGGCCCCCGGGCTGGGCCGGGGGCGTGGGGGCGGGGGTCGGCAGGGCGCTTGTTGTTGTTGACTCGCGTTGCCGGGTTGCTTGGTCGCCACGACTACCGTGGCTATGGCGCCTCCGTTTCCCTCACCGGGGCAACTGTTGCTACCCACCCTACTGACGTCACGCGCCGGGGCGGGGCCCTGGGCGATTGGCGGCGCCAGGCCCTGCCGCTAGGCTATTGGCCGCCAGGCATGCTTTTCAACACCCTCTTGACTGCCTGGCGCTCCGATTCGGCAAGGCGAATGTCCATCAAAGGAAACTGAACACTCAAAGGCTGGAGAGTGCGCCGCTCCCTCCGGGAAGCCGAGGGCTAAGAATAGAGGGGTGGGGTCTGTGAGGCCGGGGATTGGTGAGCGGCTGTGAAACCAGCCTTCTGGTTCGACTACGGAAACGCCAATCTACGCCGAAGGTTTACCGCGTTCCCTGGCCGGAGGCCGTGCGCCTGCGCCCTTGCGCAAGGCCTCCTGGGAGTTGTAGTCCGCCTCTCCGTACTCACCAAATGGAAAACAGCGAGAAAGGAAGCAGCTCTGCCTTCGGTCGTCTTCCTCCCTCGGGAAGCCGGGGTCTGGCCCCTCGCGCTGACGTCACGAGAGGAATGCGGTGACGCAGCGCCGCACTTTCTGTGACGTCACCGGGCGCGCGCTAACACCCCCCCCCGCCCGTGGCCCTTGGCGGGTGGGCTGGGGTGGGCGCGGACAGCCGCTGTGGGCCCGGGAAAGGTCACCGCTGCCCAGGGAAAGGTCTCCCGCCGGCGGGCGATAAGCAAAGGTCAGCGCCGGCCCTGCACGCACGCGCGGGCGCGGGGGCCCCCGGGTGCAGGAGCTCCCCATGCTCGCGTGCAAGGTGCACAAGAAACCCGTGAGCAGAGGTAGGGGTGTTCCACGCGCAGAGCCGGATCTGCCAACGAAAATACATTTTTTTTTTTTTGTATTCAGGATTTTTGCCCACTCTCAACCGCTAGGGCTGGGGAACATGAGTAACCATTTGGGAAAACGGATATGTTAATTTGTTCCTCTATAGTAACGCTGTTACTCTAGCTCGTAGTAAGCACCCTATGTGTTATAACGTCTTGTATCCCTTAAAGATACACCAAGGTGATTTTTCAAATGACGTCCGTGTTCTTGGATTTGCCTGTCTGAGCATTTGTTTTTTAAATAAATCTTTTAAACACTTTTGGTCATTGTACCGGTTTTTTGTCTTTAGTTTTAGGTAGGCTTCATTTTTTTTTTAAGATTTTTTTTTAAAGATTTATTTATTTATTTGAAAGTCAGAGTTGCACAGAGAGAGGAGAGGCAGAGAGAGAGAAAGGTCTTCCATCCGATGGTTCACTCCCCAGATGGCCACAACAGCCAGAGCTGCACTGATCCAAAGCCAGGAGCCAGGAGCTTCTTCAGGGTCTCCCATGTGGGTGTAGGGGCCCAAGGACTTGGGCCATCTTCTACTGCTATCCCAGGTCATAGCAGAGAGCTGGACAGAAAGTGGAACAGCAGTTTCTCGAACCGGCACTCATATGGGATGCAGGCACTTCAAGCCAAGGTGTTAACCCACTGCGCCACAGCGTTGGCCCCAAGATTTTTTTTTTTTTTAAGATTTATTTATTTGAGAGGGAGACAGAGAGAGAGAGAGAGAGGTCTTCCATGTGCTGGGTCACTCCCCAATTGGCCACAACGGCCAGGGTTGGGCCAGGCTGAAGCCGGGAACCAGGAACTTCTGGATCTCCCGCGCAGGTGCAGGGGCCCAAGGACCTGGGCCATCTTCCACTGCTTTCCCAGACCATAGCAGAGAGCTGGATAGCAAGTGGAGCAGCCAGGACTCAACCGGTGCCCCTATGAGATGCCCACTCTGCAGGCGGCGGCTTTACCCGCTACACCACAGCGCCGGCCCTCTTTTTAAAGTATTAATCTTCTGCCAGCACCGTGGCTCAACAGGCTAATCCTCCACCTTGCGGCGCCGGCACACCGGGTTCTAGTCCCGGTCGGGGCACCAGATTCTGTCCTGGTTGCCCCTCTTCCAGGCCAGCTCTCTGCTGTGGCCAGGGAGTGCAGTGGAGGATGGCCCAAGTGTTTGGGCCCTGCGCCCCGTGGGAGACCAGGAGAAGCACCTGGCTCCTGGCTTCGGATCAGTGCAGTGCATCTGCCTGTCAAAACACTCTGCCTGTCAAAACAAACAAACAAAAAAACCTTCAAGTTGTCCATGTCAGCAGGAAGCAGCTCTAGAGACAGATCATGGTCCCTCCACCTCTCCTAGACTTTTTGGGCTGATGCTTTATAAAAAACTCCTGCATTATTAAAAAAAAAAGAAAGAAAAGAAACAAAGAAAAAAACAAAAACAAAAGGTGAGGGCTGTTAATGAAATGGCACAGTCTTGTCTGTGGTGTAACCTACGCCCCGACACCATCCTGGGCTCTAGCCCTCACCCCGCTGCCATTGCTGGGAGCCAGGGGACCCCATGGCCCAACCACAGGTGTCAGCTCCACCCCCACCCCAATGGGATTCACTGCTCCCTCTTCCCTGCCCGACCCCTGGCAAAGGTTTAACAGGAGCTGATCCCGAACACGTGCTCTCTCTCTCTCTCTCTCACGCTCTCCTCTCGCCCTCTCCCCCTGGCTGGTCGGGCTTCCCCCACCCACAAGAAACCTTTTCCTTAAAAAAAAAAATGCTTGTGTTCCAGAATCTTCAGCATACAAACCTGAGTATTTTTGCTTTTTGTCGAGCAGTCATAGGGGGTGAATACTAGCCTGCTGTTGCCAGCAACCCTTTCAACCTATGTACCTGTGGTGTAAAAGGAAAAAAAAATAATTTGTATTTATTTGAAGGCTAGAGGGAGAGAGAACTTCTGTCCCTGGCTCCTTCCCCAAAGGCCCCACAAGAGCCAGGGGCGCCACCAGGCTGAAGCCAGGAGCTCAGAACTCCATCCAGGTCTCCTGTGTGGGTGGCAGGGACCCAAGGACTTAAGGGCCACCTGCTGCCTCCCAGGGTGTGCGCATGCGCAGGGCACTGGGATCAGCGTCGTCGGAGCCAGGAACAGAATCCAGCCACCAACACATGGTCACTGCTAAGCTAAACACCCAGCCCCCATTACTGAGGCCTATTGAAACATTGTTGCAAAAAAGCCCTTGATACAGTGGAGCCTGGGGCTGGGGAAAGCTCAGCCAAACAGATACTGAGGAAGGCGTTTCCGTGGAGTCTGGATGAGTTAACACCATCTTGGAATCCACAGCTGGAGTCACTGAAATCTACAGCCTACAGGAAAAGAAGCTGGGAAAAAACAGAATGCACTGATATTCACCAAAAGTGAAAAAAAAAAAAAATCTGAAAGCTAATCTCCATGGCTCCTTGGATATGTAGAAGAAAAAAGCTTGGGACACCATCCACCTCTATCTGTTTTTTTGTTTGTTTGTTTGTTTGTTTTTCTTATATATCTCCAAGCAGAAAAGCAGGTTTTTTTGTTGGGAAGAAGCTGGTGGAAGAAGACTTCGCCTTTGAAAGAAAATGCAACAATGTAGCACCGAGCTAAAAGACTACAGAGGTTAAGCCAAATCCAAGAGCTGGGGTTCTTCATGACAGCTGTTTCAAGCAGCCCCTACCTGTCCAGGGGACGTGCTGACACCTTCAAGAAACTGGTATGGATTCAGGAAAACCCGAGCGATTGGAGATCTGAGACAGACGGTTGGACATTAAATCAGCGAGGGCTTTGCCTGGGCTGTCCGAGGCCTGACGGAGGCTGGGGAGAGGCGGAACTGGGTCAGATAGGGTTCAAGGGTACGGAGGGGCCAGGTGGCCGAGTGGGAAGTGAGGCATGCCAGCAGTGAGTCTCTGGGGACAGGAAGCCAGGTTAGGCAGCTGTGCAGCCGCATGTTGGAGTCTCTGGCCATCAGCGGCTATTTAAACTAAAACCAGGTGCTGGCGTTTGTGTTGCGGTGGGCAACCTGGAGATCCACTGGTTCACTCCCCAGATGGCCACAAATGGCCTGGGCTGAGCCAAGCCAAACCCAGGAACCAGGAACCTCATCAGGGTCTCCCACATGAGTGCAGGAGCCCAAGGACTTGGGCCATCTTCTACTGCTTTCCCAGGCCATAGCAGAGAGCTGGATCAGAAGAGGAGCAGCCGGGACTTGAACCGGTGCCCCTATGGGATGCTGGCACCACAGGTGACAGTTTAACAAGCTATGCCACAATGCCAGCCCCACATTTTTCTTTTTAGTTTGTACTTATTTTTATTTGAAAGGCAGAGACAGAGAGAGGGAGAGACAGAGAGGAAGAGAGAGATCTCCCATCCATTGGTTCACTCCTCAAATGCCCACCACAGCCAGGAGCCAGGAGCTCCATCTGGGTACCCACGTGGGCGGCAGGAATCCAGGTACTAAGCCCTCACCTACTGCTTCCCCAGGCGCCTTAGCAGGAAGGCGGAGCAGAAGCAGAGGAGCCGGGACTCCTCACTGGGCTCCACTCTGGCGTGTGGGTGTCTCCAAGCTTAGCCACGGTGCCACAACGCCCGCCGCCCCACCCCCCATTTCCCTGCTCCTGTGAGTTCATTTCCTGTGTGGCTCTGACAAACGGTCACAAACTGGAAGAGGTACAACAATGGTCATTTCTCCTCTCGCGTCGTTTGGGAGACCAGAAATCCCGGAGCTCGAGGGGTGGTTGTTTCCTGCCTCTGCTGGTTTCCGGCGGCGTCTCCAGGTGTGGCCGTGGGTCCTGGGGCCACTGCGCACAGCCTCTGCCTCTGTCTTCATGCGGCACTTCCTCTGATTTCTCTCTCTCTCTCTCTCTCTCTCTCTCTCTCTCTCTCTCTCAGATTTATTCATTTATTTGAAAGGCAGAGTAACAGAGAAAGAGAGAGAGAGAGAGGGAGGGAGAGAGAGGTCTTCCATCTGTTGCTTCACTTCCCAACTGTCTGCATTGACCAGAGCTGTGCCGAACCGAAGCCAGGAGACAGGAGCTCCATCCGGGTCTCCCTCATAGGTGGCAGGGACCCAGGTAGTTGGGCCTTCACCTGCTGCCTCCCAGGTGCCATAGTAGGGGGCTGGTTCCGAAGCGGAGCAGCCGGAACTCAAACCAGTGCTCCCCACGTGGGAGACCTGGAAGAAGCACCTGGCTCCTGGCTTCGGATCGGCGCAGCGCTGGCCGTAGCGGCCATTTGGGGAGTGAACCAACGGAAAAAGAAAACCTCTCTCTCTCTCTCTCTCTCTCTCTCTCTATCACTCTACCTGCCAAATAAATTTAAAAAACAAAAACAAAAAAACGGTGCTCCAGTGTGGGCATTTGGGGAGCGAAGCAGCAGATGGAGGGGCCATCTGTCAGTGTGTCTGTCTCTGTCTGTCTGTCTCTGCCTTCCAAATCAAACGTAGATAATAAATACTGAGCCTTCTGGCTCTGGGCCAGTTCATTAAATCAGTCCATCAGACAGGAGACTTTGCTGTGTGTTGGTATTTCACCAGCCCTGAGCCAGGCTGCGGAGCCCTGGGGGGGGAGAGCAAGGGCGCATCACCCCACATCCCCAGCAGCCCCTGACCACGGCGGGGTCCTCAGAAGAGTCAGAGGTGAAGACGAATTATTCATCAGCCCTCTGCCCGGCAGCCATCCCATGTGCCCTCTGCCATCCAGAGCCTCGGGGGGCGCCCGGGGCCAGGCGCTGGTGGCTGAGAAAAGGCCACAGGGATAAAGTTCCAATCCCAAGGGAGAAATGTGCAAATAGCACGGAGAGCGAGCCAGCCACTGCTGTCAGATTCGGGCGCACCCCTCAGCCCTACCCCCCACCACCAAAGTTCCCTAGGAGGCCGGGGACAAAAACCAGGGCACAGAGAAGGGCAGTGAGCAGCCTAAGGACGCACAGCACGGAGGGCGCGGAGCTGGGATTTGAACCCAGGCCAGCCCCTCACCAGAGCCTCTGCAGTTCTTGGGTTGATGAACAACTTTTGGGTCTTTAAAAAAAATATTTTGGGAGCTGGCTTTGGGGCACAGTGGATTGAGCCACTGCCTCCCATAGGAGCATGGGTTCGAGTCCCGGCTGCTCCACTTCACATCCAGCTCCCCGCTAATGCACCTGGGAAAGCAGCAGAAGATGGCCCAAGTGCTTGGGCCCCTGCACCCACGTGGGAGACCCGGACGGACTCCTGGCTCCTGGCTTCAGCCTGACCCAGTCCTGGCTGTTGTGGGCATTTGGGGAGTGAACCAGCAGGTGGAAGATTCTCTCTCTCTCTCTCTCTCTCTCTCTCTCCCTCCCTCCCTGTTGGGGTGCCCACTGGACAGCGGCGGGCGGGGTTTCACATACGTTTGCTGACTGGCTTGGGGCTCATGGACATAGCGGGGGTCTCCTGGAGGCTGTGCGCCTCCTTGGGGGCTCAGACCCCCTCCTCCGCGAGCTCTGGGTGCAGAATCGCAGCCACTCTGCAGGTGGGACTTGAGGCTGAAAGGTCACCCCTGCAGCAGAGAACCCATTAGTGGGGGAGGCGTCGGTGGGCTGGAGACAGGCTTTCCAGCCACTGCCTACGTCTGAGGGGGCACGCAGACCCCCAGTCCCACTAAACGGCCTCATCTCTCAGCCTCTGATTCACTCCCCAGATGGCCACAGCAGCCAGGGCTGGCTCAGGCTGAAGCCAGGAGCCTGGAGCCTCATCTGGGTCTCCCACGTGGGTGGTAGGGGGCCAAGGACTCAAGCCATCGCCTGCTGCCTCTCGGGCTGTGCGTTAGCAGGGAGCTTGGAATCAGAGCTGGGACTAAAACATAGGCATGCAGGGGCCAACGCTGTGGTGTAGCGGGTAAAGCCGCCATCTGCAGTGCCGGCATCCCATATGGGTGCCGGTTCGAGTCCCAGCTGCTCCTCTTCCGATCCAGCTCTCTGCTATGGCCTGGGAAAGCACTGGGAGATGGCCCAAGTGCTTGGGCCCCTGCACCTGCATGGGAGACCCGGAAGAAGCTCCTGGCTTCTGATGGGACGAGCTCCAGCCGTGTGGCCATTTGGGGAGAGAATCAGTGGGTGGAAGACCTCTCTCTCTGTCTCTCCCCCTGCCCCGTGCCTCATAACTCTGCCTTTCAAATAAATAACTCTTTAAAAATACATGCACCCACACTATACAGGCAGAAAATGCAAACAGCCGTCCGTGTTCCCGTAAGCAGGGAACATTCACTCTTACTATACCTCAGAAGAGAGCTGTGCACGCCAACCCTGCGGGCGGGGGTCTGGCTGAGCCTCCTCCCCTTCCCCTGGCGGGGGTCGGCTTCTTCTCCTGTGCTGAGTCAAGGTCCCCGGCACCGGGCGATGGATGCTGACAGCCCAGCTGAGCGAGTCACCTGCTCCCTGGAGAAAGGTTATCGCTTCGTCCTGGCGGGAGACGGGAAAGGTCGGAGATGCGGGGGGCGAGGAGTGACCCAGACGTGTGTCTGTGCTGGGAGAGATAAGCGAGGTGACTCGGCCTCGGGCAGGCTGGGTGCGGGGAGGCGCCGATGTATAAATGGGTGGGGGACCAGCAAGCGGCAAAGACCCAAGCGGCCCTTGCAGTCCGAGGCGCCGCTCTGCCCACCATGGCCAAGTGCTGGGAGCTGCTCCTGCTGCCGCTCCTGAGCGGCTGGGCGCTGGCCGGCGAGCGCTGGCTGGGGGCCGCTGAGGCCCGAACCGTGCCCTACGCCGTGAAACTCTGCGGCCGCGAATTCATCCGCGCAGTTATCTACACGTGCGGCAGCTCCCGCTGGCGGCGCTCCGACCTCCTGGCCCGGGAAGCCACCGGTGAGGCTGGGGTGACCCGCAGGTCACAGGAGAGATGGGGACCAGGGCGGCAGGGCCCGGGGTGGATGGAGGGCTCAAGGGCTGGGGTGCGCCTGGGGGCCATTGCCAAGGCTGAGGTGCTATCTGGGGTGGCCAGGGTGAGGGGCGTAGTGTGCACGTAGCCAGATTTTGCTACCTTACTGGGTGACCTCGCCTGGCCATCGCCTCTCCTCTCTCTCTGAACTCCCTGGTGACACACTTAGAATCGCGTGGGGTTCAGAGGTGGTGCTTGACACACGACCCATGGTATTTTGCGTGTGGCTTGGACACTCATTTTCTGAGTCTGAACTCTCCTACTTCGACCCCTGAAGAAGTTGGGGACTATAATGCCCCCCCACGACTTTCCATACAAGGAAATGGGCTCAAGGAAGGAATTTCACTTGCTCAGGATTGGATCTGTGTGCAGTCAGCCCAGCTCTTGGCTACCAGGTCCTCCATATATAAAGAGTAAGGGGGAATAAATGACAGAGAGGAAAGTTACACGTGGTGGTAAAGTTAAATAACCTGCCCATAGAACAGATTGATAACACAGCCAGAACTGAGCGGGACCAAAACCTCGCACCCCAACGCTTGAGTTTCAGCAGCAGAGAAGTTGCCCAGGGCCAGCCAAGACACAGAAGTTGGGGTGCCACAGCCGCTGAGCCCCAAGCTCTCACACTTCTTTCTCTTCTTTTCCAGGGGAGGTCTTCCCGGGTGCAGGCGCCGACACCGACAGCCTGGCAGGACAGCCGGACGAGGCCTTGAGCTCCAGCGAGTGGCTGGCACTCCCCCAGTCCCCCCAGGCCCTCTCCAGAGGCCGAGCTGGCTGGCAGGAAACCCCCGAGGCCGCCCGGGAGAGCCGTGACATCCAGGGTGGGCTCTCCAGTTTCTGTTGCAAGTGGGGCTGCACCAAGAGCCAACTCAGCATCCTATGCTAGCGCCCGAGGGAGACGCTGGGGAGCAGCAGCCAGGCCGCCAGCCCTGCCTTCCACTCCACCCCCTGTCCCCTGTCCCCAGCCTTGACCATGGACCGAGAGCCAGCTCTGCTCCTCACTGGCCACAGGGGGGCCCCTGACCCCAACTCCAGCCTCAAACCAAGCCTCTACCTGGTGCACTGAGCATCCCTCCCCACACACGCACCCCTGCCTCCCCTAAACGACGTCCTTGTCCCAGCCCAGCCTTGTCACCCTTGCTGGCGGGACCCCTAGCTTGGGGACCTGGGGGGGGGGAGGGCCGCATTAAAAGGAAAATAAAAGTTGTTCAAAGGCCTCGCCGAGTTGGGTGTCGTCGTTAGGAGGGGGGAGAGGGCAGAGGAGGATGGGTTTCCGCCTCCCCCGTGTCCCCAGCCCCGCCCCAGCCGAGCCACTCCGGGGACTTCCCGCCGCCGCAGGGGGCCAGGGGCGGGACCCAAGGCTGCAAGGGCGGCGGCGGCAGGGCTGGCCTCGCTTCCTGTCGCCGGCACCGAGCCCGGGGGTCGCCACCATGCGAGGGTCCCCGGCTGTCCCCTCCCCGCGGCTGGCGCTGCTGCTGCTGCCCGTGCTCGCGCTCCTGCTGTGGCTCCCCGCGACCCGTCCTGGGGAGGAGTGGCGGGGGGCGCGCGGGCGTGAGTGTGCTCGTGCGGGGTGGCGCTGGGGCTCCGCCGCCGCCGCCGCCGCGCCCCCTCCCCCACCCACGCCCCCCGCCTTCAGCCTGGGGACCCCCGAGGGTGAGGAACGAAGCTGGGGAGTGGGTAGGGGTGGTGGTGGCAGGATATGGCTGGCAGCGGCACCCTGAGTCTGGTGGTGGCGGTGGAGTGCCCAGCGCCCCTTTCCTGCCCCTCGTGTCCATCCGGGGACCCCCGGAGTCCCCCCCCCACCGCCTGGGGAAGGTCAAGTTAAGGGGTGGGCAGGCGGCGGGGCGGGGGGCACTGACCGCGGGCGCCTGGGCTCTCTGGCTCCCCCTGCAGGCAGCGCGGGAACACTGCAGTGCCACGGAGTGGCGCCCCTGGGGGACCTGAACTGCTCCTGGGAGCCGAGTGGGGACAGAGCCGCCCCGTTCCTGCTGCACCTGCAGAGCCAGTAGTGAGTGCGCGGGGGGGCCGGGTTGGGGGAAGAGGCTTCGGGAGCCCCAGCAGCCGGGCCCTCCCTGCGCTTGGTCCACCTTCAACCGCAAGGCCCCCTGGTTTGCTTACTGTGTGACCTCGGATGGGTGCCTCACTCTCTCTGGGTTCTGTCTTAAGTGCCAGCGGTGATGGAGCTGGGCGGGGGGGAGGGGCGTTGAGGACGCAGGTTTTGGCGTTGTGCAAGGAGAAAATGCTTCGTAACGTGACGCTCGCTTGTCTTTTTGAATTTTTTTTAAAAAGGGACTTTTGTTATTTTTCTGAAAAGCAGAGAGAGAGAGAGAGAGAGAGAGAGAGAGAGAGGTCTTCCATCTTTCTGCCGGTCCACTTCTCAAATGGCTGCCTCAGCCAGGGCTGGGCCAGGCGGAGCCAGGAGCCAAGAGCTCCATCCGGGTCTCCCACGCAGGTGCAGGGGCCCAAGGACTTGGGCCATCTTCCAGTGCTTTCCCAGGCCACAGAAGAGAGCTGGATTGGAAGAGGAGCAGCCGGGACTCGAACCGGCACCCCTATGAGATGCTGCACTGCAGGTGGAGGCTTATCCTCCTACGCCACAGCGTCGGCCCCAGAAGTGTACAAACTGGGCCACGGTGTGGGAGACTGAAACAGAACAGTGAGAGACAGCCATGGGGGTAGGGGGCTGGCTTTATTTTTATTTATTTATTTTTTAGTAGTGGTTAAAATACACACATGGGGCTCAACCATGGAGACGCCTGCATCCCATTCCCGGCGTCTGGGAGTCCCAGCTCTGCGTCTGAGCCAGCACCCTGCGCATGTACACCCTGGGAGGCTCAAGGACCTGGGCCCTGCCACCCACGTGGGAGACCTGGATGGAGCTCCTGGCTCCTGGCTTTGGGCTGCGCCAGCCCCGGCTGTTGTGGCCATCTGGGGAGTGAACCAGCAGGTGGAAGACCTCTCTCTTTATACATATAAATCTTTCAAATAAGTGAATAAATCTTTAAAAAAAAAACTACAACACAGCACAGCAGGTTAAGCGTGGTCTGCGCGTCACCAGCATCCCACGCGAGCACCACCCCTCCCCCAGCGCCCCACAGCCCCTCCTCTGCTTCCTGTCTCTGCAGCTTTGCCTGCCCTGGTCACATCCTGTCCACCGAGTCACAGGGAGTACGGCTTGGTGTGGCCGGGCTGTTTTATTTATTTATTTATTTATTTATTTATTTATTTTGAAAGGCAGAGTTACAGAGAGAGGAGAGAGAGAGGGAGAGAGAGGGAGAGAGAGGAGAGAGAGAGGGAGAGGTCTTCCATCCACTGGCTCACTCCCCAATTGGCCACAAAGGCCGGAGCTGGGAGCCGGGTGCTCCATCCGGGTCTCCCATGCAGGTGCAGGGGCCCAAGCACTTGGGCCGTCTTCTACTGGTTTCCCAGGCCACAGCAGGGAGCTGGATTGGAAGTGGAGCAGCCGGGACTTGCACAGGGGACGATGCTGGTGTCACCAGCGCTGGCTAAGCCCACTGTGTCTGGGACCTGTGCCTGTGTTTCCGGGCTGTCTGTATCCACTCCCTGCACCTGGCGAGCCCTTTCCCTGGGGGCCCTGAAGGCTCCCATCTCAACGAGGGGGAAAACAAGGCACAGAGCCGTCAAGGCGCTCGCCCCAGGTCACACAGCTCTGGGATTCGAATCCAGGGCGGGGGGGGGGGCAGAGTGGGTGGCAGTGGCCACTCTGTCAATCCAAGGGGCTATCACCCTGGGGCCCTGGCCGGACACCCGTCTCCCCCCACCTGTCTCCTCCACAGCCACCCCAACAGGACGTACACCGTGGCGGTGGCTGCCGGGCAGCACTGGGTGACCGTGCCTCGGGAACAGCTCACCGCCTCGGACAAACTCCGTGTCTGGGGGTCCAGGGCAGGCCGGCCGCTGGGGCCTCCGATCTCCGTGAACCTGGACACTCGAGGTAATGTGACGGGGGCATGGTGGGAATGGGGCGCTCTGTGTGGAGTGGAGGTATGTGTGGAGCCCCTCCCCCTCACCCGGACCTCCCCTTCCCCAGTGAAACCGAATGTCCCGCAGCTGTGGCCAAACGTGGACTTCTCAGAGGGCGAACCCCTGGACGCCACGGTGCAGTGGGCAGCACCTACGTGGCCATCCCATAAAGTCCTCATCTGCCAGTTCCGCTACCAGAAATGCCTGGAGCAGGACTGGGTCCTGGTGAGTGTCAGGCACCCTTTGCCTCCCCCCTACCCTGGGCAAGACTTGGAGACTCCTCCCCATCAGAGAGCCGGGAGCTGGGGCAGGGACCAGCGTGCGCCTGCTGCTGGAGTTTGTCCATAGTCCACGCCAAGGCTTGCACGGGCATCTGGTCACCTCCACCCCAAATGCAAGGGCAAAGGCAGGCAGCAAGGTGGTGGCGCAAAGTGCTTGGGCCCCTGCCACCCACGTGGGAGACCCAGATGGAGCTCCTGGCTCCTGGCTTCAGCTTGGCCCAGCCCTGGCTGCTGTGGGCATTTGGGGAGAGAACCAGTAGATGGAAGATCTCTCTCCCTCTCTCTCTGTCACTCTGCCTTTCAACTAAATAAAGAAATAAAACAGAATGCCCATTGCTCTATATAGAAGTCTCCCTCCGCCGGGTCCTGGGCAAACCAGGCCAGTTGCTGTGTCTGCTAATTCGTAAGCTCTTGTGCACTCAACACAACTCCTCCCCTCCCCCACGCCCCCCACCGGCCCCCTGCCACCTGTCTCTCCCCAGCTGGAACCGGAACTGGAAACCATCCCGCTGAGTCCCCTGGAGATCCAGGACCTGGAGCTGGCGACCAGCTACCGGGTGTCCGGCCGCTGCCGCACGCAGGACGAGGAGGACTTGTGGGGCGAGTGGAGCCCCAGTCTCTCCTTCCAGACGCTGCCCTCGGGTGGGACTACTGGGCTTGACCCCACACATCCCCTGTCCCTGGGAGTCTGGGCAAGCGCCGTCTGTCTCTCTCATTCATTCCACTACCACGACTACCACCACCTTTTTCTCTTCTTCCTAGCTCCAAAAGACGTGTGGGTGTCTGGGAACCTCTGCGGGACGCCTGGCGGACAGGACCCCCTGCTACTGTGGACGGTGAGCCGCAGGGGCCAGGAAGACACCCCCCCCACCCCCACCCCACCAAGACGCGGATAAGACCATGGGCGAGCTCCCTGGTGCCCTCTAGAGGCTGCTTTGAGAATGCAGCTGGGCGAGGGTGTTCCAAGAGGGCGGGACAGGGTGCCGGGCGTGGAGTTAAGTAGTTAAGACTCGAACTCAGCTCCACACGGTGTAAGGCACTGCGTGCTAAGAGCTTGAATGCCCGGGGGCAAAAAGGACTTTGTAAAAATGACGGAGGAGAGTGTGAGAGTCCTCACTGCTGCAGGTCTCCCCCGTGTGTAGCAGGTGCACAAGCCTTTGGGCCATCTTCTGCTGCTCTCCCAGGCACATCAGCAGGGAGCTGGATCGGAATTGGAGCAGCCGGGACTCGAACCGGCAGTGTAAACCCGCTGTGCCACACGCCGGCCCCTTGATGCAATAGTTTTAAAAAAATCAAATCAGCAAACTGGAGTCCCCAGTGCACCGTCTGCTTTAAGTCCAGATTGGTTGGGGGCAGGGCCAGGATAACAGTAAGAGGAGCAGAGCGGGGCCTCATGACTGCAGGCTCAGACGCTGTCTTTATGTGAAACTGTAGCATTTTGTTTGTCATGATTTTTTTGCATTAATTTTGCCTTTAATTAAAATCCTGCGTTGACCCTTCATTTATCTTGGTCCCTGAGGTTTTCGTATCTCGCCCTGCCCCCCCATCCCTTTCTGAGAATTTTTTCCTGGCTCTGGAACCTTATCTGAATCCCACCTCCCACTGCTGAGTGCCTTAGAGCCTTCCCCATTTGTAAAATGGTCCCATCAGAAACACTTCACAGGGGCCAGCATTGTGGCGTAGCGGGTAAAGCCACTGCCTGCAACGCCAGCATCCCATACGGGTGTTGGTTCGAGCCCCAGCTGCTCCACTTCTGATCCAGCTCCCTGCTAATGCGCCTGGAAAAACAGTGGAGGATGGCCCAAGTGCTTGGGCCCCTGCACCTGTGTCGGAGATCCGGATGGAGCTCCTGGCTCCTGGCTTCAGCCTGGACCAGCCCCTAGCTGTGGCGGTCATTTGGGGAGTGAACCAGCAGGTGGAAGACCTCTCTAAGTCTGTGTAACTCTGCCTTCCCAATAAATGCGTCTTAAAAAAAAAAAAAAAAAAAAAAAAAACTTAAGTGGCTTTGCCTAGGAAGTTTCTGGTCCATGGGAGCCAGTAACCCCTTCCTCCCCTCTCCCCTCAGCCCCCGGGGTCCTGCCTGCCAGTGAGCTACAGAGTGTGGGTTGCAGAGCAGGAGCTGCCTGGGGAAGGGGTTGCCTGCTGCAGTGCGCGCATCCCCGCGGGCACCCGGTGGGCTGCTGTGTCCGCCGTGAACGCCACGAGCTGGGAGCCGCTCACCAACCTCTCCTTGGCCTGCTTGGGTAAGGGGCTGGGGCCTTGCTGGGCTCCACACCTGCTGGAGGGAATCCCTGGGCCATGGCAGAGCTGCATGCCCCTCCCTCACCCTGTGCCCTGCAGACTCCGCCCCCCGCGGCGTGGTGGTCAGTAGTGCGGGGAGCACAGAGCTGCGAGTGAGCTGGCGACCGCCAGGATCCGGGGTGCCGCAGGAGTACGTGGTGGACTGTGCTGGAGACGGAGAGCCCCTGGAGAAGCTGTCCTGGATGCGGCTTCCGCCCGGGAGGCTCAGTGCCCTGTTAGCAGGTGAGCCCCGGGTCCCTGGGGCTGGCCCATGGGGACAGGGGCAGGAGCTGGGCAGTGAGAAGGATTCTGGGTCTCAGTTTGAGGGGTGAGAGAGAGCATGGAGGAGGTATCAGAATAATGTGGGGTGTGTGAGAAAGACAGCAGGTGACCCTGGAAGTGAGAGAGAGGACAGGGGTCAGGAGGTGAGAGAGAGAACAGGGTTCAGAGGTGAGAGAGAACAGGGAGCAGGAGGTGAGAGGACAGGGAGCAGGAGGTGAGAGAGAGGACTGGGGTCAGGAGGTGAGAGAGAACAGGGATCAGGAGGTGAGAGGACAGGGAGCAGGAGGTGAGAGAGAGGACTGGGGTCAGGAGGTGAGAGAGAACAGGGATCAGGAGGTGAGAGGACAGGGAGCAGGAGGTGAGAGAGAACTGGTGGTCCTGAGGTGAATGTTCACTTTGTCACATGAAGTAGTAAATAAAGGGGTTACCAAGGTTACCAGATGACAGACCGAGGTTCAGTTCATCAGGATAAGTACACTGAATCTGTATGTGCCTAATAACATGGCTTCAAAACACAGAAAGCAAAACTGCACAGACCCGTAGGAGAAATATTCAAGTGCATTGTGGGAAATTTAAACACATCTTTTTCAGCAATTCCCCTCAGCTGGAGGGGTTAGGTTCTCTCTCTTTGGTAAAGATTTTATGAATTTATTTGAGAGGCAGAGTTAGAGGAGAGAGGGAGAGAGAGAGCGCTCTTCCATCCACTGGTTCACTCCCCATATGGCCACCAGGAGCCAGGAGCTTCTTCCAGGTCTCCCACGCAGGTGCAGGGACCCAAGCACTTGGGGCATCTTCCACTGCTTTCCCAGGTCATTAGTGGGGAGCTGGATTGGAAGTGGAGCAGCTGGGGCGTCTCTGACTTAACCCACAGGCGCCACAAAGCCAGCCCCTGGCACTGACAAATCTGTGCCCTGAGCAGCCAGTGAACCAGACAAACGAACAAGCAAGAAGTGCACCTGTAACATAATTGGGCCCCCATAGATCAGGGGGACAGGAGGAGGCAGAAGGACCATTTTGGACACAGAAGTCAGCAGAGTCCTTGGGGGAAGCGGCTGAGACCTGCGGGCAGGGAGGCAAAGCAGGAGATGGAGTAAGGCCCCGGGGGTGACAGACAGGGCTCTGGCTTCAGCTGTGACTGAGGTGGAAGCCGTGGAAGGTTCTGAACAGGGGGACTGGCACTGTCCCCCGGTGTTCACGAGCACCCCCTGCTGGCGGCTCTGCGTAGTCGTGGAAGGAAAAGACCCTGAGGGCTGGGGCAGGGTGAGGGGAGGGGGCTACTGAGACCAAGGTCCTGGAGCAGAACTGGGGGGGGGGGGGCATTGGGAGGTGCTGCAACCAGAGATGCATCCATAGTCCTCCAACTGGGGTCGCCCGTGGGGCTGTGGGATACTTAGACCTGGGCGCCAGTGTTGAGGTCTGGACTGGGGAGTCTGGGGGGGCCTGACGAGGTGTCAGGTGGGAAGTTTCAGTCAGAGCCCCAAGGCACACAGCAGCCTGTATGCACACGAGAAGCCCCAATTCTGGAAGGTTCCTCGTCTTGAGGGGGGAGGGAAGTAGCGTGTTGAGAGGGAGAACTCAGGGGCTCCTCCTGCCGGGGTCGGTGCCGTCGGTGGCCCCCCTGGTATGTCTGGACTTGACTACTGCTCCCGGCTACCTGCACCATGCATCTGCCCGCTAGAGGGCGCTAGGTGGCTACTGAGGCATTGGCTGCACCTGATGGGGAATTAACCGCCCTAGCCTCAGCACCTCCTCCATGGAGGCTGTGTGTGCTCTCTGCTGCCACCTAGAGGTCACGACGAGCACCGAGCCCCAATTTTTTAGTTTAAAAAGTGCGCTCTTGGGCCTACACTGGGATGCAGAGCCGACACCCCACATGGGCGCCAGTTCGAGTCCTGGCTGCTCCATTTCCGGTCCAGCTCCCTGCTAATGCACCTGGGAAAGCAGTAGAAGATGGCCCAAGTGCTTGGGCCCCTGCACCCACGTGGGAGACCCGGATGGAGCTCCTGGCTCCTGGCTTCTGCCTGGCTCAGCTCTGGCTGGTTGTTGTTGAAGCCATTTGGGGAGTGGACCAACAGGTGGAAGGTCTCTGTCTCTGTCTTTCCCTCTCTGTAACTCTGCCTTTCAAATAAATAAATAAACTTTTAAAATTATTTACTTATTAATTAATTGCTTATTTTATCTTTTAAGATTTTTGAAAATTTATTTGAAAGAGCATCGGGAGCGAGAGAGAGAGGTCTTTCACCTGCTGGGTCTCTCCCCAATTTCCTGCAATAGCCGGGGCTGGGCCAGGCAGAAGCCAGGAGCCTGGAGCTCCACCCGGGTCTCCCACGTGGGTGGCGGGGACCCAAGTCTTGTGCGGTCACTGCAGCCTCCCAAGGTGCGCATGTGCAGGAGGCAGGAGCCGGAGCCGGGATGGCGCCCCACGTGGTGAATGTTGGGAAGTACAGCAGCCGGGACTCTAACCGTTGGGAATCCAGAAGAACCGAGCAGAACCGGTCTTTGCCTCCTTACCCCCACCAGGGAACTTCACAGAAGGGGTCCCCTATCGGATCACGGTGACCGCGGTCTCGCCTGGGGGCGTGGCCCCTGCCCCGCCGGTGTGGGGGTTCACCCAGGAGCTAGGTAAGGTGGGGGAGGGGTTGGGGAGAGGGGAAGGGTCCGGGAACACTGGGCACACCTTGACCCCACTGGTTGGCTTCCTCCCCAGCACCCGTCATGGGGCCGGCGCTTTGGCGACTCCGGGATGACCCCCCGGGGACCCCTGCCGTAGCTTGGGCGGTGGTCCCCAGGCGCCAGCTCCGAGGCCATCTCACTCACTACACCGTGTGTGCTAGGAGTGGAGGCCGACCCTCGGTCTGTGTAAACGGTGAGCACCCCCACCTCGCGCCTCAAAACCCACCCACCAGCGCCCACCCTGCGCCCTCTGGGCCCCTGGGGAGTGTATGACGTCATCGGTCTCCCAGCCCTCTGGCTGCAAGGAGTCCTTGTGCAACCGTTGCAAAGGACAGCTTTGGTCTATGGTCATTGGCAATGGAAGGCGCCCGTCACGTTTTATCTTACTTATTCATTTGAAAGATTTATTTATTTATTATTTGAGAGGCAGAGTTAGAGAGAGAGAGGGAGAGACAGAGAGATCTTCTGTCTGCTGGTTCACTCCCTAAATGGCCATCACAGGGCTGGGCCAGGCCAAAATCAGGGCCAGGAGCTTCTTCCGGGTCTCCCACGTGGGTGCAGGAGCCCAAGGGCTTGGGCCATCTTCTACTGCTTCCCCAGGCACATCAGCTGGGAGCTGGCCCAGAAGTGGAGCAGCCAGGACTTGAACCTGCACCCATGTGGGATGCCGGAGGCTTTAGCGCCAGCCTCACCTTTCACTGGTTTAGTTTCCCAAACATTTAATTGCTTTTGAGTGCGTACTGTGTGCTGGGAGTAGGATGGCCCTGGTGCCGCTGACTCCTCCTGAGGGGCTTATAGACAAAGTAAATAATATCTAAGCAGAATGTCCGATGCAATGGAGCTGAGCGGAGAATGAACCAAGGAAGGTGGGTGGTGCCGGCAGGGCGCAGATGGCCTCCCTGAGGAGGGAACAGTTAAGCAAAGGCCTGAAAGACACCAAGAAAGAGCTCTGTGGATGCCTGGGGGAGGAGGGCTGTGAAAGGAGCATGTGCAAAGGCCCTGGGGTAGGACCCACCACTTCCCCTCACCTGTCTGATTGTCTCCTCCAGTGAGTGGCAGCATCCGGAATACCACCCTGCCCAACCTTCCCCGGGGTCCCTGCGAGCTGTGGGTGACCGCGTCCACCACGGCGGGGCAAGGTCCACCTGGTCCCAGCCTGTGGCTTCACCTGCCAGGTAGCAGGGCTGGAGGGAGGCGGTGTCTGGGGTCGTTAACCTGGGCTTTGAGGGTAGCCCAACCCTTGTTGGGGGGGCAGACAAGGTTATTGAGATCCTTGGTGGCTTTTTGATTCTGACTTTGACCTGCCCATGTACCCCGCCCCCACCCCCAAATTTCAGCCCCCTCGTAGCCACTCCCCATTCACAAGCCCCACCTACTTCTTAGTGTCTCTCTCCCAAGCCCTTGGAGCCCTTGCTGCCCACCCCCCAGTGTCCCTGCTGGGGACTCTTCCATACTCTCTCTCCCTCACCCCTGCCCCAACAGATAACAGCCTAGGGTGGAAGGTGCTGCCCGGTGTCCTGTCCCTCTGGGGCTTGTTCTTCGTGGGCTGTGGCCTGGCCCTCACCTTGTCGGGCAGGTGAGGCTGTCAGACGCGTGGGGTCTCTGCCCTGGTGGGAGGCGGGGCTGTGCTTCTTGGTAGGATTGCAGGGCCGTTCGGGGCCCTGCGCCCCGCAGCCCCATCCTGACCGCGTCGCACCTGCACGCCAGGTGCCTCCGCCTGCGATACAAGGTGCTGCCCCGCTGGCTGTGGGAGAAGGTTCCGGACCCTGCCAACAGTCAGTCCGGCCAGCCCCACATGGAGGTGAGCAAAAGGACTTGGTTTGTGGGAGCCTGTAGTGGGGGAGGGTTGATCCTGGGACTGGGGGTGTGGTGGGGGAAGCAGGGTTCCAGCTGCATCCCGTCCCAGGAGGTGCCTCCGGTGCAGCCCCCTGGGGACTTGGCCATCTTGGAAGTGGAGGAGATGCAGCCGCTGCCGGCCCCCGGGCCCCCCCAAGCCGCCATGGCCCCCCTGGACTGTGGGTATGAGAGGCACTTCCTGCCCACTCCCGAGGAGCTGGGCCTGCTGAGCGCCCCCCACCCTGGGGCCCTAGATGCCCCAGGCTGCAGGGACCCGCAGTGAACACGCTGTGGCTCAGAGAGGGTGAGTCACTTGCCTGAGGACACATAGCCAGGAGGACCTGGGACCAACGGGTCCCAACATGACAGTGCCTGGGATGCTGGGGGAAAAATATGTAAGGGTGGGTGAAGCAGACACAGGCACATGTATGGAGTCCAGAATGGCAGCCGCCTCCCCAAATCCACCTTCTCGCTGTGTCTGGACTCCGGCCCCGCCTCCCTTGCTGCTGGATGCACCACGGCCGGAGTTCCCGACAACCATGGGTCAGGAGCAGAAGCCACACGGTCGGTCTCGTGGGGCAGGGTGGGGGCTCTGCCGTGTTCTCTGCCCTCTTGTGGGAGCTGGGACACACACATGCCCATGACCTAGCCTTGGCCTTACCCAAGGGGAGGGTGGGCCAAAGAACAGAAAGGAACCTGGATTCCAGAGTGATGGCAGGGGTCAGAGCCTGGATCCCCCAGAGACTGCCCAGGTCAGCGCCTGGATCCCTCAGAGACCTCATGAGTCAGAGCCTGGATCCCTCAGAGACCTCCTGGATCAGAGCCTGGATCACCCAGAGATGGCCTCGGTCAGAGCCTGAATCCCCCAGAGACCACATGGGTAGGAGGCTGGATCCCTCAGAGACCTCCTGGGTCAGAGCCTGGATCCCCCAGAGACTGTGTGGTCAGCTCCTGGATCCCCCAGGGACTGCCCAGGTCAGAGCCTGGATCCGTCAGAGACCACGTGGGTCGGAGGCTGGATCCCCCAGGAACTGCCCAGGTCAGAGCCTGGATCACCCAGAGATGGCCTCGGTCAGGGCCTGGATCCCCCAGAGACTGCCAAGGTCAGAGCCTGGATCCCTCAGAGACCACGTGGGTCGGAGGCTGGATCCCCCAGGGACTGCCCAGGTCAGAGCCTGGATTCCCCAGAGACCACGTAGGTCGGAGCCTGGACCCCCCAGGGACTGCCCAGGTCAGAGCCTGGATCTGAGTGATCACCTGGGTCAGAGCCAAGGAAATAAACGTCTATATTTTTATAGCTACTGTCGCCCAGGGTCTTTCGTTGGAACAGCTGATTCTGTAGCTCACTGATTCAGAAGAGCGGAGCCCTCTGGGTCGCACCAGGAGACGAGGTGATTCCGTGCCAACACCGCACACACGTTCAAGTTCCCCCAAGCGCTGGAAGGTTTTCAAGTATAAAGGTTTCGTCACAGACGGGACCAGGGTCACAGGCAGTGGGCGAGGGGTCTGGAAGCCCAGGTGTGGGTGGACGTGCCGGCCCGTCCCGTGGCGCCCTTGTCTGTGCCCGGGGCCCCTCTGCCGGATGCCAAGAGGCCGAGGTAGCTGTGAGAGGAGCTGGCGCGGGTGCAGGGGTGCGGGCTCACATCACGGAGCAGCACTGGCAAGTCTTCTGCTTCGGGCCGCTCGCTCCCTCACCCTCACGGCGGGCAGGTGGCTCGGGCTGCCTGGCAGGTGCGTAGGTGGGCACAGGGCGGGTGCTGGGCCCTTCCCGGGGAAGCAGTGGCTGGCGCTCGGCGGGCTGCTCGGGGGCTGGGGTCTCTGTCAGGAGGGCCGTGGGGTCCCCCGCAGAGGCCGGGCCCTCAGCAGCGCTTGGCAGCGGCTTGGCGGCCTCCTCCTCCTCCAGGGAGCTCTCCTGCCTCTCCTGCGGCTGCTGGCCTGGCTCCTCCTCGCCCTGGAGGGGGGCCCCGGCCTCTCTCACCTCCTCTGCCTGGGCCTTGCTTCCTGCCCTGGCACCTCTCTGGTCAGGATTCAGATCCACCTCAGCCCCTTGGGTCTTCTCCCCTCCACTCCTCCCCGCCCCCAGTGGCTCCTCCCCTCCTGTCCCCGCCCCCAGTGGCTCCTCCCCTCCTTCTGTCCCCGCCCCCACCGGCTCCTCCCTTGATTCTGTCTCTGCCCCCACCGGCTCCTCCCCTCCTTCTGTCCCCGCCCCCAGAGGCTCCTCCCTTGCTTCTGTTCCAGTCCCCACTGGCCCCTCCCCTCCTTCAATCCCCACCCCCAGAGGCTCCTCCCCTCCTGTCTCTGCCCCTGGAAGATCCTCCCCTCCTTCTATCTCTTCCCCCAGAGGCTCCTCCCCTGCTCCTATCCCCACCCCCAGAGGCTCCTCCCCTCCTGTTCCCGCCCCCAGAGGCTCCTCCCCTCCTGTCCCCACCCCCTGAGGCTCCTCCCCTCTTTCTATCCCCGCCCCCAGAGGCTCCTTCCCTCCTATCCCCACCCTTGGAGGCTCCTCCCCTCCTGTCCCCACCCCCTGGGGCTCCTCCCCTCCTGTCCCCGCCCCCAGAAGCTCCTCCCCTCCCTCAGTCTCCGCCCCCTGCAGCTGCTCCCCGCTTCCTGACCTGCGTGGCTCCAGTAGTCCCTCCACTCCGGTCCCCTCGGTCCCCGGCCTGTCCCGGCTGCCTTCCCGCTCCGCCCGCCGCCTCTCCACCGCCCAAGAGTCTTCCCCGCCTTCCCTGTGGGCGCCTGCGCCCGCGGGCCCCTCCAGCCCCTCGACCTGCAGCTCCTCCCACTCCTCGCTCAGCGTTACTCGCTCCACCCAGATGAAGGACCCCTCCTCGCCCGTGGAGTCCCGGTGCCCCTCACCCTCTGCGCTGCTGCCCCTGGGGGCCCCTGCCCCCTCCACTCCTTCCTGGAGCCGCAGGGAGGCCTCGGGGTCGCTGCCGCCCACGCCCTCCCACACCACCTCCACCGCGCCCCGGTCCGCCCGCGCCCAGGCCGGCAGCTCCGGGCTGCAGGGCCCCGGCCGGTCGGCCATGGCTTCCAGCACCACCTGCTCCACCTTCGCCTCCAGCTCCGGGCCCGTGGCCCCCGTGGCACTGTCCTCCGTGGCCCTCAGCCCCTCCCACACCACCCTCACCACACCTTCCCCATTGGGCTCAACTCCAGTGCCCTTGGCAGGTGCCTCCAGGCTGGGGCTCCGGCAGGGGCCGTTGGCTTCCGGGACCCCGGCAGCATCCTCCCTGGGCTCCAAGGAGGCCGGAGCGTCTGGGGACACGGCCAGGGGTCCCCCGGGCAGCGAAGCTCTCCTGTCCACGACAGCTTGGCCTGGGGGATTCAGGAGAGGAAGGGAAAAGGAGGAGATGGGGTGAGGAGGGACCCCAAGGACCCCAGCCTCACCTGGTCCACCTGCTCTGGGGCTTCCGACGCTCACCTGCAAGGCCTGTGTCCATGGGGGGCTGGGAGAGAGGTCGGTGATCCTGTGTGGATGACAGAGCCATGATCAGGGTCGCCCTGGTGCCCCGTATCACCCCCGCACCATGGCGCCCCGTGACCTGCAAGGCTCAAGGTCCCCCTGGCACCTCAGCCCTCTCCTCACCCGCCTGAGCTCACCTTGCACACAGTAGGTGCTTAAGCAGTGCTGAGTTCGTGCAGCAGCCACTGAGGTCACAGTGGACAAGGGAGCCTGAGCCTTTTGCTGTTGGAACCCATATCCCAGAGCGGAAGGGCAAGGCACCCACGCGTTCACGCGAACTCACAGGAGCGAGTGGGGGAGAGGAGGACACCGCAGAGGGAAGGGGCTGGGGGTGGCCTGGAGGTCAGTTTATTGACTTATTTTTTATATATTTGAAAGGCAGGGAGACTGAGAGAGAGAGAGAGTCTTCCATCTGCTGGGTCACTCCCCAAATGTCCACAACAGCCAGGGCTGGGTTTGGCCAAAGCCGGGAGCCTGGAGCTCCACCCGGGTCTCCCACGTGGCTGGCAGGGGCCTAGGGACTTGCACCTGCAGCCTCCCAGGGTGCACAGCAGCAGGAAGCTGGAATCAGAAGCGGAGCTGGGACTTGAGCCCTGCCACATGGGATGCCGATGTCTTAGTAAAGATGCGTGCCCCGTGTACCTCCTTTAAGATAAGATACAGGAAGGCTTCCTGGAGGAGGTGGCACAGAGGAGCCAGCCAGGACTTAAGAGGTGGGGAAAACAGCAAGTGCAAAGCTCCTGGGGCTGTCTGCAGTAAGCTAGGCCAAGTTCAAGGCATACAGAAGAGGGTCATCATGGCCGGAATGGCGGGAAAGAAGGAGCAAGAAGATGGGCTCAGGGAAGGAAGCTGGGGTCAGCCATGCGGGCTGCCTTGGCCACACCCCCACACACGATGTCATGGTTCCCCTCGTTCGGCAGGCTCTGGGTCTTTGAACAGGCTCTTTCCTCTCGCCTAGTTCCCACCCAGATTCAGCTTATATGCCCCTGCCTCCAGGAAGTCTTCCCAGAATGCCCCAGCTCCCCCAGAACCCCCTCGCAGACCCTGAACACCCCATCCCCTGGTGAACTTCACCTTGACCCATACCTTGCATAGCTCTAGCATAAAACACCCAGGATGCATGGAAACCCCGGCAAGGTCTCTGCGCCCTTGGTGTTACCCAGCAGGCTCTTGGGAGCAAGAGCTAACTGGAGCGAGGTGGCCTGTGGGCAACACTCGCTCCTCACCACAGCCAGGTACGAATGTGGGATGCTTGGACTCCAGAGAGCCAGCTATGGACGTCAGGTGAGGGCGTTTTTGCAAAGCCCCGACATCACAGGGCACGGGGATTTTGTCTTCATAGAGGTGCTACCAAAACAAACCAACAAGCCAGGGCTGACGTGGCACAGACGGTTAAGCCGCCAGCTGCACCACCGGCTTCCCACATGGGCGCCAGTTCGAGTCCCGGCTGCTCCACTTCCCATCCTGCTCTCTGCTATGGCCTGGGAAAGCAGTAGAAGATGGCCCCGGGTCGATGGAGACGTGGGTGGAGCTCCTGACTCCTGGCTTCAGCCTGGTGGGTCCACTCCCAACCACTGGGGCCATTTGAGGAGTGAACCAGCAGATGGAAGACCTTTCTCTCTCTCTGTATTTCTAATAAATAAAATCTTAAAAAAAAAAAAGGTGCATTCGTGAGCTCATGCAGCAGTCCACTTTGCTCATAGGCCCCCTGTGGCCCTGTTGGCCACGCCCATGCCCCGCCCCCACCCCCCAGCCCCCTCACCTGCCGGCGCCAGGTGGGCCTGCCTGAGGGCTTGTGCTGAGCACCGGTGGACGCACTTTGCAGCAGCTGCAGCTCCGACTGGAGTCTGGAAACAGAAGGGGCTGTTGGGAGCCGGGTTCCTGCTTTCCAGGGACCACACCCACCCCACCCCACCCCTCCCCGCCCTGGCTCAAGGCTCGGCTCAACTGGTCTCCTCCCCAGGGAGCAGGTGCCCAGGAGCCCAGCCGCCGGATCAGGGCAGGGCCCCCACTCACGTGAACAAGCTGTCTTCCAGGGTCTGGATGCGGGCCTGAGCCTGGCCCGCTGGCGACTGGGGGTCCTGGGAAGCGGGGTCCTCGGGCCCTTCGGCAGGGGCGCCATCCATAAGCCAGTGGTTACGGAGAGACTGTCTCTGGGCATGGGAAGGGAGCCAGGCTGGGCACCCAGACCCTGGGACCCCCACCCACCCCCAGACTAAGGCACCAGAATCCCCCCCCCCCAGATCTAGACTGGGGTTGGGTCACACACCCACATTGTCCCCTAGCACTGCCAGGTGGAACTGGACAGGACCCACCATCACCAGCCCACAGCCCCTTCCGCTCCCCCTCACCCCGCCCCCGTCACGCACCCAATCTTCACCCCGCTGAGGCCAGGCACCCTCTGGTCCCCAAAGATGACATCACCGTGCCTGCCCTCCCATTCCGGCTCCTCCCTGTCCCAAAGCGGGACCAAGGCTCCCGTCTCCCCACCCACTTCCCCATCCCATCCTCTTCCCAAGGTGGAACCAATGACAAAAGCCCCCTTGACCCCACCGCCCGCCGCCAAGACCGACCTCCAAGCTGGGAGAGACTCCACCCGCCCGGAGCTGAGACCAACGCCCCCCAATTGCCACTGCCAGCCCTGCCTGCACCTTGGACAAAGCAGACCCCGAAGCGGCTGGCGCAGACCCTCCCCTCCACCACCACCCCCTACCCAGGCCAGGCCCGGCCCGGCAGGTGGCCCCCCAGCTGCCCCCAACCTTGAGCCGCTCCACGCGGAGTTTTTCTTCTTCCAGCTCGCGGCGCGCAGCCCGGATCTCCTCCTGCAGGCGCCGCTTCTCCTGCGCACAGACGCCGGGGAGCTGGGGCCGGGCCGGGCGGGGCGGGGCGGGGCGGGGCCTCCCCTCCCCCACCCCTCCCTGCGCCGCGGCGGAGGCTCCCGGGGCTCCCGGGGGCTGCGAGCCCGGAGGGCGGCCCTGCGCGGGGAGGGGGGCGGGTGCTGCGGAGGCGCTGACTCAGCAGCGCGCGGGGTGGGGGGCGGGGCGGGGCGGGGGCGGGGCCTGGATGCTGCGGAGGCCTCGCCCGCGCCCAATAGGGGGTCTGGGGGGTGGTGGGTGGGGCCTGGGCGGGTCCGAGATGGGGGGATTCCAAGAGAGAGCAGGTTCAGAGGTGGTGCTAGCGTGAGGGAGGAGCGGGGCGGGGGGGGGTCTGAATGGGGGTACAGCCTCAGGGATCCAGAAATACGGGGGTACAGAGGTAGGGTCCAAAGAGATGGGAGGGGCCAAGACTAGGGGGTGCAGAGGTGTGGGTGGGGTAGAAAGTAGGGTGCAGAAATGGAGGTGCTCAGCTGAGGTCCAGGTCATCAGGGTGAGGGGCCCGGTAAAGCGAGGGCGAGCCCGAGAGATGGGCGTGCCCGAGAGATGGACGGTCCCCAAGGCCGGGGCTCAGCACCTGGGGGACGCAGGTTCTGGGAGGGCCAGGTGTGCAGCCCCCTGCATTCTGCGGGTGGCGGTGAAGCGAGAGAGGAAGTGGGGGCGCGCCCGGGGCAGGGCCGGAGCCGAGGGCGCAGGGTGGGGGGCCTGGGACGTTGTTGGGAGTCTCAGGGGGCGGGGCCGAGCGCCCCGGAGGGCGTCACTTACGGCGATGACCTCCAGTCGCTGCCTGTAGAGGGAGCTCTCGGCCATGGGCCTGTGGGGAGAGGGCGTGGGGGGGGGCTGCGGTGGGGAAGCCCCCATCGCAGCCCCTCGAACACGGGCCGCCTCTCTCTTGACCCGGAGCTTTGAGTCTTTAATCTGCGATCCCCTCCTCCCCGCTGCACCCTAGCATCCCCGATTTCTGGGATCCCCCTTCCTGGCTGCCCCACGGAGGACAAGCGCTCCCTAACTCACCAGGTAGACCGCACCCCGACCGTCATCCCTGACAGCCTGCCACGGGTCCTTTTTGATCTGTTGGGTGAGCCTCCCAACGTCACGGCCACATCTCCGGCCGGGGCCTCCAGACCTTTCCCTGGCCACACTACGAATGCGTAATGCACCTGCTATCTATAGGGCTGTCAGTGCCTCCTCGGGCTTCCGCCGGGCGCCCACAGCCGCCTCGCCTCCCCGCTGCTGTGTTCAGCTCTGCCAGCCGCCTGCCCCTGGCGCCTTCCACCACCCGGGCGCTCGGCTCCCTTCCACGTTTTAGGTGGTGGAGCTCCTGTGACGGAGCGGGAAGGGAGGCTGGCACCGCTGATCCCATTTCACAGATGGGGAAGTGGAGGCTCCTGCTTGTCCACGAACATGGGCTCAAGATGAGAACCTGAGGCTGTGAGACCTCAAACGCGGGGAACATGCAACCGGGTGGCAGGGAGGGGGGAGAATCTGGAACCCCTTCCTGGACCCCAGAATGTGCAGCCTGGAGATCAGTGATCTGCCCCAGCCAGAATCCTGGATTTCAGTTAGGGCGGGGGGACGGAAGTCCTAGTTTATGGAATGTCCCAAAGAAAGCTCAGACTCCTTGCTTATAAATTTGCCTCCGGGGAGGGGCTGAGGGTCCTCCCAGGGTGCTGTCTCACCCCCAAGATGGAATCTCCCCGGGGCGGGCCTCTTGCTGCAGGTGGGGGTGGGGGCGGGGTGGGGATTGGGTTCCCGTTGCTAGGCAACCAGGTTTGTAGTCGGTGACTAATGCAAGGGGTGGGGGGAGACCCAGAAAGGTGAGGAACAGAATTGGGGGGTCCCTAATTTTGGGTCTGGGGGTGGGGAAGCTCTTGTGCAGAGCTCTTGGCAAATTTCTGGAACGTGTCTAGGCTTGGCGTCCAATGCCCTTGCACTTGGCATGTGGATGGCACCTCTCGATGTTAACTACCAGACCGGTATTGGTGTCACGGGGAGCAGCAGGCGGCCATGTCCCTCAAGCGGGTCACAGGGGTGCTGTGTGACCTCAGGCACCAGCCCCCAACCCTGGACGCTTAAGAGGTGAGTCCAGAGGCTGATAGGGACCCCCCACCCAGGCAATTCTCCACCCCTCCCCCTGCCTCCTAGTAGCCCCACCCCCCACCTCCTCAGCTGGACTTTGGGCTCCCAGCCACTGGCCAACGGAAAATGCCCAAAGCATGGGGCAGGAGCAGGCGACATCTCCCACCCCAGCTCTCCGGGGAAAGAGGGACACAGAGGTCCCTATGGGACTGGCTGGCTGCCACCCACTCCGCTTCCCCTGGCTGCTGGGGACAAGTTAGATAGTGCTCTTGGTTCCCAGACAAGGCCTTTGTCCAGCCGTCCAGCCGTGAGCCCCTCCCAGGTCCTGCCCACCGGCTCCCCAACCCCACGACCCCGAGACACTTACATGAGCGTGGCCAGAGACCACAGCTGGCTCTGTAGGGCCATCTCTGCCCAGAACCCCACTTGGGGGTCTCTCCAAGTTCAGTGCCCTCCACCTGCTGGGCTGAAAGGTGCCCGGTGGGGGTAGCCGGGGCTTAGCGAGCAGGACCTGGGGGGGCTGCCTTCTGGCACTGGGAGAGCTGGTCTAGCTGGTTTGGGCTAGGAGGAGGCGGGAGGCACGAGGTGGCCGGTGGCGGCAGCAAGGGGGGCTGGGGGCTGGCGGGCAGTTCTGGGAGGCACTATCAGCTGTCTTGATAAATTATTTACTAGCCTCTGGCCTCTCGCTGCCTCCCTCTGCTGCCTCCTGGCAAACAGGGGCATGGGGCTGCTCTCCGCCCCTCCAGGGTCACCTTGGTGGTGGGGGGGGTGCGGGGGCACCCTGGCCAGCTGCTGTTGCAGAGCGAGAGACCTCTGATCCCCAGAAACATCATCACCATGGAAACCAGGAGGTGGAGGAGGCGTGGGCCCTGGGTAACTGGGCGTCTGGGTCTCAATTCTCCCATCTGTGAAATGGGAGAATCTGATCCCCGTGACCTCTGGGACTCCGGATACCCCTTGAAATGCTATCACAGTTAGGGGTGGGGGACAGAATGATCTAGAAAACTTCCCACCCAAATCTAGATGGCCCCGGTCGACAGCGCTGTCTTGTTCTTTTTTTTTTTTTTTTTCTTACAATTTTCTTTTTTTTTTTTTTTAGTAGTTTTTGAAAATTCATTTGATGGTTTATTTATCTTATTTATTTGGAAGGCAAGGTTACAGAGAGGGGGAGACACACACATTTGCTGGTTCACTCCCCTGACGGCTGCAATGGTGGATAGCCCGGTGGGGGTGGGGGGTGGGGGTGGGAGTGGGCCAGACTGAGGCCAGGAGCCAGGAGCTCCATCCGGGTCTCCCACATGGGTAGCAGGGACCCAAGTACTTGGGCCATCTCTGCTGCCTCCAAGGGTGTGTGCCTGCAGGAAGCTGGGATCAGGAGTCAGAGGGGGGACTCCAGGGCAGGTGCTCAGAGATGGGATTTGGGGCCTCCCTACACCTGTTCTTAAAGGGCCAGCAGCATCTTTCCGAGCAGATTGTCCAGAGGAGTAGCTGGTTGAGCTGCCACTTGTGACACGCACATCCCATATGCAAGCACTGGTTTGCAAGCACTGGTTTGAGTCCCAGCTGCTCCACTTCTGATCCAGCTCTCTGCTAATGCTGCATGGGAAAGCAGCAGTGGAAGATGGCCCAAGTGCTTGGGTGCCCGCTACCCATGTGGGAGACCCAGATGGAGTTCCAGGTTCCTGGCTTCTGCCTGGCCCAAGCTCTGGCTGTGTGGGCATTTGGAGAGTGAACCAGAGGATGGGAGATCTCTCTCTGTCTTTGTCTCTGTCTCTCCCTATCTCTATCTTTCTGCCTGTCAAATAAATAGATAAATAAATCTTTTTTTTTTTAAATTTTTGACAGGCAGAGTGGACAGTGAGAGAGAGACAGAGAGAAAGGTCTTCCTTTTGCCATTGGTTCACCCTCCAATGGCCGCCGCGGTAGGCGTGCTGCGGCCGGCGCACCGCGCTGATCCGATGGCAGGAGCCAGGTGCTTCTCCTGGTCTCCCATGGGGTGCAGGACCCAAGCACTTGGGCCATCCTCCACTGCACTCCCGGGCCACAGCAGAGAGCTGGCCTGGAAGAGGGGCAACTGGGACAGGATCGGTGCCCCAACCGGGACTAGAACCCGGTGTGCCGGCGCCGCAAGGCGGAGGATTAGCCTAGTGAGCCGCGGCGCCGGCCGATAAATAAATCTTTTAAAACAAGAGATCTCTCACTCCGCAGGTTGGGGCAGGGGCCCCTCTAGGGCTCTGTGCTTTGCTGTTCTCAGCCCCAGTCGCACTGTGCAATTCTGACCTTGACTGCTGAGAAGGGCCCTTGCCTGCCAGGGATCCCAAGCTGAGAGGACACCCCCCACACCCTGGGGCAAAGGGGAGGTGCCCAGCTATTAAACTCTATACCTGAGGTGGGCACTGTGGCATAGCAGGTAAAGCGCTGCCTGCAGCGCCAGCATCCCATATGGGTGCTGGTTCGAGACCCGGCTGCTCCACTTCCAATCCAGCTCTCTGCTATGGCCTGGGAAAGCAGTGGAAGATGGCCCAAGTGCTTGGTCCCTGCACCTGCATGGGAGACCTGGATGGAGCTCCCAGCTCCTGGATTCAGATTGGCTCAGCCCTGGCCACTGTGGCCATTTGGGGAGTGAACCAGCAGATGGAAGACCTCTCTGTTTCTCCTTCTCTCTCTGTCACTCTGCCTTGCAAATCCATCGATCTTGACAAAGCCAATACAACGGGATGCCTGCCTGCTACATTAGAATGCCTAGATTCGAGTCCTGGCTCCGGCTCTGAGTCCAGCTTCCTGCTCAGGCAGCAGGTAAGGGCTCCAGTCCCTGGGTTCCCGCCACCCATGTGGAAGACCCGGAAAGAGTCCCCCGGCTCCCAGCTTTGCTCCTGTGCAGCCCCAGAATTCAAGGCATTTGGAGAGTGAACTGGCAAACCAGGGATACCTCTGTGTCCGGGACTCGAACCTGTGCTCTGGCGTGGGACGTGGCCGTCTTCTGCTGTACCAGAGGCCCCGAGTTCCAGCTCTTTTCCATGGTTCACACTGTGGGGTTATAGTTAGCAGACTCTGGTGCGACAGGTTAAGCCGCCACCTGCAACACCAGCATCCCATACCCAAGAGAGAACTTGAGTTCCTGCTGCTCCACTTCCCATCCAGCTCCCTGCTAATGCACCTGGGAGCAGCAGGTGATAGCCCAAGGGCTTGGGCCCCTGACACCCATGTGGGAAACCCGGATGGAGTTGCTGGCTCCTGGCCCTTGTGGCCATCTGGGGAGTGAACAAGAGGACAGAGACAAGAGAAATCTCCCATCCACTGGATCACTCCTGAAATGCCCACAACAGCCAGGGCTGGGCCAGGCCGAATCCAGGATGTGGGAGCTCCATCTGGGTCTCCCCTGTGAGTGGCAGGGGCCCAAGCCCTTGAGCTGGCACCTGCTGCTTTCCCACAGTGCCCATGGACAGGAAGCTGGAGCCAGAAACGGAACCCAGTATACTCCAATGTGGGATTGATTTATTTATTGCAAGGCAGAGCTACAGACAGAGAGGCAGAGAGAGAGAGAAAGAAAGAGAGAGAGAGGTCTTCCATCCATTGGTTTACTCTCCAGATGGCCGCAACGGCCGGAGCTGCACTGATCCAAAACCAGGAGCCAGGAGCTCCATCCGGGTCTCCCATGTGGATGGCAGGGGCTCAAGCACTTGTGCCATCTTCTGCTGCTTTCCCAGGCGCCGTAGCAGGGAGCTGGATCAGAAGCGGAACCCAGGCCCCCTGATACGCGATGCCAATGTCCTCAGTAGCAGCTTAACCTGCTGGGCCGGGCCACCAAGCCTGCTCCCTTCTGGAGGTTCCACTCCCAGCACCCCCCAAGTGTGAGGCAGATTTATACCCATTTCACAGGAAAGCAAGCTGAGACTTGAAGAAGGGTCAGTCCTTGAGTTGCAGGCAGAGGTTCGCATTCGGCCCTTGGGGTCAGAGGGAGGAGGGCGGTGACGGTCAGACAGCGGAAGCTGGGGTTCTGGAGCAGGTAGAGCGAGAGGGGGCGGTAACCGGGCAACTCCGGGTTGCTGGGGGTTTTGGAACCTCTGTAGCTCCCTCCCCTTGCCACTTTCTCTAGGTCACCCCATACTTCTTCTGGGTCATCCCAGAAGGATGCGGGGTGGGGGTGGGGGGTGGGGGAGCCCTGAGGGTAAAATGCCCCCAGGAGGTGGCTGGCTGGCGTCGCAGCCCCCTTGTCCTCGCTTTGGGCCTCCCCGGCCTGCCTGGGCTCGAAGTGACCGCATGGATACCGCAACCACTCGGCTGCCTGCGTCCCTGGCAGCAGGAGGGGAAGCCCAGCTGGGTCCCCGCAGGCGCCAGCGAGGCCAGGCCCAGGGGCGCGCAGTGTGCCAGGCGGCTCCTGGCGCCCCCTCGGGCCGCAGCTGGGCGCTGCGAGGGTGGCAGGTGGAGGGAGGGCCCCGGAGGCCAGGGGGACTCGCTGCCCGCCAGGTGGCCCTGGCCAGGCCCACAGAGGTCCTGTCCTGAGGTGACCCGGCTGAGCCCTGCCCGAAATCCGGGGACCCACAGAGGCCGCCCCCGCCCCCAGGAGGGCGTGGCCTGAGTGCTCCCTGCAGGTGCCGGGGGGCGGTGCCCAGCCCTGCCCCCCGCCCGGGGGCCGTCCTTAGAGGCCAGAGGCGGGTCAGAGAAGCGGCCGGTGCAGGCGACGCCTTGGAACCGAGGGCGGCGACCGCAGCCACAGGTGCAGCGTCCCTAGCTCCAGGCATTAACCCCCCACGCCCTACCCCCACGGCGCTAGAAACTGAGGCTTCCAAGCTGCCCCCAACCCTGGACATCGAGGCCTCCGGGCCGGGGGGTGGAGCCCTGGGGTCGTCTGACGCGCAGGGCCAAGAGCCCCCCGGGCCAGACAGCGAAGATTCGGAGCCTGCGGCTGAGCGGGACCCTGAGGACCCCAGGCCGGGCGGCGAGGCCCCCGTGCCCTCCGCACAGCAGGGCGTGGAGACCTCGGAGCAAAAGAGCGAAGGCCGCTGGGTAGCGGCGGAGCCGGACGCAGAACACCCGGGGCCGCCTGCACCTGTGGGTTTGGGGAGTGCCGGGCCAGACAGCGAAGACCCCGGGCTGTCCGAGGAGCGAAGGGCAGAGGCGCCGAGGCAGTGTCCACCTCCGCGCCCCGAGACCTCCGCCTCTGGGTCGGGCCTGGAAGCCCCGCACCGGTCTCCCGAGGAGGAGCAGCCGCTCATGGAGACGCCCATTGAACGCGAAATCCGCCGCAGTTGCGAACGCGAGGAGAGCTTGCGCCGCAGCCGGGGTCTGAGCCCGGGCCGCGCCGGCCAGGAACTCGTGGAGCTGCGCGTGCGGCCGGTGCTCAGCGTGCCCGGCCCGGGCCCCACGCTCCCGCGCGCCCTGGAGCGCGCGCGGGCGGGCGCGCAGATGCAGCGAGACATCGAGCGCGAAGCTCACCGGCAGGCGGCGCTGGCGCGCCCCGCAACCCCGGAGCCGCCGCGCGCCCCGCAGCCGCCGCCGCCGCCGCCGCCGCCGCTGGGCGAGCTCAGGCGCTTCTTCGAGGAGGCGGCGGCGGCGACGGCGGAGGGCGGCGCGGGCCCGCAGCCCGGAGGCCGGCCGCGATCGGCCGCGCAAGCCCGGGGCCCCGTGCTGGCCCGCGCCCCGCCGCCTGTCGCGCCGTCGCTGCTGCAGCGGGAGTTGTGCGAGGTCCGCGCTCGCGAACTGGAGCTCCAGCGCCAGCGGCGCAGCATCTATGGCACCGCCGAAGAGGAGGAGCCGGCGCCGAGCCTCACCGGTGAGCCCTAACCTTCTCCCCCGAGAAGCTCCGAGCTTGGGGTCCCCCGGCAGGCTCCCAGACTCCTGCCCCCCCCCCCCCCCCACCTCTCGGGCTCTCTCTTTCTGCCCTGCGCTCTTATCCGCTCACCTGGAGCTCTGGGCTCCCAGATCCACATCCCCCAGGCTTGGGGGAACCGGAACTCTGGCTGCGTTTCGGTCCCACCTGTAACCTGTGTATTTGCGGGGGGCGGTGGGGGGGCTCCTGCCTCTCCTCGCTTTCGTTTGCCTCCTTCATTGTCCTGGGTTCCCGGACTGGGTGGAGGCCCCCACGGGGAGGAGGAGGAGGAGGGCGAGGTGGACACCTGTATGTGTTTAAGGGGCGCGGCCGGCTTCTTTCGTCCTGGCCGCCTCCAGCTTGGTGAGAGGAGGGGGCACCCCCGGCTGAGCGCCCTCCCCCACCCACCCCCGCAGCGAGCAGGGGCGACGGAAAACTGGCGGTGATCTGGCCTCCCCGCAGAAAGGCCTCGGAAAACGGCTTGGAGCAGGTGGGGGCTCCCTTGCCCTCTTGCACCTGCCCCGGTCCTGAGCCAGGACGGTGGGCGGAGCTGGGGCTCAAAGTGCAGAGAGCAGCCCCCCCCCCCGGGGGAGGCGGAGGGGGAAGGAAGGGGGGGTCCTTAACCACCACCACCCCACACCCACACCCACACCCACGCCGCGTCCAGATGCTGCCCTCTCATTGGCTCTCTCTCCACCCCCCCACCCCCCAGGAGGAGCGCAAACCGTGAGGGTTTTACGCGGGCTGGGTCCCCTGGCCGGAAGTCTCGCAGGCGTCGGAGGACCTGGCTGGGGACGGTCCAGCCGTGCCCGGCAGATCTGCAAGAGTGGTCAGCCGTGTGTGCTGGGGAAGGTGACACTCTGGCCACCTGGCCGCCCGCACCAAGCCCCACCACGCCGGGATGGAGACCGTGCAGCCCTCGGGCCCCCTGAGCGCGCAGACCCCCCTGACTTCTCTGCCTGCCTCTGCCCTTCGATCCATCCTCCGCTCAATAAAGCCCCCTCGCTTTCTGGGCAGTGCTGCCTGTCTCTCTTCTGGGTCCTCGCCATCGCGGGGGAGGGTGGTGGGTGGGGCGCGGCCAGCGCCAGCTGCAGGAGGCGCCGGCCAGAATGTGGAATGCGCTCTTATCGCCCGGGTCTCCCCCACCCTCTCCTGTCTGCCTGTCTGCCCCCGCCAGACCCTGCGAGGCTGGAACCCGGGGTCTACTGCCCCCTGGCGGCGCGGGCGGGAAATGCGGCGCTCACACAGAAGTGCACCTGCCCTGTGTTTGTCTGGACTAACCAGGTGCGAGGCACATCCCCCCTCACCGCACCCGCACCCGCACCCCGACCCTGCCGCCAGGGGGATGCCAACACTAGGTTATTTTCGGTTTCCTAAAGTACCTGGGAACCCAGAGAGCGACTGCACTTTTAATGATTGCGACTGCATGAAAGACAACATTGGGCATTGTGCTGGGGGAGGGAAGGAGGGGCAGGGGTCCAGGCATTTGGGCCATCACTTGCTGCTTTCCACCTGGGGCATCACTGGGGAGCTGGATGGGAAGTGGACCAGCCGGGACTTGAACTGGGATGCCAGTGTCGCAGGCAGCCGGCCCCGGTCTGCTAAGCCTCCACCTATGGGAGGCCTGGACAAAGACGACGAGGGAGTTGGGGCTGCCAGTGTGTGAGGGCTGGCTATGTGGCATAGTGGGTAAAGCCGCCCCCTGCAGTGCTGGCATCCCGTATGGGCGCTGGTTCGAGTCCTGGCTGCTCCACTTCCAATCCAGCTCTCTGCTGTGGCCTGGGAAAGCAGTAGAAGATGGCCCAAGTGCTTGGTCCCTGCACCTGCATGGGAGACCCCGGTGGAGCTCCTGGCTCCCGGCTTCAGCCTGGCCCAGCCCTGGCAGTTGCAGCCATTTGGGGAGTGAACCCGGTAGGTGGAAGAATCTCCTTGTGTCTCCTCCTCTCTCCGGCACTCCGCCTTTCACGTACATAAATACATCTTTAAACAAACAAACAAACAAACAAAAAGGAATGCCACCCACGGGTCCCAGCCCAGCCCTGGCGATGACGCAACTCTCCCCGTGATTCTGACGCAGGCTGGTTTCGGAGTCCGGGTGTGGATGCTGCCTGGGCCACAGCACCCAGGAAATTGGCAGAACCCTTTGCTTCTGCCTCCGGGGAGGCCCCCAGCCCCCAGTGCAATGGCGCGTGCTGTGAATAGAAGATAGAAGCCAGAGGGGCCCCTCAGTCCAAATACTGGGGAATATGGATTTTTTTTTTTTTAACAGGAGCCACACGATGAAATAATTTGGATCCGTGGGACCCAAACCATCACTAAAATAAATCGGACCGCTTGCTGTTAAAATGCAGCAACCAGAAAGCCCCAGATGGAGAAATGTGAAATGGAGCTACGAGATGTCCTTTAGGGGAAATTTTTTTTTTAAATGTTTATTTCACTTGGAAAGCAGAGTATCACGGGGAGAGATCTATACACTGGTTCATTACTTGTAACAGTCAGAGCTGGGCCAGGCCAGAGCCGGGAGCCGGGAGCTCCATCCGGGTCTCCCTCGTGGGCGCCAGGGACCCCAGTACTTGAGCCCTCACTGGCTGCCTCCCAGGTGCACCTGTGCAGGAAGCTGTCCTATAAGTGGAGCAGCCAGGACTCGAACCCACACTCCCATAAAGGGATGTGGGTGTCCCAGGCAGTGGCTCAACCCACTGGACCACAAGGCTCTCCTCTCCCGCATTTAAAAACAATCCATGCCCTCGGGGCCCTGTGCTGGGACAGGTGAGGCACTTGGGCCCTACACCCACCCACGAGGGAGACGTGGCTCCAACCTGGCCCAGCCGTGTGGCCGTGGTGGCCATCTGGGGGAGTGAACTGGGGGCGGGGGGAAGACCTCTCCTTCTAACTCTTGCCAATAAATCCATTAAAAAAATTAAGGGGACAGCTCAGGGGTGGGGATGGGGGGGTGTCTCTGAAAGGGGGGGGGCAGCAAAAAAGCAACTCTCGCTTTAAAGGGTTATTAAGTCCGCCCCAGCCTCCAGCCTAGCAGTGACCATGGCTTGGGTGTCCCGCGGGGGCGTGCCGGGCCTGAGCCCGCCTCTGCTCCCTGCACATTCAGACCCTTCGAGGTGTCCCGCAAGTGGGAGACGCCCCTGGAGCTCCTGCCCCTGGCTTTGGGGAGGCTCAGCCCCCACTCTCCCTCCCAACCCGGCGGGGGGCGGGTATTGAACAAATGGATGGAAGCCGATTGAGGCTACGCGACCCCTTCCTCTCCCCAAGGGGCCAGCTGGCGCCCCCCGCTTGTTTGGGGGTGCGCTGGGCAGATGAGTTCATCTCGGCCAGGGCCGATGTCCGGGGACGCTCAGAAACCTCCATCGCGGGTTCCTTAGGAGCCTCTCACCCCACTCCTGACATCCCGCCAAGGAGGGCCACGCGCCCGTGCTCCCGCACCCAAAGCACAGAAGAAACTCTCGGCCCTTAGGAAACGGATCGTAAGCGCCCACTCCTGGAGCATCTTGGGAAATGTAGTTTTTGGAGGCTAGAAAAACCACTTCCGGGTCACAACCCGGGCGTGGGCGTGGCCCCCAGTCGCTTCCTCCAGTGGGCGTCGGATTTCCCCGCGACCCGAAAAGCGAGGCTTTCTGGGTTCCGGTTGTCGACCGACGCCGCCACTTCCCTTTTTGGCTTCACGAGCGGCTCCACGCTTGCGCCGCGCTCTCAACCCACGCCCGCTCTTTCCCAATACTACGTCTCCCAGAAGGCCGCGCGAGTGGGCGTGGCCTCCCCGAGGGGCGGGGTGCGGCGCTCGCAGCGGACGCTCAGCCACTGTGACCTCTTTCTTTTATTTAATGCAAAACCGGTGCGTCCGCCCTCAGGGCCCCGCGGCCGGGCCGGACTCCGTGTGGCGGGTCAGCGCGGCCTGGCCCGGGGGGAAGGCGAGGCCAGGCGGCGCCAGGAGAACCAGTGAGCCCGTCTCCTGGAGTTTGCAGTTGGCCGGCCCCGGCTCTCGCCCTCTCCCGCCCCCATCCCAGGCTCAAGACCCCTGCGCGGCCCAAGCCGCGGGCCCCGCAGCGCTCGGGGGCCGGGCCGGGCCTGCCTGGCCCGTGAGGATCTGGACCAGTAGGTCGGTGGCCAGCATGTGCGAGGGCTCTTCGAAGCCGATGGTCAGCAGCTGCTGGTAGTCCCCAGGCGGCTGCGGGCACAAAATCCTGGGAGACCGGGGGGGGGGGGTAGACAGGCCTGGACTTGAGCTCCCCTGGCCCCTTCCTCCACCGAGACAGAGGCTTTGTTGCGAGCTGGGGGCGGGAGCGACCCTGGGGTGGGGGTGGGGGAGTCGTTTCCTTGTGTCTCTGGGCCTGCCAATCACCCTGCTAAGCTGTGCATCTCGGGGCGGGTAAATCACCCTCCCTGGGCGCCTTTCATGGGTTGTGTGACACGCGTGCAGCAGGCACGATGAGATGACGTGGCTTCCAGAGTGGGAGAGAGGAGGGGGTCCTTGGTGGGGCTCTGCCCCCTGCCCGCCCCAGCGCCCAAGCCCCGCCCTGCCCCTACCATGAATACAAGTCGTCCTCGGCTGGTCCCAGGGGCACCCATCGGCCGATGGACCACAGCTTCTGGATCTGGGGGCACGAGTTGGCCAGGGTCTTGCCGCTGTCTTCCCACGTGTCTCGGTAGCACAGAAAGTAACTGGGAAAGGCCAGAGCCGCCCGGAAGTGGTCAGGGTTCCCAGCTCCTGAACCTGGCAGGCGCAGGCTGTCCTGTTTTTGGAGGGGAGTTACCCAGATGCCCCCTTCCCCCAGGGGGCAGGGATGCGACCCAATGCCGAGAAAGGCTTTTTTTTGGGGGGGAGGACTTTTATTTTGATGGGAGGGTAGGTAAGTTTCAAAAGTGGCTCGGTGCCCCACCTCTGTGCTTGGAGAGGCTGGAATTGGCATTGAGCAGAGGGAGAGAGGACTTCGATTTTGGTGAGGGGACTCACTAATCCACACGGCTGTGCTGCCCCTGGCCACTGGGCTCCAGGGTGGTCTCCAGATTCCAGCGCATCTTCTTGTAGAGGTACCGGGGGAAGCGGGCGGCCGTGTAGGCAGCCGGGGCGCAGTATCTGAAGATGGACACCTCGTGGGTAGGGCTGAGGGAGAACCTCCCGCAGAAGAAAGACGAGATACTGCTGGTGGGAGATGGCGTGAGGCTGGGCTCGGCCCCCCGGCCCCCGGCCCCCACCCCCCACCCCGGGGACCCTCCTCCCGGCCCCTTACCTTAAGGGGTCCGTCTCCTCCAGGTCTACCAACCCAAAGGAAGCATACATGAGGACCAGCTGTTCTAAGCGCAGGGTCAGCTGTTGGGAGACTTCCAGCAGCTGCAAGGCAGGGGGTGCACGGTGGGTGAGAGAACACCTGCCAGGAGCAACCCCGCCCCCACACCTGGAGCTGTGAGAAGACGGGGCAGGGGAGGGGTTTGGGGGGGGGCGCACTACACGCACTGCCTTCCGGACCAGTTCCTGGAGGGCTCCGTGGATGGGAGGCACGCTTCTGGCCGCGGCCTCCAGGTACAGGAAGTAGGGCTCGCACATTTGCAAGAAAGTGGGCATAGCCTTGGCCAGCTGCTCCGTCTGGACACGATCCCTGCTGGAGAGACGGGGTGGCGGAGGTCTTTACATGAGAGCCCTCCTCCATTCTGGAAGTCAGCTCCACCTGTACCCCAGGTGCCCCCACGCCCCCTTTGCGTCCCAGGATCCCGTTCGTTTCAAGCCCATTTGGAACAGGTGCGGGAATGAAGGCACCTGAGACCTAGGCACTGGGAACACCTTGCTGGCTGGACGTATAAGTCCCTGCTCCCTCCTGTTTTATTCCTTTGGGGGGGGGGGGGTGTCTCGGATCCCTCCCTGGCTGGAGCCATGGTGCAGCCAGTTAGGCTGCCCGGAACCTGCCACGCCAGCATCCCCTCTCCGAGCTCCACTTCCAAGCCAGCTCCCTGCTCACGCGCCCCGGGGAAGGCAGCCCAAGCTAACCCAAATCCTTGGGCTTTGGCAATCCAGCGTGGGAGGCCTGGATGGGAGTTCCCAGCTCCTGGCTTTGGTGTGGGTCAGCCTGGCCTGCCCCGCGGGCATTTGGGGAGTGAAGGGGGGGGGCTCTCTTTTGTCTTTGTCTCTCTCCCACTTTCTCTACTGTTCTCTGCCTTTCAAATAAATCTTGCAAAAAACCAAAAACCCCAAGCGAGGATTTTCACACTGGGAGAATCCGTGTTGTGTTACCTGTACAGCAGGTAGCTCTGGAAGTCATCCGCCTTGCCCAGCAGGTAGCGGAGTTGTTCAGTGATGGGGCTGAACATGGTGTCGAGGGGTAAGCGAGTTGGGACTGGCCCAGGCTCAGGGGCCAGGGACTCCTCCGGGGAAGGCGTGCAGGCGGGGGCCTCCAGCAGCGGCTCCAGTGGGTCCCCAGGCCTGCCGGGGGACGTCAGCCAGCGGGGATCTCCGCAGGACTGCGGCCCGGCTGCTGAGTCGTCGGGGGGCGGTGTCTGGCCAGGGCCGGGCAGAGGCAGGGGCCCCACGAACCACTGCTCCGAAGCCATCCTAGGCCCGGCCGGCTGGACCCTGCGCTCTTGAAGTGAGGCTGCTCACGCTGGCAGGCTGCGGGTTCGACCCCGCCCCCAGGAGCCCGCAGGAGCCCGGCCGGGGCTGGGAGCCCAGCGCAGCCCGCTCCGATTGGCCCTCCTACCTTGACCTCTCCGCCGGCCGCGCCGCGGGGTTGGGGGTGGAGGTGCGCGAAGTTCGCCTCGTTTGAATTTCAACCCCGCGGGAGGTGGGCGCGCCGCTGCGGGTCGCGCGCTCCGGGGTGGGTGGGGGGCGGGGAGGAGGCGTCCCCAGGCCGGCGCCGCCGGGGAGACCGTGTCTTGCGGGGGGTGGGGTGGGGTGTGTGCACAGCCTTGGCGCTCTCCCTGGCGGTTTCCTAACGCGTGCGCTCAGGGCGTAGGTACAGGGGATGCACCCCTACCCCATCCCCTTCACCAGGCTCTGCTTTCAGACAACGGGTGTGGACTTGAGACCCTGCACTTAGAATGAGCTTACGGGGTCCCAAGCTGCCCGCTGGCTCCTTTGCCGGGGTCTCAAACTGATGCGCCCCCCCTCCCCCAGCCTCTGCGGATTTGGGATTCTCCCGGTAGTGTGTAGACGCCGGCAGGCAGCCCCAGGCTCTGGGCATCAGCTCACACAGGTGTGGACTCCACCCTGCGGACCCTGAGCAGGCACCTTCCAGGTGTTGCTGAGCCAGGTGCCCGGTCTGTAAAGTTTTTTTTTTTTTAAATGGGCTCTTTCACCCTCTGGGCCAATGAGCCCGCACCTGCTGCTGCCTGCCAGGCTCCGGACCGTCCTGGGCACGGGGCGAGAACGCTGCCAAGGCCAAACAAAGCTCCCCCAGCCCTCTTTAAACCTCACTCCCTCCAGCTCTCCCACGCCCCTCCTCCACCCCATTCATAAAATGGATTCCATGGCATCCGCGCGTGGATCTTCTTTTCCTTTTTTTAAAATTTTATTTAAAAAAAAAAAACCCTCGGTGCAATATTAAAAAGCAATACAGCCAGCTGGAGCGACAACAGAACCAACGGGAGAGGGAGGAGACAGACCCAATGACCCACCCTCCCCCCACCCCTAGCTGCTCCCCTCCGACGGGGAGAGCAGGGCCGGGGCCATGAGTGGTGGTGGGAGGGAAGAAAGGCCACGCACCAAAAAACGAAAAACAGGCAGAACAAAACATATATATATATAGGAATAAACACCTGGTTGGGCCGAGGAGGATCTTGGGGCATCTCCCCAGCCCCCCCAATTTTTTTTTCCTTTTTTTTTAAAAATGTCCTGGGACAGGAGGGAGGGAGGGAGGGAGGGGGCTGACCTCCTGGGGGCGAAATGAACAGGCCAGAGTCCCAGGCCACATCCCGGCAGGCTCCGGGAGGGTGTGCTGGGGGCAGGTGCAGAGACACACACGGGGTGGGGGTGGGGGGCAGCGATGAGCACAGCAAGGCCCCGCCCCCTACCAGAATCAGGGTAGGTCCGCACCCCTCGCCTGCCAGGTCCAGCTCCTGGCCTCTGGGGCACCTTGGGTGACATGGAGGCAGGAATGGGTCCCAGGCGGGGTGGGGGTGGGGACAAGAGGCGCGGCGGCTCGGTGCTCAGCCCAGGAAGCCTTCCGGGTCATCGTCCTCGAAGTGACCCTGCTGCAGCACCTTGATATGGTGCTCATAGATTTTCAACGCTGGCCCCAGGCGGATGGACAGGCCGGTGAGGACATCGGTGCGTTGCATGAGCAGCAGGGACTTGCCGTCGATCTCCTGGGAGGCACCGGGAGCGTGCGCGCACACACACAGGCAAGACAAAAAAAAGGAGGGAGGGCAGCAGCGTTAGAAGCCGCGCCGGGGTGAAGGAAGCCCCGTGCGCCTGCGCAGAGGACCCCAGGCGGCACTCACCTGCTCTTGGAAAGCCGTGGCTTGCTCAGGGAAGCCCGCCTCGGTGAAGTACTCCACGACGTCCATGACCGTCCACTCCACGGGGTCTGCCGGCTTCTCTTTGCGCCCGGCACTGCACCCAAACAGAGGCCACCGTGAACGCGCAAAGCCCTGCGCTAGGGACAGCAGCACCCCCTCCCTGCTGCAGGCGGCTCCCACCCCTACCCCTTGCCACTTACGGGCAGCCAAAGGGGGTCCCGTCGGCTCCTGGGAGGGCTGGCTTCCCGGGGGGCAAAGGCACCGGGGACGGGGAGTCAGGCCCGGTGGTCGAAGAGGCTGCCGAAAGACAAACCCACGGCCCTTGACGCTCCCCTGTGGCTGCGCACGGGGGCGCGCCTGCCCGGCCAGCGTTGGGGTGGTGGTGGTGTTGGGGGGGCTCTCACCTGATCCCCCCTCCTTACTCAAGGCCGCCATGGAGAACACCTGGCGGGTGCCACTGCCGGCGGCCGGCCCCCGCCCTTCCTCCTGGCCCGGGTGGGGGCCGCACAGCGACCACTCCTTGGCCCGCTCCTTGGCGGTCTGCGGGCCGCGCTCGCCGCCATTCAGCTGGTGATGCTGCGCGCCCGCGGGACGGTCGCTCTCGGGCACCTCCGAGCCCTCGGACACGACGTCGTCGTCGTCGTCCTCGTCGTCTTCCTCCTCCTCCTCCTCCTCCTCCTTTTCAAGCACTCGCTCCTCGCCAGCTCTCTAAGGGGCCGCGGAGGGAAGCGCGCCGGGTCGGCAGCTGGCCCGATCCCGGACCCAGACCGCACCCCCCACCCACCCCCGTCCCCGCCAAGCCCCGAGGAGCCCGGCCCGAGGCGCGCGCGCGTGCGCGCGAGCCCAACGCCACCTCCAAGAACGACGCGCACCAACTTCGCGCGCGTTCGCTCCGTGCCAGGCGCCGCGCGAGTCCAGCCCCCATCCGCGGCCAGATCCCGCTAAAGTCGTTCAACAACCCCAAGGGGTCGCTACCGCCAGGAAGCCGCCTTTTTTTTTTTTTTTAAATAAATTAAAAAAAAAAAAAAACAGCGTTGGAAACTGAGGCTGGCGGAGATGGAGTCACTTGCCAAGGTCACCAGGCAACCCCAGCCCGCACAAAACGCGCGCCCAAGCCCCGGCTCCCCGCCCCTCCAGCCGCCCAGCTCCTCCCGGGACCCGCGCGCCCCCGCCACCAACTTCGCCCGCACCTGCCCACCGCGCGGCGCCCCCGCGCGCTCACCTTGTTCCGCGCCGCGCGGGCGCTGGCGGCCGGTGGCGCCCGTCCGGGCCTGTCCCCGCGGGGCAGCGCAAGCGCTCCGAGACGGGTGCGCTCCAGGCGGCCCCGCGCCGCCGCCTCCTCCTCCAGCAGACCCTGCACGCGGCCGCGGGTCAGGCGGCCGCCAGCGCCGCTGCTACCCCCGAGGTAGCGCACGACTTCCCGCAGGCTCACGGGCCGCGCCGGGCCGCCGGCCCGCGCCGCGCCCCCCTCCGGCGGCGGCGGCGGCTGTGGCTGCTGCTGCGGCGGCGGCGGCGGCGGCGGCTGCTGCTGCTGTGGCGGCGCCGGCGGCTGTGGCGGCGGCGGCAGCGGCGACTCCCGGGCGGCGACGGCGGCGGCGGGCGGGGGGGCGCGGCGCGGGCCGGCCGGGGGCGCCGCCGCCGGGGAAGCGGCGGGCGCGGGCGGCGGCGCGGCCAGGGGCGCGGCCCGCTGCGCGCGGGGGCCCGGCTGCGCGGGGCCGGGCGAGGGGGGCGCTGTGGCGGCAGCGGCGGCGGCGGCCGCGCGGGGCGCCCGGGCCGGGGCGGCGGCGGCGGCGGCGACGGGCGCGGGCGGCGGCGGCGGCGGGGCGGGCGTGGGCGGCGGCGCGGCGGCGGCGGCGGCGGGGCCCCCGCGGGGGGCGCGCGGCGGGGCCGGCGGGGTGGCTCCGCGCCGGGGCGGCTGGACGCGCGCCGCGTTGCGGTACGAGATGCTCCCCTTGTAGCTGACCCGGAGCACGGCGCGCTGCTGGATCAGTTTCTCGAGCTCGGCGCGCGTGCGCTCCGGCTCCGGGCCGTGCCGCCGCCGCACCATCCGGCAGATGCGCTCCAGGTCCGGCCGCGCCTTGCGCGAGCGCAGCGAGTCGATGGTGTCCAGAATCCACTCTTGGTAGTGCGGGGAAGCGGCGGACGACGAGGCGGCGGCCGCGGCCGTGGTGGCGGCCGCCGCCGTCTCCGGCGGGGGTAGGGCCGGGGGCCCCGCCATGCCTCCCGCCCGGCCCGGCTGCACCGTGCGCGCTGCCTCCCTCCCAGCGCGGCGCCCCCCTCCCCGGCTCCCCTCCCTCCGCCGCTGCCCGCCTCCTCCGCCTCCCCCCCCCGGGGGGCGCAGCGCCTCGGCGGAGCGGCGGCGGCGCTGCTGTTTCTTTGCAAAAAAAAAAAAAAAAAGAGGGAGCGAGAGAGAGAGAGAGAGAGAGAGAGAGAGAGAGAGGAAAAAAAACAGTGAGAGAGAAAGAAAAGAGAAAAAAAAATATGCACACACTCACTCACTCGCACGCACGCACACACAGACCCGCTTCTGCTGGGCGCGCGCGGGGCCGGGGATGCGAGGGAGGAGGGGTGCGCGGCGCGGCCGGCCCCTCCCCGCCGCCGCCGCCGCCGCACGCGCGCCCTGCGCCCGGGACACTCCGGCCCCCCTTCCTTCCCTCCCTCCCTCCTCCCGGCCGCCCGCCTTCCTCCCTCCCACCCCCACGCGCCCGCTTTTAAGGTGGAGCCCGGGCCCCCCGCCCGCCCCCTTTTACCCTGCGCTCGCGCTCACTCCGGCTCGCTCCGGCCCCCCCTTACAACTCCCGCGCGCTTTTTAAGGAGGCGCCGCGGAGTTGGCGCCGGGGCGGGGGCGGGGGAAAGCGGCGGGCGGGGGAGGGGGAGGGGAGCGCCGGGGGGAGGGGAGAGCGGGCGGGCGGGCGGCGCTCGGCCGCCCTCCAGCCATTGGGCGCGGGACCCAGACGTCCCCGGCGCCCAGCCCCCCTCTCCACGCCTCCCCGGCGCGCTCCGCTCCTGGGACCGTACTTACCGGGAACTCGCCGCCCGCGGGTCGGGGCCGCTGCGCTCGCGGGGCGCTGCGGGGCGCCTGGGCCGCCCCCGCGCCCCTTGGGGGCGCGCCGGGTCCCACGCTGAGGGTGCGGAGAGGGGGCGCGCACCGTCTCCCGCCCCCACTCCCCGCCCCGCGCCGCTCGGCCGCCTCCCGGCGCGCCGGCGCCCGCGTCTCCCCGAGAGCGCCCTCTCGGACCCGGGCTGGACGGGCAGGGGCCGCGCCTCAGGTTTGGGGACCCCGAGCTCGGGGTCAAAGGGCGCTGAGGTGCCCCCTTCCTCTGCGGGGTGGGGAGGAGGGGCGCGATTCCAGCTTAAAAAAAAAAAAAAAAAACCACCAAAAACCCGGTTTTCCGAGGACTCCCGGCCGGTTCCTGGTCAGCCTGGCCGCTGGAGTCCCACAGCCCCCCAAGTTTCTCCCAGCCGCGGGGAGGGATGTGTGGGTGGGTGACCGAAGTCGGGAACGCCAGTGACACTTTTTTTTTTTAAACAAAACTTTATTGGTAATAGCTTTCAAATATGTTTACAACAGCACACTTTCAAGAGGAAGTCTCGTCGTTTGCGCACACAGGTTGACTCGCCCCCAGCGCCCACCCGGGGCCCCACCCCAGGCCTGGCAGCTCCTCCCGGGATGGGCAGAACTTAGGAGAGAGAGGGGGCAAAGTGGGGAACCAGTGGGGTGGCTCCCCAGTTGCTCCCCACTTTTCAGAGAGGGGGAAAAGCACAAATCAGACGTGGGGGGGGTGGGGGCGGGAAGAAAGAGGTGATGGACAGCTGACAGTTAAGCTAGAGAGGAGGTGCCCAGCTTGGGGTGGAGGGCGGGGCGTGCCAGAGCTACTGGGTGAATAAAAACGGGCAGCCCCTCCCCAGCGGCCATGGCCTTGAACCCTGGGCCATGGGGTGGGTGGGTGGGTGACCTGGCCTCTTAGTCCTTTCACGGGGTTGCTGCCTTGACGGGGAGGCTGGGCCTTTAAAATCTAGCTGAGAATAAAATTCAGGAGTTCGGAGGAGAGGCCCTGGGCTGGGCTCTCCCTCTCTCTCTTTTTTTGGGGGGTTTGGGGTGGGGTGGGGGGGACTCTTTGGCAGGGAGAGGGGCAGCTGCTTTGTCTGACTTCCAAAGCCTAAGGATGAGGAAAGGTCTCTTGGAGAAGTAGGGGCTTGCTCAGGGGGCTGAGACCCCCACCCCCTGCAGGCTTGGCAGGGGACACCCCCGCCATCCCCCCACCCCGAGATGGGGGCAGAGGCTCACACCCCAGCTCTTTCCTTGAACAAAGCTGATCTGCTTCCCAGCCTGGTACTCGTGGGCTTGGGGGGCGGGGGTGGAGGAGGCACTGGTGGACTTTAAATAAGATTTTAAATGGTTTCTTTAAAAAAAAAAAAAAAAAAATCCTAGCAAGAAGCCCACTGAACGGGTCACTTAAAAAAAAAAAAAAAAAATCTCTCTCCTTCCCCTGGGCCCCGGCTCCAAAGGGAAGGTTGGCTTTTCCATCGCTGTCGCCCTTGGCCCGTGGTGGGGTGAGCATGGGGGTGCCGGGCTGGAGTTCAGTTTGGGCCCTTCGTTCTGCACCCTGTCCCTGGACGCACCAGCAAGACCTGGTCTCACTGGAGCTGATGAACGCGTTTAAAACAGGCAGAAGTGGGTTAGGGGATAAGGGCTCCTGGGGGGGGGACAGGAGGGGGTGCGGCTGGTGGTTCCTTCACTCTAAATATCTGGGCCTCCTGCTCCCCCCTACCTGGGAGGGTGGGGTGGGGTGAAGTTAGATGCAAGGAACTCGGGGGGCTCTCTGGCTGTTCAATCCAACCCTCCCACCCACCCCCACCAAAAAAAAAAAAAAAAAGAAAGAAAGAAAAGAAAACCCATAGGGGCACAGGTACACCCCTAAAACTCAGCAAACTCTTTGCCACACTTCTCATTGATGGAGACTCGGATCTCTTCCTCCTCATAGTCGTCAAAGTTACTCGTGTCCCCGGGGCCTTTAAACTTTGGTATGAAAGGAGCTTCCACCTGGAGAGGGACCAAGAGCCACCCAGACCTCAGCAGTCAACAAGCGATATCAGTACAACAATAAATGCAAATGGCCCAACACCCACGAGATAATTACTGGGACCCACACGTGTGCTCAGCCTTAAGGTATAGACTCCCCTTACCAACCCGAGACTCTGAATGGCAGCCGGCTCACCAAAGGAGCTGATGACTTCCCAGAGACAGGGTCAGCTGCTGCCCGGGGGGCATGGAGCGACCAAATGGCCCCAGACTCCCATCTCCAGGCCTCCACCGTCTTAGGCTGTCCACTCCAGGTCGCCTCAAGCCTGTGCCCTCTTCCCTTTCCACCTCTCCTTGATGCCCGGGGCTGGGGTAGGGGGGTGGGGAGGCGACACCCACCTTCCTCTGGTAGATGGCGATCCAGTCGGTTGTGGCAAACCACTTGTGGTTCTTGATGTCATTGACTCCGTTCTTGAGGTTCCCGAAGCGCTTTGTGAGATCCACCTGCAGGAGGTTCCGCAGCAGGTCCTTCAAGTCCGAGCTGAAGTGAGATGGGAATCGCACCTGTGGATGGGGTGGGGGGCAGAGACTGTTGGGGCATGGCCATGGCTCAAGGCTGTGGGTCCATCCAGCAGTGTCAGCCAGCACCAGCTCAGTGGACCCCCCCACCTCCCACCTCCCAGCCACCCAAGGGCTGAATCCGGGCTCTGCTTCTGAATCCAGCTTCCCTGGGAGACCTGGACTGGGTTTCTGCCTCCTGGCTGTGGTCTGGCCCATGGGTGCTTGTTGTGGGCATTTGGAGAGTAAACCAGTGGGTAAGAGACCTTTCCGTCTGTCCACTTTGCTGCCTTTCAAACCAACAACCAAGCAACCCATGCACCCAGCTCATCAGCCCCACCCTGGAGGTTTTGCCTTAGGAAGGCGGGGGGGGGGGGGCGCTGAGACCTGCATTTCTAGCAAGTGCCTGGGTGATGTTGCTGGAGAGGAGATCCCTTTGACCAGCACTGCTCCCATTTCACAGAACAGGAAAACTGAGGCTTGGGAGAGTTAAAAGGGAACCCCTCCCAGCGGCAGCCTGCCTCCCTCCAGAACATGTCAGCTGCCGCTGGTGTCTAAGTGCTTCTCAAGCTCCGTGGTTATGACAAAAGCTCCTAGCCCCTCTCTCTGCACAGTGAAGCCTCTCCTCTCCTTGAAAGCCTCCTGGGGGGAGGCCCGCAGCCCTAGATACTGACAGTTCACTGGATCTGCTGCAGCCGAGGAACCAGCTTCCGGTCACTGCCCTGCCCCCTTGGAATCTGTGCGACCTTGGCCATGGCCTTCCACCTCTCTGAGACAAGGGGCACACGTCCCAGGCTCGCTCACAGGCCCTGTGGGAACTGCTACGAAGACAGGAGAACGGGTCCCTTCCCCCTCCCCCCTTCTGGGGCCTTTTATCTGCCCCTCCCCCACTGTAGGACATCCCACCCTGCCTATGCACCCCTGCACCAAGAGGCAGATGGCTGCTACCCCAGTTCTCAGAAGGGTAAGCAGAGGCTTGGAGAGGCAAAGCGACTGGCCCGTGGGTTCAAAGCCGAGCAGAGGTGGCGGGGCTTGGAGGCGCGGCCCCACCCCCACCTCCCACCATGTTTTCTGGAAATTCTGAGCTTCAGTGCGGTGCAGGCTGGGCCAGCGGGAGGGGTGGTCGGGTCTCGGGCCCGAGCTTCCTCAACTCCTGTGCAGGTGCCGCTCTCCTGAGTTGATGAAGACCGCATTTGGGCAGGAAGGGAGCCCGGGGCCGGGGCCGGGCCGGGGCCGGCGTGCGTGTGGCATAGTGGCTTTACCACTGCTCACGATGCCGGCATCCCACACATGTGCCGGTTTGAGTCCGGCTGCTGTGCTTCTGGTCCAGCTCCCTGCTAATGCACCCTGGGAGGGCAGCAGGTGATGGCTCAAGGGCTTGGGCCCCGCCACCCACAGGGGAGACCCAGATGGAGCTCCAGGCTCCTGGCTTCAGCTTGGCTCGGCCCCAACCATCGTGGCCGTCATGGGAGGGAGTGAACCAGTGGATGAACCTCTCTGTCATTCTGCCTTTCAGATAAACAGGTGCCCGTCTGGGTTCCAGGTCCCCCTGGACGACTGCCTGGGGTGACGCTGACACGGGGGTGGGGGGCGGCTCTCACCTTCCCAGAGACAATCTTCTCGTAGATTTGGATGGGCTGGTCGGCAAAGAACGGCGGGTAGCCGGCAGCCATCTCGTAGATGAGCACTCCCAGGGCCCACCAGTCCACGGCCTTATTGTAGCCCTGGGGCGAGAGTAGGGGGTTGGGGCGGGGGGACACGGGGCAGGGCCGGTGTGGGGGCGGGGCGGGGCCGCGGCGCCTACTTTGCTCAGGATGATCTCAGGGGCCAGGTACTCGGGGGTCCCGCACAAGGTCCAGGTGCGGCCTTTCACGCGCTTGGCAAAGCCGAAGTCTGTCACCTGCGGGCGCAAGAACAGGCAGGTCGGCGGCCCTGCAGGGGGCCGGGGGCTGGGGGCTCCCACGCCGGGGCTGGGGGTACCTGGATGTAGCCCTGCTGGTCTATGAGGAGGTTCTCGGGCTTGAGGTCTCGGTAGATGAGATCCAGCGAGTGCAGGTACTCGAAGGTCAGTACGATCTGCGCGGCGTAGAAGCGAGCGTGGGGCTCGCTGGCGGGACAAGCAGAGGGGGCGGGGCCGGCGGGTGAGTGCCGAAGGCCACGCCCCCAGCAGGGTGCGGCCTGCAGGCTGGCCACGCCCCCAGGACGCAGCCACGCCTCCTGCCTGGGTTCAAGTCCTAGTTCTGCACACACCCTGGGAGGTGGCAGGGGACTGGCTCAAGGGCTTGGGTCCCTGCCCACCCACGTGGGAGACCCGGATGGAAAGTTCCTGGCTCCTGGGCCAGCCCTGGGTGCTGTGAACATTTCCAGGAGCAAAACCAGCAGATGAGACTCGAACTGGTGCCCACATGCCACAATGCTGGCCTCAAAAAAATAATAAATTTTTAAAAATACAGAAAACATGGGGCCGGCGCTGTGGCATAGTGAATAAAGCTGCTGCTTGCAGTGTCAGCATCCCATAAGGGTGCTGGTTCGAGTCCCGGCTGCTCCACTTCCCATCCAGCTCTCTGCTGTGGCCTGGGAAAGCAGTAGAAGATGGCCCAAGTCCTTGGGCCCCTGCACCCATGTGGGAGACCCAGAAGAAGCTCCTGGCTCGTGGCTTTGGGGGCAGCTCTGGCTGTTGCGGCCAACTGGGGAGTGAACCAGCGGATGGAAGACCTCTCTCTCTGCCTCTCTATAACTCTGTCTTCACATAAATAAATCTTTTAAAAAAAATACAGAAAACAGAGGCAGGTGGTGTGGCTCAGTGGGTTAAGCTACTGCCTGTGATGCCGGCATCCCACATGGGCACTGGTTCAAGTCCCGGCTGCTCCGCCTCCGATCCAGCTCCCTGCTAATGCACCTGGGAAGGCAGCCCAAGATGGCCCAAGTGCTTGGGCTCCCGCACCTGCGTGGCCCAGCATCAACAGGACAGGAGAGCCACAGATCAGGGTACGTCCGATGGGCGCTATCTTGCCCCCTCCAGGACATACTACATATGCACTCCGTGACCTGGCTAGATTCAAACACACTCTGAGACGGAACGCGGAGCAGAGGGAGAGGCAAGTCCAACCCAGACAAAGCCAGCTCACGGGTCCTTTTATATATCTGCTATCTATCTATGTATTTGAAAGACAGAGAGAGAGAGAGAGAGAGAGAGAGAGAGAGAGAGAGAGAGAGAGAGAGAGAGAGAGTTCCCATCCACTGGTTCACTCCCCCAAATGGCTGCAGCAGCCAGCGCTGGGGCCAGGCTGAAGCCAGGAGCCAGGAGCCGCATCCCGTGTGGATGGCAGGGGCCCGGGCACGGAGCCGTGAGTGGATGCTTCCCAGGCGTATCGGGCAGGGCGGGAGACGAGGCGAGCATTCGGCCTGGCCGCTAAAGACGCCTGGGTCAGACGCTTGGTTCCTGCGCGTGTGCACCCTGGGAGGCAGCAGGTGCCAATGGCTCAGGAATTCGGGGCCCTGCCACCCCCGTGGGAGACCCCGATGGAGCTCCCCGATGGAGCCGGCCAGCGTGAAGCTTCACCCCTCAGCCGCCCCGAGTTGGTTCAGAGGAGTTAGATGCCAGAACAGCTCCAGGCCCCAGCAGGCTGCCCATCGCTGGGATGGACAGGCAGGCAGCCTGTGGATCCCGCCCCCGGGGGTGGAGCCGAGGCAGGGGCCGGGGCCTGGCTTACCTGAACCTCCCAATCCGCCGCAGGTGTGAGAACATCTCCCCGCCGGGTACGTACTCCATGACCATGTACAAGTTTGAGTTGTCCTGTGAGAGGGCAAGTTTGAGTTGTCCTGCTCCCTGGTGCAGGTGCTACCCTGCCTCGACAGGTGCCCCCCGGGGGGGCGGGCAGGGGACCCTGACCAGCGTGCCCCTCCTGGGCAGAGGGAGGGCTCTACCATTGGCTTTGTGTCTTAGAGACAGAGGAAGGTTGCCAGGGCCCCCAGCAAAATGCAACCAGGATTAAAAAAAAAGATGAATTTCAAGATGGTGGTGGCACAGCCCCCCCACCCCACCCCCCCTACCCCCCCCCCGCCCCATGACCACAGGCCCTTGTGACTGCCCGCCTGGGTCGAACGCCCCGTGAAGCTGGCCTGGAAGAGGCCTTCCCCGGCTCTCGAGGCCAGGGCCTTGGACAAAGTCGCACCTAAGACAGGTCAGGAGAAAGGGCACTCACTGGGAATGTGCCGGAACCTGTCGCCATGACCTCAACCACTCCCGGGTTACAGGAGAGAAGATGGAGGTTGGGGCAGGGCGGGTGGGGGATGCCAGCCTTGGCTTGCCCGGCCCAGGATGGATGGGAGTGGGACACCGGCTGCCGTTGGGGCCAAGCACATCCCAGCCCCGGCCTCAGCCTGAGCCCTAGGGCCCGAGCTCTAGCCCCAAGCCCAGCCCCAGCCCCAGCCCGAGCTCTAGACCCAAGCCCAGCCCCAGGTCCAGCCCCGGCCCCGGCCCTGGCCCCAGCCTGAGTCCCAGCCCCAGCCCGAGCTCTAGCCCCAAGCCCAGCCCCAGCCCCGGCCCGAGCTCTAGCCCCAAGCCCAGCCCCGGCCCCAGTCCCAGCCTGAGGCCCAGCCCAGGCCCCGGCCCGAGCTCTAGCCCCAAGCCCAGCCCCGGCCCCAGCCCCAGCCCGAGGCCCAGCCCAGGCCCCAGCCCGAGCTCTAGACCCAAGCCCAGCCCCAGGTCTAGCCCTGGCCCTGGCCCCGGCCCCGGCCCCAGCCCCGGCCCCGGCCCCAGCCTGAGTCCCAGCCCCGGCCCCGGCCCCGGCCCCAGTCCCCGGCCCCAGCCCGTGCTCCAACCTGAGTCCCAGCCCCAAGCCCAGCCCCGGCTCCAGCCCCGGCCCCGGCCCGTGCTCCAACCCGAGCCCCAGCCCCGGCCCCGGCCTTGGCCCCGGCCCGTGCTCCAACCCGAGCCCCAGCCCCAGCCCGAGCCCCAGCCCCGGCCCCGGCCTCGGCCCCGGCCCTGGCCCATGCTCCAACCCGAGCCCCAGCCCCGGCCTCGGCCCCGGCCCGTGCTCCAACCCGAGCCCCAGCCCCGGCCCCGGCCTCGGCCCCGGCCCGTGCTCCAACCCAAGCCCCAGCCCCGGCCCTGGCCCCGGGACCTCACCTTGAAGGAGAACTCGAGTTTGACGAGGAACGGGAAGTTAACTGCTTGCAGAATGCGTTTTTCATTCAGGGTGTGCTCGATCTGTTTCAGCTTCACCACCTGCAGGCCGGGAGCAGGGTCAGGGAGCCGGTGGGAGGGCCACCCCACCCCTGCCACGGGTGCCCCAGACCCCTGCAGCTGAGGGGCCCTGGGCTGGGCTCACAGGCCTGTCCTGGCTCAGCACACACACAGCAAAATGAGACACCAGGACTCTCAGCCCAGGGAGGTCAATGCTAGGACAGGTGGAGGCTTGGGGCCGGTACAAACCCAGATAAGGCACCCTGGTGTAGTGTGGGGAGAGGGGCAATCAGAGGCGGCTTCCCGGAGGAAGGAGCAGCTGAGCTGCAATGACAAAAAAAAAAAAAAAAAAAAAAAAAAAAAACGACAAGCAGGGGCGGGCCCTGTAGCACAGTGAGCTAAGCGGCCGCCCCTGGAGGGCTGGCATCCCAAGTCGGGGCACCGGTTCAAGTCCCGGGTGCTCCAATTCTGATCCAGCTCCCTGGGAAAGCAGTAGAAGATGGCCCACGTGCTTGGGCCCCTGCTGCCCACACGGGAGACCTGGATGGAGCTCCTGGCTTCCAGCCTGAAGGCGGGGCCATGGTGGGCACAGGAGTTCTTTCTCTGCTTTTCGAGCAAAGATTTAAAAAGAGAGAAGGGAGGAGATGCTGCCTTCCCCTTATCTAGCCCAGCGACACACAGTGCCCAGGCCTCGGGCTCTCCCCACACAGCACGGGCCAGGAGCCAGAGCCGGTGCCTCGCCCAGGGTTCAGTAGTGACAGGAGCACTGAGAGGGGCATGCTGGGAGCACGCCGGTCTGGAAGTGCAGGCACAGAGGGGAGGGGACGTGCCCAAGGTCATACAGCCGGCTAGCGCCAGGCCAGAGCGCCCCGCACAGGTGGCCTAGGTCCCCGGTTAGCTGTGAAGCACCCAGCCGGGGTGTTTCCTGCCTCGATTCAGGTAGCCGTACCCTCGAGGCCTGCACTGAGAGGGCCCTGGACGTGCAGCCAGCGGGCTGGTGAACCGAATTTAGAATTGTTAGTATTGGGGCCAGCATCCCATATGGGCATCGGTTCGAGTCCTGGCTGTTCCACTTCCGATCCAGCTCTCTGCTAATGTGCCTGGGAAAGCAGTGGAAGACGGCCCAAGGGCTTGGGCCCCTACCACCCACATGGATTCCTAGATGGGGGTTCCTGGCTCCTGGCGATTGGCCTGCCCAGCCCCGGCCATTGCAGCCATTTGGGGAGTGAACAATCTCCCTATCTCTGACACTCTAGCGTTCAAATAAGATGTCTTTTTCAAAGATCCATTTATTTGACAGGCAGAGCTATAGAGACAGGGAGAGACAAAGACTTCCATCCGCTGGTTCATTCCCCAAATGGCGGCAACGCCTGGGGTTGTGCCAGGCCAAAGCCAGGAGCCAGGAGCTTCTTCCGGGTCTCCCACTTGGGTGCAAGGGCTCAGGGACTTGGGCCATCTTCCACTGCCTTCCCAGGCCACAGCAGAGCGTGGGATCAGAAGAGGAGCAGCGGGGACTTGAACCGGCGTCCCTATGGGATGCCAGTGTCACAGGTGGTGGCTTTACCTGCTGTGCCAAAATGGCAGCCCCATTAAATCTTGAAAAGAAAAAAGAAAATCTGAACGCTGACGCTTGCTGTGGGGACTGGCTAAGCTCTCAGTGTTTGGAAAAACTTGGCCATGTGAATGTGCTTGTTCTATTTCTCTACTGTGTTTCCTCTTCCCAAGGAAAACTGTCTGAAGTGGAAACAGACACTGAAATTGTACAGAGAGAAAAAAAAGAATGGAACGTGGGCCCGGCGCTGTGGCCTAGTGGGTAAGCCACTGCCTGCAGTGCCAGCATCCCTTATGGACACTGGTTCCAGTCCCAGCAGCTCCACTTCCGATCCAGCTCTGTGCTATGGCCTGAGAAAGCAGTGGAAGATGGCCCAAGTCCTTGGGCCCCTGCACCATGTGGGAGACCCGGATGAAGCTCCTGGCTCCTGGCTTTGGCCTGGTACAACCCCAGGTGTTGCCGCCATTTGGGAGTGAACCAGCGGATGGAAGATTCTCTGTCACTCTACCTTTCAAATAAATAAATTATTAATCTGAAGGGAAAAAAGAGGTTTACCTTCTGGCTTAAGGAAAACACAGTAAGAAGAATTTCATCTGTTTCCTTGTACTTTTTCGGGTAACGTTCTTTTTATTTATTTGAAAGGCAGAATTACAAAGAGAGACAGACTGACAGAAAAGTCTCCCATCTGCTGGCTCACTCCCTAAATGGCCACAATGGCCGGAGCTGAGCCAATCTGAAGCCAGGAGCCAGGAGCTTCCTCCGGGTCTCCCACGTGGGTGCAGGGGCCCAAGGACTTGGGCCGTCTTCTACTGCTTTCTCAGGCCACAGCAGAGAGCTGGATCAAAAGTGGAGCAGCTGGGACTCGAACCGGCGCCCATATGGGATGCCGGCACTGCAGGCGGCAGCTTTACCCACTACACTACGCCACAGTGCTGGCTCCTCCTTCCAAAAAAAAAAAACTTTTTTTTTTTTTTTTTTTTTTTTTTTTTTTTTTTTCCTAAAGAGCAATATATAACGAGACAAAAGACAGGGAGAGAGAGAGAGATCTTCCATCCACCAGTTTAGTCTCCAAATGACTACAGCAGCCAGGCTGGGCCAGGTGAAGTCTGGAACTCGGGTGGCCCAGGTCCAGGCCCTTGGGCCATCTCCTGCTGTCCTCCCAGGAGCACTGCAGCCGGGAGTCAGCACTCACACGGGACGCCGGCATCCTACCCGGTGGCGGCTTCACCCACTACGCGCCACGACACCGGCTCCTCTTGGTGTTTCTGATGGGGCTACTGGGAAACCTGCACTCTCTTCTGGGGCTTGGGGTCCGTTCCTGGTGGACAGTGAGCCACCGAGTGGGGCCTCAGAAACACTGACCTCAGGCAAGCATTTGGCCTAGCAGTGGAGCCGCTGGGTGGAACACCAGTATTCCATATTGGAGGGCCTGGGTTCGAGTCCCGGCTCTGCTCCCGACTGCTAATGCGCACCCAGGGAGGCGGCGGCGCTGGCTCAAGTCCTTGGGTCCCTGCCGCCTGATGTCGGAGATCTGGGTGGAGTTCTGGGCTCTCAGCTTCGGCCCTGGCCACCGAGACTTTTTTGGATGTTCAGGGGTGTATGGGTGTATGGGTGTGTGTAGTGAACCAGAGTACAGGAGTTCTCCCTCCCTGCTCTCTGCCTCTCAAATAAATCATTCAATAACAAGTTTGGGGACAGAATGTCCACCTAGACGCCACTTCCTCCAGGAAGACCTCCGGGTTCCTCCCCGCAGGCCATCAAGTGCCTTCGTTTCCCATCTGGGCGCGGCCTACAGGCAGAAGCCTTGTGGAGGTCGCTCAGGGCCCTTCCAGCGCTGGCGTCTGGGGGCTCAGGGCACCGAGTCGCCCCTCGATATTTCCATGGTCTTGGTTCAAGGGCCCCCTGTGGGTCCCCAAATGCCCAGCTGCCCGTGTCCCTTCCATACAAGGTGCCACATTGGCACAGCACCTGCCCACCCCGTCCTGGGGATGCCGCAGCATCCAACGCCCATCACCCTCCCAGCATGCTCCGGGGGCCCAGCGTGGTACTCAAGTGGTTTTGTTTCCTCGTGGAACTTTCCAGAACTTTCTGGAACATTTTGGCGGGGCGGGGCCCGTGGCTGCATCACCTTCTGTTTGTCGAGGATCTTCATGGCATAGTGGTTGCCGGTCTCTTTGTGCTTGACAAGCATCACCCGCCCGAAGGAGCCCGTGCCGAGGGTCTTGATGCGCTCAAACTGATCCAACTGCGCTGTATTCTGGGAGCGGCAGGGGGTTGCAGGCTGGTCAGGGGCACCCACCCCGGGCAGGGCGGGGGGCGGAGGGCGGAGGGCGAGTTCCTCCAGGCAGCCGACCGGGCCCAGATCCGGCCCTGGCCTGGGGCCCAGGAACTGGTGGCAGCTGTGTGGGGAGGGTAGGGGCCGCATGGGGAGGCCAGGCGTGGACAGTCAGGTGCCTCAGGCCCTCCTGGGAGCCCCCAGGGTGGTGTCCAGGCAGTAGGCAGGGCAGAGGGGAAGGGGGAGGCAGCCTGGGTCCTTGCCTCCCCCCACAACGGGGTTCGGGGGCGTGGGGTGGGGGTGGGCTTACCTGAGCGGGATTTTCCCATTTTTTAAGAAAATCTTCTTTGGCTTTGGCTAAGAACTCTTTGACTGAAAGGAAGAGAGAGGATGGAGGGTCAGACGGGAGACCCACGGCCCCCCACATCTTGCCCAGGGACACGCCCACTGGCGGGGAGCAGGGTGCGGCTGCCTCCACGCATCGCCCGCCCTTCGCCGGGTGCCTCTGGGTGCTGCTGGCTTGGCTCAGGCGGCTTGATCCGGGCTGGGGTCGTGGTCAAGGGTGGGGGATCCGGCTTCGGTGCCAGCCAAGGTGGGGTACAGGGAGGCTCGCAAGGGGTGGGGGCGGGGGTCGCCGCCCGGGGCACCCAGGCCCGCCCACCCCCACTCGCCCCAGTTCTGCCCGGCATTCCTCGCCCAGGGCCGACGCCAGCTGTGGTATTTATAGCGTCGGGATCTGGCCGTTCCCTTCTCTGGGGAGGCTGGGCCTGGGGCGGAGGCCTCCGGGGCTCGGGTAGCAGGCGGCCTTGGGGGGGCTCAGCTGTCGCCCTGGCCCCCAGCTGGCCCTGTCTGCTCTGGAGCTGGTTTGAGGACAGCCTTGGCTGGGGCCTATCCCTCCACGGGCCCCAGAGCACCTCAAGGCCAATGTCACCTTCCAGTTGACAGTTGGAGACTTCCCTGGCTGACCCCGGGCTGGGGGCCGTGGGGGAGGTGGTGGGCTCTCACCAGTCTGGCTCACCACCTTCCTCTTGGCCATGCTACCCGTTCACCAGCCCCGAAACTGAGGCTCCAAACCATTTTTTTTTCTGGCCCATGCGAAGAGGCAGCCTAGCTAAAGAGCTAAAGGCCAGGATTCCGGGAGTTCAAATCCCAGCCCGGGCTCTCTGATGCACTGGGCACAACTGACCGCGCCTCTGTTGGGGGAGGGGGCCTCAGTGTTCCTCATCTATACAATGGGGATGATAATGGCAGTGACCTAGCCATAAAGGCAGGGAGGCTGTGTGGACGGCAGGAGCTCACTTTGGCAAAGGGGGGTTGGCCGGTGGCCGGCGTGGGGTTAGTGAGACACAAATGTCCCCCATTACTTTTTTTGCAGCATTCTTTTTGGCTGAGACAGCAGACACGGCGGTAGGTGTTCAGATCTTAACCAGGCAGCTGGATGAATACGGACAAGACACACGTACCCCCGAACAACACCCTACAGGCGCCAAGCCCGCCCTGCACGCGGTGTTTTCCAAGCGTCAGTCTCATTCGGCAGGCAGGAGCTTCTTCCCATTGTACAGATCGGAAGACTGATCGTTTGCCGGCAAGCCCCTCCCCCCACTGCTATGACGTGAGCTGTTTTTACTACCATCCCAGCCTTCGGCTTCACTGCTGGTCACGTGCACTGGGGTGGGCCGGAACAGAACTGTCCCCAGGCCCCGGATGCTTAGATGAAAACAGCTACGTGGAACATACACAGCCCCCACGCCCTGCCCCACCGTGCTCCTGCTCGTCACTGGCACCATGCCCCCACTGTCCCCAAGGCTGCTGGCAGAGCTGGGGACGGGAGGCCATGCAAAGGGTGACTGGGCCCACAGGGGACAGCGGTCCCAAGCTGGCGCCTGGCTGTGCCACCAGCTGGCCGAGAGAACGCTCTGGGCCTGGGGTCTGCACGTGTCCCACACGTCTACTGGAGATGGTTTGCTCACGTGTGTGCACACCCACCCACCCACTTATGCACCTTTCCTCCCACGGAACTCTGGATTGGGTGGCGGGGGCAGGGGCGGTGCCCTGACCCACACAGGAAGGCAGTGGGGGGCCTGGTCCTGTTTCCTTCTTCATTGGCGCCCACTGAGCCCACTCCCTGGGGGGGGGCACAGAGTCCCTAGCACAGCCCTCCGCTGGCCTCCCAAGGTGCACGAGGACCCCAGGTCACATCCCCTCTGGTGGGGCTGGGGCCAGGGCCAGGAGGCACAGGCAGCTAAAGGCGGTACTGGGGGAGGGGACCTCAGCCCGTGGACCCCGCCCCTGCCCCCACCACTCACCTCTGCTTCTTGTGTCTTCCAGCAGAGGGGAGAACCCGGGGAGTGGGTGGGGTTGGGTGGTCTGGGCTGGGGGGCTCAGCTCAGGCTCGCTGGAAGGTGTGGCGCAGGTAGCTCAGGAACCGGACGGCCAGGTGGGCCCAGAGCAGCAGCTGGAGCCACAGCTGGAAAGTGGTCTCCGAGTCCACATCCTGGCTACGGCCGGAGCCCAGCTCCATCCCAGCATCCCGGCTGGCCCTGGGCTCTCCCCTCGCCCAGCACAGCAGCTGCCCAGCCCCCCGGGGGTTAGGGGGGATGGGAGGAGGAGCTGCCCAGCCCCCTGGGGGTTAGGGGGGTGGAAGGAGGAGCCGGTTGCCACGGAAGCAGTTAGAAAGGTGCCTGCACCTGCTCCTGGCCGCCAGGGTCCGCAGAGGCTTTCCCTGGCAGGAGGCGGAGGCACCGACTCCCGGGGGTGTCCCTCTGCCAGGGGGCGGGGCGCCAAGGCCAACTTCCCCTTCCAGGGACTTGACTCTGCCTGCCAGGTCCTGCCTTCCTCACTGGGTGCCCGGCTGCCCCCTCCCCGTCCCCCCCAGGGCCTGGGGCAGTGCCCACTGCACAGAGGGGAAGGAGTTAAGGCCCAGGCAGCAGCCAGAGGGCCCCAGGGGGCTGAGGAGCGCCCTGTTAATTAGCTGGAAGAACAGCTGGAGAGAAAGGCTGGGCTGGGAGCGGGTAGGGAGGGCGTGGAGGGCTGGGGCTCCCCCACCCAATCCTGCGACCCCTGAGACAGAAACGGGTGCGTGTGGCTCCCTGTCCCACTTCCACACGGGGGCGGGGAGGGGATCGACATCCTGCATGCCCTTGGCCTCTGTCAAACCTTGCCCTGTGTGCTTGGCTCCGCTCTGGGCCATGAAAAGTCCAAACCGGAAACGGACGGCTCAACCCCGGGGAGCGGGGGAGGGGGAGGCCACTTGGCCATCTCCCTCCTTCTTTCCAGATCCCGGAGAGACGCGGAAGGAGGGACAGTGGCAGCCTCTCCCAGAGCACCCAGCACCCGGAGCTGGGGGGGGCACCCTGCTGGCGGCAGGAAGTCCCCCCCGCTTCCCCCACCCCGTCACCCAGCTCCTAGAGGGCTGTGGCACCAGCCGTCCCAATCCCGCCGGGTTTGGATTTGGGGTCCCAGGGACAACCCCAGAGGACCCCTGACAAAGCCACAGCCGAAATCTAGAACTCCATCCCGCGGATGTAGGGTTGCGTGTCCAGCTGGGCGAGGGGCTGGGGGGGGGGCTCCCTGGACTCCCCACTCCCGGACAATAACCCGACACCCTCTAGGCTCTCTGAGACCTGGCGGTCTTGGGAATCCTGCGGTAGAACTGCCCAGCCTGGGCGGGGGCCGGTACTCTGGCCTGGCCTAGATCCCCCACACTGGGCTGCGCTCCCCTCCCATCGCTGGGTGGACACCCCCGGCTCCCCCCCCCATCTGCCTTCCTCGTCCCCAGGCCCCCCATAGCCTCCTCCTCCCTTTCTGTGCCCCCAAACCCTGCTGCGGCCCCCTCCCTGACTTGAGGGGCAGAGAGTGCCCAGGGAGTTGCTATAGCAACAGGGCTCAGCCTCACCATCACTGGAGTTGGAAGCCATCACTCAGTCTTCCTCACAGGGTATCCGAGCTACGGTGGCTGGGAAGGCTCACAAGACCTCACCGCCCCAGCCTGGCAGCCCATCCCACAGTCCGGCCTGCAGGGGGAGCCGGGGAGTTGGGGGGCAGGAATGGGGACGGGAAGGCCGGTGAGAGGCGGGCAGGTGCAGGGAAGAGCTGGCTGGGACCTCCCAAGCTTCTGCTGGCTGCCCTGGGCTAAGAGCAAAGCTGCCTTGGCAGGACCCTCTCGGGCACCCATACAACTGCCAATGGGCAGAGGCGTTTGACCCTCTTGGGCTTCTGTAGGAAGTCAGAAGACACCAGTTCTTCCCACCCAGGAACCTGCAGGACACATCTGGGTGGGCTTGTCTCTGGGGCTTGGTGTCCCCACCAAGAGGCTTCTGAGGGGCTCCCTCCCACCAGCTCGGGCCCTGTCCCCGTGGCCCGACTCCCCAGGGTGGGGGGTGGGGGTGTCTTCAGCCAGTGCCAGCTCAGACCTGAGCTCCACTTGGCTGTCTGCCCCCTGGGGCCCCCTGGGGCCACTGCCCTCTCTCGGTTCCTCCAGCTTGGCCATGAGCCTTCACCATTTTTTTTTCTCCTTTGCTCTTTTAGCTACTCGCCAACCCCCACTAAGCCCCTTGTCGGTGGCTCTGCCATCTTTGGGTGCCAATCTTCCCAGCTCCCACCCCACCCCAGCTCCTGGGCTTTAGGATGCTTGGCCGGTCCCCCACAGGCGGGGATCTGGCAACATGAAATGCAGGTGCCCCCTGCAGGCTGGGCTGGCTACTGCCCTGGCCCCTGGCCCACCCTGGTAGTAAGAGGGTGAATGCCCTCGGACTCCATCCGTGCAAGGGCTGTGAGGCAGAGGGGCTCCTTCTCTCCCAGCCTCAGGAGGGCACCTTCCCACCAGCAGAGCAGGGATCGGAGTTCCGGTCCCTTAGCTAGTTATGTTGTATCCACCCTGTATCTTAATGCGGACCAGCGATGACAGAGGGGTGCAGCCTAGTGTCATTCCTAGGACTGCTCCCCCTGAACAGACATGGGGAGTTCAACGTCCATTACTTTAAGTTAAGAAAACACAGGCCGAGAGAGCAGGAGCCCGGGAGGCAGCTTCAAGAATGTCCGAGTTGGGAACCTCTCAGCTCCGGGCGGCTGGGGACGGGTCTGGATCAGAATCTTGCCTCAGCCTCTGTCCCACCCAGAGACGGCTTATTCGGAGAGTGCCGATAAGAGCCCCTTATAGCATTCACCAGCGCAGACAGATGTGTCCACGGGGACCTACTTGGCCAGGGGACATTCTGGATCCCCTACAAACAGCAGCTCTGGGATCATTCATTTCTGCACTCAGAAGGAATTACCCGCTCCTTCTAGAACCTGTGAACTTTTTTTCTTGGGATCTCCCCCCACACACACAACCCTGGCCCCGTGCAGCTTCCCCCGCCCCTCTCCCCGGGGCCCCAGTGCACGTGTTAGCTACGCCTTGAAGGTTTTCCAGGGCTATGTCATCTCCCTAGCTTTTACAGCAATATATAGCCGCGTGCCTCCACCTTCCACCTCACCTGCTGGGGGCCGGCCCCTCCCCGCCAGACCCCACTCCCCTCCAAGCGCAGGCTCAGAACCGTTTTTGGACACTACCCCACCTGCTCCTGGGTCATCAAGCGCTCAGCCACAGGCGCTGGCCTCCCCGTCCCCCGCCCCTCGGCGGCACGTCCAGGAGCTACTTAATTCTGCCATCTGAAGCCGGGTGGGGAGAAAGTGCAGTTCTCAGGGCCACGTTCGCCACTTGCAGGGGACCCTGGGAAGCCCGGGGCTTGAGATCAAAAACCGGGGTGGGCAGGGCTGGGGACGCAGCCTCCACATTTGTAGTTCTGCCTGTGTGTGGGGTATCCCGGCTGAGGTTCGAGTCTGAGCCTGGAGTGCCCCGGATTCGGGAGCTGGGGGTGCGGGATTGGGCAGGGGGCTCCAGACCACTTCTGAAGGCATTCCAGACACAGAGGCACCTTCTCTGTCAGACAGGAAGGGGCCAACTTAATCTGGGCGCCCGGGGCCAGGTGTGTGTGTGTAACTGGCCTCTCTCCCTCTGGCTAAAGCCCCGGCAACGGTGAGAGTCCATCCCTTGGCAAAGCGAATCCCTCGGTGTCAACCCACTGCTCTCTCGGACAGCCGCCCACCCCTCCAAATCCTGTCCCTGACCCACGCCACCGAGACCAAGCGGCCACATGGAACCCGGATGCTTTTTATCCGAAGCCAGAAGCAGGCAAAGGAGCCCCCCTCGTTGGGGGAGGTGGGGAGCCTCAGTGGTGGGGGGCCTTCCAAGGAGCCCAGGGCTCAACATACAGCAAGGAAGGGGAGGGGCTCTACCATGCGCCGCCCTCCCCCCCCCCCCCCACAACCCAGGAGAGAGCGTCAGTGGAATCTCAGCTCAAACTTGCAGACAGTCCACTCCCCCAGCCAGGTCACCAGCGAGCCGGCTTGGAGGAGGAGTCCCAAGTACAGTGGCAGGATGAGAGAGGCGCAGAGGGACCCCTGAGTGCCCCAAGCCTAGAGACACCCAACAGGGAAAACATGGGGTGGGGTGGGTTTGGAAGTTGCAAGTGGTGGTTGGGGGGGGGGGAGCTGTGATAAGGTGAAGAGGGTTAAGGGCAGGAGAAAGATGGCGGGGGCGGGAGGGGGCAGGGGTGTGGCCAGCAAGAGGCCAAGGTCCCTGGCGGCTGGAGGCAGACCCCCCCACCCCGACAGCACTGGGAGGCTGGGAGAGGCCTGGGTCCCACACGTGGGAGAGGTGAGTGAGTGAGTGGAGGGGATTCGATTCTGGGGACTGGGGCCAGGAAAGGAAGGGGTGGGGAGGTGACAGGGCCCCATGTGGGGCCCCAGCGGTCATCCGTGCCATGGTTGGCAGTGACAGCTGGGTGGGTGGGGGGGCACATCTTCGCAGTGGGGGGCGGTCACTGGCCAAAGAGCCCCTACGTGCATGCGTGTGTGTGTGTGTGTTGTGGGGGGTCCTCTGCGGCCCCTCGCGCCCCAGCCTTGGACAAGCAGACAGCAAGGGGTGCTGGGGGTAAGCAGAGAGGGATGGGGGGGCCCCGCGGGGGGAGGGGCCAGGCGGTGATGGACAGCCCGGGGGGCTGGCAGCGCGGGGCCGAGATCGGGGTCACGGCCTGGGCACTCACCACTCTCTTGCTCGCTGCCCTTCTTGGCGGCGGCGGCGTTGCCCATCGCGGCGGCGGCGGCGGCGGCCCGGGCCGGTCCCGGAGCTGCGGTGCGGCGGGTGCTGGCGGCGACCAGGGGCCCCGGAGCGCGCTGGGCGGCGGCGGCGGCGGCCCCTCGGGCTGGCTGCGCTTGCTGCGGCGCCGCGACCCCCGCCCAGCCCCTGCTTCCCGCGTCTCTCCGCGCCCGCCCGCCCGGGAACCTCAGCCCAAGTCCGCTGCTGCTGTCCGTGACGCCCCCGCAGCCTGCCTCTCATTGGCCTAAGCCGCCATGACTGACGGCGCCGCGCCGCCGCTCATTGGCCCCGAGAAATCTTTCCGCGCCACCATAGGCTCCTGGCCCCGTGACGCGCGCGGCCATCGGCCCGCCACTCACGCGCTCGCGAGGCCGCAGCTGGGCGGGAGGACGCACCCGATTGGCCGAGGTGCCCGGGGCCGGCCCCACGAGGCCGCCGATTGGTCGAGGCGCCCTGTTCGGCAGGCCCTTCGCAGAACGTTCAGTGTCAATCCCGGGGTGAGAGGGCGGGGCGGAGGGGCAGTCTGCGGCCGGCCCGGGCCGGGCGGGGCGGCGGAGGCTGGCGGGCGGCCGCGCCGCGCTCCGAGGCCCTGGAGGCGGCCCCGGCGGGCGCCCGCCCGGCCCCGCGCGCCGCAGTCCCCCGCCCCCGCCCAGTGCGGCAGCGGCCGCCGGCCAGCCGAGGTGGACGCCACGGCCCTCCCGGCGCAGCCGCTGTCCACCTGCCAGCGGGGGGAGGGGCGCGGCCAGCGCCGCGGGGTCAGAGGTCGCCGAGTCGCCGGGCCATCGTCATTCATAAGGCCTGGCGTTTGGGGCGGCAGGGAACCGGTCGGCTTGGGGTCCCCGGCTTGGGGACCGGGGCTCTGCTTGGGTTTCCCGCGGATGCTGGGCCCCGGGAGCAGGGGGGGCTGCCCCTTTGCAGGGTCCCGGCCGTGGGCTGGCACCAGTGGTGAGGAGCTGGCACTGGCACTGCTTCGCAGCGCGCCCCTCGCCTCGTAGGTCCCACGATCACGCCCCTGGTTCGGACGCGGAGTCTGGGGGCACCGCCGCTGACTGTCCTGTCTGTGCGGGGAGCAGGCACCTTGCCCGCCAGGAGCGGAGCAGCGACCTTCCGGCCTGAGGACCAAGGAGCGGCGCCCCCGCCCCGGCTGCTGACATCTGGGGCTGGGCAGGAGGGTGTGTTCCGCAGTGCCCCCCGGAAGCCCCCACTGCTCTGCTTCTTGCTGCTAGCGGTGGCGATCCACACCAGCATCAGAGTGGCTAGACTGTCCTGGACGAGGGTGGACAGAGGAAGACCCCGGCCGGGAAGGGCTACGCGCCCACCTGCTGCTCCGCGTGGCCAGGTCCTCGCTCTCCTGCGACCCATGGGGATGTGGCCGGCCGCTAGAGCCACCCCCTCTCTGGCTGTGGGGTCATCCAGTAAGGCTGAGGACAGTTTCTCGAGTGTTGCTGTGTGTGCGCCGGGATCATACTGAGTTCTCCCTGCGGACCAGCTCGGGGGCTGACTGGCGCCCTGAAACCTCTCTCTGTCTCTCGGCATCAGGCACCTGCAGCCCCGCAGGGACACAAGGCCGGTGAGGACAAGAGGAGGGGGTGAAGTCTCCACCAAGTGCTTTTTATTTGCAAACCAACCGAACATCTTTAATATAAACCCCCTTAAATACACACGGCAGCAGACACAGCAGCAGATGGGGGAGGGGCGCTCTCTGGGGTCTCCAGTGCTCCTTTGGCCCCAAGTCCCTGTGGCCTGAGAGCTGGGTGCAGGCAGCCTGGGGCGGAAGGGCCCTCGTGTGGCTGGGCGCCGAGTCAGACTGTTCAGGGCCGCCATCTCCTGCCCTGCAGCACCCAGGAGACAACAGGGGACAAGGGACAGCAGGAGGCCGGGGTGGCGGCCTTGGGCAGGCATGGCGCGAGCAGGTGAGAGCAGGCGCGTGCAGGCTGAAGTCCCTGCTGCTGCTCCGGGGCCTGCAGAGCGAGCTGATCCACGGTGCCAGGTCCCAGGCGGGGCCGGCCAGCGCCGGGCTCCCCCACTTAGATGCAGTCCATGGAGTTCTCTGGAAGCAGGGCGGGGATGCAGCCCGGGAGCCCCATGCCCTTCACAGGGGTGCAGCTGAAGGGGAGGCCGCAGCCCAGGGCAGGGTCCTGGCTCTCCACGGCCTCCAGTCTGTCCGTGTGGCTGTCCCAGTTGATGTGGAAGCGGGTGACCCGGGGGTTGGAAGTGAGGATGTTCCGCTGGAGCTGCGGCGGGAAGAGGCACCGTCAGCCCTCGTCCCTGTCACCCCCCCTTGTGCGATGGCCACCAAGGACGTGCGAGAGCCACAGCGCTCCGCAGGTTCCCTCCCCAAAGGTCCACGATAGCCTGGGCCTGGGGGGTCAGGAGCTCAACCTGGGGCTCCCACGGAGATGGCAGGGGCCATTGTCACTACTTCCCAGCGGCTGCAGCATTTGATGCAGGGCCCTCGAGTGGGGTCTTAACTGCCGCAGCCAGCCCTTGCCCTGGGGCCGGCTCACCACGCCTTTCCTGTACCAGGCCACCAGAACCGAACGTGCTGGGGAAACCTTGCTACAGTCCCACAGGGCAGGGCCTGCCCCGCCTGCCGCAGGAGGCAGAGGGGCAGCCGTACCTGGGAGAAGTCTGGCTTCAGGGGCGGGTTCTCCCGCAGCTCGGGGCTGGGGTACTCGTTGTTGACGTAGTAGCCCACGCGGATGAACTCCTGTCTGTGGTAGGTGCAGGTGATGAGGACCACGGTCACGCCCACAGCATCGCTCTCCGGGATGAGGGATGGGTTGGGGGCGTCGGCCTGGGGGGGGTAGGGGAGACACGTCCTGGGCTTCTGCCCTCCCTGCCTGCCAACCACTGGGCCAGGAAGGGCTCAGGCAGGAGGCACCGGAAGTCATCCTGGGAGAGCCGGCCAGAGCCGGGATGCTGGGAGTGGCGTGAGGCCCCCCTGATCAAACACCACTGAGCATCAGGCGCTGACAGGGGAGCGCGGAGCACCTGGCCCTGGCTCGTGGGTGGATCTGCTGCTGTGGGTGGGTGAAGGGCCCAGATGTGCCGTGACAGCAGGGCTGGAGGGGAGCTAGTGGAGAAGCTCAAGCTTTGGCGTTCTGACCCACCTGCCAAGTCTAGAAATCTACATTTTGTAAAAGAGCAAAAATAAATACAGAAATAAACGAATGAAAATTAGGAAAAAGCTGTTGAGGGACAGAGAGAGGTCCCAACTGCTGGTTGGCAGCTCCATCCGGGTCTCCCAGGTAGGCGGCTGCACGCAAGCCCCTGAGCCCTAGCCGTTGCCTCCCAGCCCTGGGCACTCGTGTCTACCCAGGCCATGTGCTCCAAGCTCTGTGTCCGCGGGTGGGTTCACTGTTTTCAATTGCCCGAGGGCACCAGAGGCCTTCAGGAGCAAACACGTATGGGATCGGCCTCCCTCGGGCCAACTCCTACAGCTACCGCTGGCTCCAGGGCTCCGACCCAGGGAGCGAGTGTGAACCTGCTGGTCTGCAGCCACATGGGGCTCCCCGAGGGCGCGCACGTGTAGGGGCCACCGTGCAGCCTGCGAGTGTGCAAGGGAGCTCCCCCCAGCTCACGGGGAACCTGTGCTGTGAACAAACTGTGCATGCGTCTCCAAAAACTGAGGGTTGTGGGGGGACGGGGGCCGAAGGCCTCCTAGGGCTGGGCGAGGATCAGAACCTGAACTTCTGCCGGCCTGGCTGGCCTTGGGTTTTGGGGGTCCGGGAGGCTGCACAGGGGAGTCAGGGGCTTCGGTGTCATGTTTCTTACCTGGAAGACAAACATGTGCCTCCCTGCGGGCACGGGGCCCACCAGCACCGAGTCTAAGATCTGATCGAACTCCTCGCTCTCAGCAGAGCCCACGTAAATGATCTTCCACTCCAGGTCTGCAAGGACATGGGGCGGGGGCATGGGGGGGGGCGGCAGGTTAATGAATCGGGGCCGCTTGGCCGCCAGGCACCGGAAAGAGCCTTATCATTAGGGTTTGGACATGGCTGCCACACGCCAGAAGAGTCTGCGATCGGGTGCACCCGGGCCACAGGGGACAGGCAGTGCGCAGGCCCCAGTGCTGGGGACGTGGCCCCTGCAGGCCTAGCTCTGCCCAGCATCCTTGCCTTTGGACTGCAGGAGACACCATGGGCCCCTGGGAGCCGGTGTGGCACTGACCCGCATGGCAGAGGCTGAATTAAGAACCACGTGCCCCAGCAGGGCCAGGGAGGGAGCGGCAGGCGCTTGGGTCATCTCGGGGCCCTGCCCACTGGGTGCCGGGCTCAGAGCAGCATCCTCTTTCACACACACGGCCCCGTGCCATGGAACGGGAGGAGATTCCCTCGACAACTGGCGCAGGGTGGCAGATTCTGATCCACCCGGGAGAGAGCCAGGCAGCGTGAGGTGGGAGCCGGGTGGTTCCCAGCTCGCCCAGGCCAGGGGCTCAGCATGCACACTTGGCATCGCAGCCAGGGCTGAGAAGGGGCACTGTCCCCAGTCCCCTCCCCCCTCCCCCCTTTAAAGGCACACGAGCGAAGGAGGCCCTGCCCATCCGTCACAGGAAGCTCCTGGTGACCACTGCCTGTTGCAGGAGGGCCAAGTGTACCAGGGGCAAGGTCACGCTGGTACAGGGCAGCTTGGCAGGAGACCGCGGACTTATTTTAGCTTCTTTGAAATTACACAACGCCTGCAAGCCCCGGACAGCTGGGGGGGGGGGGGTGTCACAAGCTGTGATTTTCACAGGAAGTCAACTCGCTTGGAAGCTGCCTGGGCCCTTGGTCCGGCCGTCACACCAGAGTGTCCAGCCTCGGACACACACGCTGAGCCTGGGGCCCTTCCTGGGCAACACCCACTGCCAGTCCCTCCGCCATCACCCAGGAAGCTGGAACCGGGCCTCAAACTGGACGGGAAGCAGGCGGCCCATGGGGCCATTGTAAGTGCCGCACTGGATAGCAGCCCCTACTCCCGCTTTCTAGAATGGCTCGCCATTGGAACATCTCGTTCTGGGCGCTCTCTCACAACCAGCGGAGTCACCAAGCATGCGTTTGATTAAGGTGCAAGGTGCAGGGGGGTCTGAAACGCTGTCCCATGGATGTCACCTGCCACCCACGTGGGAGACCTGGGTGGAGCTCCAGGCTCCTGGCTTCCTTCGGGTCCAGTTCCTGCCGTTGCATCATCAGGGGAGTGACCCAGTGGCTCACTCACTCTAACTCTGCCTTTCAAATAAAGAAATAAATCTTAGAAAAAGAGAGAGAGAGGGCTGGCGCCGCGGCTCACTAGGCTAATCCTCCGCCTGTGGCGCCAGCACTCCGGGTTCTAGTCCCGGTTGGGGTGCCAGTTTTGTCCCAGTGGCTCCTCTTCCAGTCCAGCTCTCTGCTGTGGCCCGGGAGGGCAGTGGAGGATGGCCCAAGTGCTTGGGTCCTGCACCTGCATGGGAGACCAGGAGGAAGCACCTGGCTCCTGGCTTCGGATCGGCGCAGCGCCAGCCGTAGTGGCCACTTGGAGGGTGAACCAACAGAAGGAAGACCTTTCTCTCTGTCTCTCTCTCTCTCTGTCTAACTCTGCCTGTCAAAAAAATTAAAAAAAAAGAAAAAGAAAAAAGAAAGAGAGAGAGAAAAAAAAAAAAAGTTGAGGAGCAGATGAAACCACTGGGGAAGACAGAAGATGCTGGAGCCAAGGGCCCACGAGTTGAGCTGACAGCTTGCTCAAGTACCTTCAGCAGGGGCGCACGCCTGTGATTCTGGGTTGGGCACGGCTGGCCAGCCGTATGTATGCGTCTCACAAGCTGTGGGGAAAAACATGCGAGGGCAAAAACCCCACGTCATTGTTCGCTATACAATACACCTGCTTGCACAGTGTTTTCACTGTGTTAGGGACTTCAAGGAACCAAGGAGAGATCTGAAGACCATGCACAGGCTACGTGCAAATACCACGCCTTCCTTATCTGGAAAGCAGATCGAAGGTGGGGGGTGGGGGTGGACATCTTCCACCTGCTGGTTCACTCCATGGATGCTTCAACAGCCAGGGCTGGGACTGCAGCCAGGGGGCGAGGACCCCACTGGGGCTCACAGGTAGGTGCCAGGGGCCCAAGTGCTGCCTCCCAGGCACACTGGAATGGAAGCAGAGGAGCCAGGAGTCAGCCTGGCACTGTGAAGCCCACCCACTCCTATGCCAATTTATAAAAGGGACTGAGGATTTGGATGTCCTTGGGGGGTCTAACAGATACAGAAGGCAACGGTGTGCAAACCTCTGGGATCAGATATGGAGGGTGGGGGGACCTGGTACAGAGCCTGGCTTAGAGGCCTGGCTCTGCTCCTGACCCCACTCCCTGCCTATATGCGCCCTGGGAGACAGCAGTGATGGCTCCAGTGATGGGGTCCCTACCCCCACGCGGGTGACCTGGATGCAGCGCCCAGTCCCAGCTGTTGCAGCCATTTGGGGAGTGAACCCACAGATGGGACATCTCTCCATCTCCCGCTCAAAACAAAATAAACCAGCACTGGATATGGGATATCAATCACCAATTCAGGGCCGGCGCTGTGGTGCAGTGTAGCGGGTACAGCCACTGCCTGCAATGCTGGCATCCCACATGGGCGCCAGTTTGAGTCCTGGCTGCTCCACTTCCATCCAGCTCTCTGCTGTGGCCTGGGAAAGCAGAGGAAGACGGCCCAAGTCCTTGGGCCCCTGCACCTGTGTGGGAGACCCGGATGGAGCTCCTGGCTCCTGGTTTCAGATCAGCGCAGCTACAGCCGTTGCAGCCAACTGGGGAGTGAACCAGTGGATGGAAGACCTCACTCTCTCTCTCTCTCTCTTCTCTCTGTAACTCTGTCTTTTGAATAAATGCTGATGGAAGAACTCCCTTCTCTCTGCCTCTGTTCCTTTCAGGTAGAAGAAATTAACCATTAAAAAAATACATAAAAACACGTAAGGGCCAGTGCTGTGGCCTAGCAGGTTGAGGCACTGCCTGCACCACTGGCATCCCACAGGGGCACTGGTTCCAGTCCCCGCTGCTCCATTTCCGATCCAGCTCCCTGTTAGTGCACCTGGGATAGCAGCAGAGGATGGCCCAAGGGCTTGGGGCTCCTGCACCCACGTGGGAGACCCAGATGGAGCTCCTGGCTTTGGCCTGGCCCAACCTTCGCCGTTGTGGTCACCTGGGGAGTGAACCAGCAGATGGAAGATCTCTCTGTAGCTCTGCCTTTCAAATAAAATAACTTTTTTAAAAAAAATACCTAACAAATACAGGACATAACTGTATACACGCAGTGTATCTAACTTCTGAACACGATTAAAGGTAGGTCAATTACATTTTGTCCCGATCCCCAATTTTACAGGCTGAACCCCGCACAAGATACACCTCTACTCCGTATGACAACAAACGCAAAGCCAATGCTACGATTAAACACACATTAAGAAAGTGTTGGCCGGCGCTGTGGCGCAGGGGGTTAAAGCCCCAGTCTGCAGTGCCAGCATCCCATATGGGCGCAAGTTCGAGGCTCTGCTACTCCACTTCCGATCCAGCTCTCTGCTATGACCTGGGAAAGCAGTGGAAGATGGCCCAAGCACTTGGGCCCTGGCACCTGCATGGGAGACCCGGATGGAGCTCCTGGCTCCTGGCTTCGGATCGACACAGCTCTGGCCGTTGTGGCCAACTGGGGAGTGAACCAACGGATAGAAGACCTCTCTCTCTCTCTCTCTCTCTCTCTCTCTCTGTAACTCTACTTTTCAAATAAGTAATAAAACAAATCTTTAAACAAGAAAGTATTGTCGTTGCAGAACCTGTTTCCCGTTTGTATTTATCTGGGAGTGGCAAAGGAGAGAGACAAAGGCGGGCGATGGTGGGGGAGCAGAAAGAGCAAGATCTTCCACTCGCTGGTCCACTCCCCAAATGCCAACAGCTGGAGGCCGGCCAGGCCAGGGCCAGGCGCCCGGAACTCCCCATGGGTCTTCCGCGTGGGCGGCAGGGGCCGGAGCCCTAACCAAGACCTGCGCACAGCAGCGGGCAGCAGCAGGAAGCTGGGTCGGAAGCTGGGCGTCCAGGACCCTAACCGAACCGGCGCTGTGATCCGGTGACCAGGCCGTCCGGAGCCGCAGCCTCTTAGCCGTATTGCCCGCGGCCTTGGCCTCGCCGGGGCGCCTGCCTTTGCGGCTTCTTCAACCTGCTCCCTGAGGGGCAGAGCCCCCTCCACGCACGCACACGCACCCCTGAGTACTCCGTGCGGCCCCTGGGAGTCAGGGGGCCCCCAACTGGGGGCTGGGAGAGGAAGAAGGAACTCAGAGCCTCCCCCAGGGGTTGCCCAGGCTCCTGTCCCCAGATGTCACCGCCCGGGGTGGGGCAGGGGGTCAAGGTGGGGGCTTGGCTCCCGGCCGCGGGGCCAGGGCGTCGCGGGCACCCACGTCCCAGATAATGACCACGCGCCCGCTTTTAAAGCAGGCTGACCCGCGCCACCTGGGAATTCAACCGAGGGGCCCCCTCGCCTCTCCTGCCGGCCTTTAAAGCGAGTCTCAGCGCCCCTCCCTCCCCCCCCAGCTTACACTTCATTTCCGCCCTGTCCCAGAAAGCCTCTAGCCGGCTTACTCCACAGTCAGCCACAGGCGGAGGCTGACCGGCGGGCCACCCCCCTGCCACCCAGGGGCCTCCCCGGCTCCGCCCCGGAGCTGAGCGCTGGGTGGACGCAGGCCTTGGCCCCGGCTGGCCCCGGCCTGCGCAGGGCCCGGGGCTCTGGGTGGCTGCTGTGTCCTCCCCTGCGCCACGACCACCTCCCCGCCACGGGAAGCCGGCCCCGGCCGCGCCCACCCAGGCCCACGACGGGGAAACCTCGGGAGCCGGGACGCCCCCCACCGCCACCCTGGGGTTCGCAATGACGCCGGACGCAGTCATTTAAACTCTGGGCAGGGCATGGGGGCGAGGAGGGCGGCAGGGGTGGGGTGGAGGCAGGGGGCGTGGGGGTCTCCGCCTGGAAGCGCCTCTATCATTAGGAAGCGGTGCCTGGGAGGAGCGCCATTGCGGGGGGGGGGGTCCTGGGGCTGGGAGGGGGCGATGGGGTGGGGGGGGCTGCACGGACAGAAGGGAGGGGGCCCCGGGGCGGCTCTCCACGGGGAGGTCGGGGTGAGGGTCGGCCCGGGGCTGCGGTGGGGGTCTCCGCACGGGTCCAGCCTCCTCGGAGGTCGGGGTGAGGGTCGGCCCGGGGCTGCGGTGGGGGTCTCCGCACGGGTCCAGCCTCCTCGAAGGTCGGGGTGAGGGTCGGCCCGGGGCTGCGGTGGGGGTCTCCGCACGGGTCCAGCCTCCTCGGAGGTCGGGGTGAGGGTCGGCCCGGGGCTGCGGTGGGGGTCTCCGCACGGGTCCAGCCTCCTCGGAGGTCGGGGTGAGGGTCGGCCCGGGGCTGCGGTGGGGGGGTCTCCGCACGGGTCCAGCCTCCTCGGAGGTCGGGGTGAGGGTCGGCCCGGGGCTGCGGTGGGGGGGTCTCCGCACGGGTCCAGCCTCCTCGGAGGTCGGGGTGAGGGTCGGCCCGGGGCTGCGGTGGGGGTCTCCGCACGGGTCCAGCCTCACCGTCCGCCAGGGCCTCACTGCACTCGAAGCTGATCTCGAACCGGAAGGGGCTGTGGAAAGGGCTCGGGTTCTCCAGCACCGCCACGTTCAGCACGGACACCTTGGCCATCGTCCCGCCGGGAGCCGGGATCGGGGCAGCGGGCAGAGGGGCAGAGTCGCCGGCGGCCGCTCCCGCCTCCTCTCGCCGCGGACTGCAACGCGCACCGCGTCCGCGCGCCGCCTTCAAATCGCCGGCTCCACCCTCTAGCCAATCACCGCAAACGCTCCGCGGCGGCGAGAGCGCCCCGTCAACCAATCCGCGAGCGCCGCTGGCGCGCGCCCGGACTCCTCGAACCAATCCGCGGAGCGCCCTCTCCGCAGGCGCGCGAGGGAGGCAGGACCAGCTGTGGGCTTCTCGCGGGGTGGCCGCGGAGAACCAATCCCCAGCGACTCCGACTCGGATGCGGGGGCGGGGGCGGGGGTGGGCGGAGTCAAACCCCGGCTCTCGGCCAATCCTGAGGGTTCCCGCACAGGCGTGGCCCGCCTCTTCTCGCAGCTTTTCCGAGAGTCGCATCCTTGAGGGAGCAGCACCGCCAACGGCCGAGCGGTGGCGCGCGGCGCTCGCTTAAGAGCGCGGGAAGGGCGGGTACTTGCGGCCGCCGTGATTGGCAGGCGGGAGTGGGGCGGGGATAAAGCAGGTTTTTGGAGATCTAATTGGCTGAGGTGGCTTGTGGGGGCGGGAGCAGAGGAAGGCGTGTCTGAGGATTCGCGGGAGAGGAGCGGAAGTCGGGGGCCGGCGCGGTGGAGGCGCGGCGGGGGCGTCGGCGCGTGCGTGCATGTGGGCGTTTCGGGCCGGGGGCTTCTGGCTGCTGAGGCCGTGCGCAGCCTGGGGGTCCGCGGTTCGGGTCCCGCTCCCGGCCAGTCAGGGACCGGCCGGCTGCGGGGCCGGGGCCGAGACGATCGAATTTCCCAATACATGATGATGCATCCGAAACTCCACCCCGAGCAGAGTTATTAGCACGACGTGTGTTCTAGGCGTTTAACGGAACATTTATTTATTCTCAACTTGGTGAACTTTGGGATTTTTTTTTTAAGCCCCAGCGCCGTCCGTTCCCGACCCCGGGGAAAGCCGTATCGGGGACCCCGTCTGCGATGCTAGGGAGGAAAAGGGGTTCTCCACGGAGCTGGCTGCGTGATTGTCGCTGAACCCCGGGTCCCAGCGCCAGGCCGGCAGAGGCTTATCCTGCTTAGCGGGGAACCCGAGAGCTCTGCTGTGGCCTCCGTCTGCGCCTGTCACCCTCCCGCCCTGCCCCTGCCCCCGCCCCCCCCCCCAGCCTCCCTCCTGCTGCAGGGCCTTGTGCTCGCTCTGAAAAGTAGCCCTCTGGGGCTGGCGCCTGCAGGGCCCGCATCCCATATGGGCGCTGGTTCGAGTCCCGGCTGCTCCACTTCCAATCCAGCCCTCAGCTGTGGCCTGGGAGTGCAGTAGAGGATGGCCCAAGTGCTTGGTCCCCTGCTGCACGCACGTGGGAGACTCAGAGGAAGCTCCTGGCTTCGGATCAGCACAGCTTCCGACCGTTGTGGGCAGCTGGGGAGTGAACCAGCGGATGGAAGACTCTCTCTCTCTCTCTGTCTCTCTCTCTGCCTCTCCTCTCCCTGTGTAACTCTGACTTCCAAATAAATAAATATTAAAGAAAAAAAAACCACTCAGGATTGTGTGTTGTGTTCTACAATTTCACAGAAATGTTGGCCGCCCAGGCCTGACACCGCCGACCCTAGACGGGCCTGTTTGCAAGGCTGGCCCTCGGATGGTGTCTTCCCGTCCCCTGAAGGCTTTGTGCGAGCTCTGTGGTCTGTGTGGAATGCCTGGGCCGTCCTCCACTGCTTTCCCAGGCACGTTCACGGGGAGCTGGATCGGAAGTGGAGGCGGGGGGACTGGCCCGGCGCCCGGCTGGGATGCCAGCCCCCGCTGTGCCGCGGCCTTGTCCCTGTGAACGTGGCTCTGCACTCATTCCCGTCCTGCAGCCCCGAGCTAGGCACGTGCGGCTGTCCGGATCAGGACGAGAGGAGACGAAGCGGAAGGAGCCATCTGGTTCTCCAGTCGAGCGTGCAGGGATGGGGTGGGGGTGGGGGGCTTCGGGAGAGCAGGCAGAGAGGTCTGTGGACAGGGCTCGCTCGCCCGCTCACTCCTCTGGGACACCTGCGGTTTTGGTCGTGTGCGGTTCCAGGCACAGCTGCGTCCTACACTGTCTGGTGCGTCTTGTGCTCGCGTGCAGAGGGTGGGGAACCTTGGGGAACCTCTTCTTCCTCCCAGGGCCTGCTCCACGTTTATAACATCATCTGCAGGCCATACAAAATGATCACCTGCTATCAATGTATCGATTTCATGGGCAGCTCCTGTTAGGGTGTAGCGGGCCAAGCCGCTGCTCCACCTGCCATCCAGCTCCCTGCTAATGGCCTGGGAAAAAGCAGCGGAAAATGGCCCACGTGCCTCGGCCCCTGACAACCAGGTGGGAGACCTGGAAGAAGCTCTTGGCTTCAGCGTGGCCCAGTCCCAGCTGTTGCGGCCATCTGGGGAGTGAACCAGAGGATGGAAAATTCTCTCACTTTCAAATAAATACAATATTTTTTATTTTTTTAAATTTATTTTTATTTTTAATTTATTTGACAGGCAGAGTTAGAGAGAGAGAGAGACAGAGAGAAAAGTTTTCCTTCCGTTGGTTCACCCCCCAAATGGCTGCTATGGCCAGAACTACACCGATTCGAAGCCAGGAGCCAGGTGCTTCCTCCTGGCTCCTCCTGCAGGCGGAGGAGTAACCAAGTGAGCCACGGCGCCAGCCCCAATGTTCAGAGTTTTTAAAAAAATTATTTCAGTATCGTGGTGGGGGCCAGTACTGTGGCCTAGTGGGGAAAGCTGCCGCCTGCAGCGCCGGCATCTCATATGGGCGCCAGTTCTAGTCCCGGTTGCCCCTCTTCCAGTCCAGCTCTCTGCTGTGGCCCGGGAGTGCAGTGGAGGATGGCCCAAGCCCTTGGGCCGGGCACCCGCATGGGAGACCAGGAGGAAGCACCTGGCTCCTGGCTTCGGATCGGCGTAGCGCCAGCCACAGCGGCCATTTGGGGAGTGAACCAACAGATGGAAAACTCTCTCTCTCTCTCATTCTCTCTCTCTCTCCCTCCCTCCTCCCCCTCTCCCTCTCTCCCTTCTTCCCCCCTTCAAATAAACTAAAACATCACCGGAACTGTGGAGCTGCCAGTCTGTTTCTAGACTGTGGGTTGTTGTGTCTCGCTTTGGAAATCCTACCCCGAGGTGAATAAGACTTCTCACTGTGCTTTCTTCTGGAAGTTTTACTTTTCAGATTTAGCTTAAAAAAAAAAAAAAAAGAAAGAAAGAAAGAAAGAAAAACCTACCTGGAATTTCTTTTTCCTCATGAAGTGAGATAAGGCTGTAATTTATTTTCTCCGCATGAATGACCCCTCGTCCCAGTTCCATCTCTCGATAATCCAGCGGTTCTTAAAGTGTGCTCCCCGGAGAGTCCCCCAAGAACCTCCCGGGGACCTGCCACCCCGCCGTGCAAATCCTGTGTAGCAATGCCCTTGAAGAAGCAGCAGAAGGCATTGCTTAGGTTAAAGCCCCGTGCCGTGAGCATGCTGGTTTTGGTTTTCAGGGCGGCCAGACAAGGCGGTTCCCACAGAACTCGCGCCCAGCACAGGGTAAAGCACTTGGACCCTTGTTTAAGCAGAAGTGAGACTGGCGGGTGTTTTTTTTTTTTTTTTTTTTTTTTTAAGTTTATTTATTTGAAAGGCAGTTACACAGAGATCTTACGTCCTCCAGCTCACTGCCCAGATGGCTGCAGTGGCAGGGCTGGGCCAGGCAGGAGCCAGGAGCCTGGAGTCCCCTCCGTGTCTCCCATGGCGGTGGTGGGAGCCATCTTCCACTGCTCCCCCAGGTGCATTAGCAGGGAGCCCGAGCAGCCCGTGCTCCGATACGGGATGCTGGTGTTGCAGGCAGCAGCGCTAACCCAGGCCCCACAGTGCCAGGCCCCAGGACTGGCACTTTTAAGAATGACGGACCAGGGGGCGCTGTGGCGTAGCAGGTAAAGCCACTGCCTGCAGCGCTGGCATCCCATATGGGCGCTGGCTGGAGTCCCAGCTGCTCCACTTCTGATCCAGCTCTCTGTTGTGGCCTGGGAAAGCAGTAGAGGATGGCTCAAGTCCTTGGGCCCCTGCACGCACGTGGGAGACCCGGATGGAGCTCCTGGCTCCTGGCTTTGACTTGGCCCAGCCCTGGTCCTTGCAGCCCCTTGGGGAGTGAACCAGAGGATGGAAGAGCTCTCCCTCTCTCTGTCTCTGTCTCTCTCTCTGTGACTCTGCCTTTCAAATAAATAAATAAATACATGAAATATTTTAAAAAATGACCCAGGTTGTTCCTCTGAGGATCTTTGCAGAGATCTGCCCAGAGTGAAAGTGGGAGCTGCCCACTTCAAGGCCAGCGGCCGGCACTTTGTGTCCCTTTGTGGTCCGTGGGAGTCCAGCTGCTTCCATTCAGCCGTCCAGTAAGGAGCTTCACAAATATGAAAAAAAGAAGAAAGGGAAATGCCATTCTTCTAACTAATTTTAAAACTAATAGTTATTTTTCACAAGGAACTTGTTAATACAATGGATTTATTAGTTACTTTTAATTTGTTAATAACACTTTTGAATTTCTCAGTTTATTTTTTTTAAGATTTTATTTATTTGAGAGGCAGAGTGACTGACAGAGAGAGAGGTCTTCCATGCACTGGTTCACTCCCCAGGTGACCACAGTGGCCGGCGCTCCTCGCCGTCGGTTCTGGTGGCTGCGTGGGTTCTGTCTGAGGGGACCTGTGCAATTCACCCAGCCCTCCCCAGTGCTCAGGGCTCGGGCTTGCTACTCTGTTGCCACCCCCAGGAGCGCTCCCTTGCTGCAGAGTGCCCACCTTCACACTCAGGTCCCCGGGGCCTGTGCCCAGGAGAGCACTGCTTGGCTCCAAGTGAGGGCTGCGACCCCGGGGGGGCAGAGGCCAAGGGTGGTGCAAGACAGCTGGGCAGGGTGGGTGGAAAAGCCCGGCCGGCCGTGGTGAGGATTTGCTCCATCCTGGGAACACGCTGCCAGCCTCCAGAGGGCAGCTGCGCATGGGAGAGGCCTCAGTGCAGCCATGTGCACTCGGTGGAGTGCACGCAGGGTGTTGGAAGGGCATGGCGCGCCGGCCAGTGTTCCCATCAGAGGAAGCCCCTTAGCCATCCTGGCTGCAGTGGCGATGGTGACCCTTGGCCTCGGAGGGTTAGGAGAGGAGACGACGCCCAGCCTGAGCGTGTGGCTTCCTGCCCACGTGCAAGTGCACAGCGGCGGCACCCAGTGTGTGTGGCGAGAGCGAGGGCACCAAGGCAGAACTGGCCGTGCTGTGCCGTCTCTCCCCTGGGCAGGCCCACAGGCTTCTTTCTTTCTTTCTTTCTTTCTTTTTTTTTTTTTTTTCTTATTTACTCATTTTTAAAGGCAGAATTACAGAGAAGCAGAGAGAGAGAGAGGTCTTCCTTCTGCTGGTTCACTCCCCAAATGGCTGCAATGGCCGGAGCTGCACTGATCTGAAGCCAGGAGCCAGGAGCTTCCTCCGGGTCTCCCACGCAGGTGTAGGGGCCCAAGCACTTGGGTCATCTTCCACTGCTTTCCCAGGTCATAGCAGAGAGCTGGATCGGAAGTGGAGCAGCCGGGCTTGAACCGGCACCCATATGAGATGCCCGCACTGCAGGTGGCGGCTTTACCAGCTCTGCCACAGCCCCGGTCCCCCCAGGCTGCTTCAGTTGGGCCTCAGCCCCAGTACCACATGTGGGTTGGGGGCCATGGGTGGAGGTGCTGTGGCCGCTGCTCGAGACAGCCTGCATGCCATATCGGAGCACCTGCTTCCGGTCCAGCTTCCCGATGTGCCAACAGAGAGAAAGGCTGTGTAGGGCTGGTGCGGCTCCCAGGAGGGCACCCGTGTGTCCGTGTGTCCGTGTGTGAGGCTGGAGTGGCGGGAGGTCGCTGCAGGGCTGTGCCGGCCCCCGTGCTCACCTTGGCCTTGGCTCTGCGCGGCCGAGGAGGCCGCTGTGGGGTTGAACAGAGGGGCAGACGGCTCTCAGGAGCAGTCTGCTTTCCGTGTTGAGGGGGCCCACCACGGCTCAGGCGGAGGCACCGGGGGTGCACCCCGGAGCGTTTGCAAGGATTCCAGAGAAACTGCCCGCCAAGTGCACAGGGTCCCCAGAGCTGGGGTTCAGGCCGCTCTGGGCTGCCCCCTGCAGGTCTCCCCAGCCCAGCGTCCCACCACCAGTGAGCCACACCACGCTCGTCCTTCCAAGAAATCTTAATTTCTTTATTGTTTGACTTTTTGACTCAACAATTTTTTTTAAAGTTTTTGTTTTTTTCTGAAACGTTCTTGTTGTTATGAGCCTTTTTGTTTTGTTCTCGTTAAATGCACTCGACCCAAAATTGGTTTGGCATATCGAAAAGGGGACCAAGGGAGGGAGGGAGCGGGGAGGGGTGGGGGAGGCCCGAATGGACAAAAATTGGAATGAGAAAGACACTGAGAGAGAGGCGGAGACATTAGGAGAAGGCAGGGGGAACCCAACAGAAGGAGAAAACCCAGAGAGAAAGAATTGAGATTTAGGAGCAAATGAATTTAGGAGCCCAAGGAAGGGAGGAGAGGCAACCATGACCCTTCTCTGTTATCATCCCGGCTGGGGAGGGGGCGTCAAGGCACCAGGTCTGGTGGGGGTCGGGGCTGGGGGGGTGGTGCCTGGGCTCATGGGAGTGGCTCTGCCCCACCAGGGGGCCTCAGAACCCGGCTGGAATGGGAGCCAAGGGCCCCCACTACACCCTCTTCCCCTGATTGTCCACGTGTGGAGAGGAGGGCTGGCAAGAGGAGGGGGCGACTCCGTACCCCCAGCCCCCACGCTGTCCAAGCTGCTCCCACGCTGGGCCCACTCCCCTATCCGCCCCAGCCTCGGCCTCTCTGGGGGAGGGCCCTAGCCGCCCCTCCACACAGGGGAGCTAGAGGCCCAGCAGGGTCTGGGAGCTGCCTCCTGCCCCCCGCCCCCCCTTCCCATCTAGACCTTGCCCTTGGTCTTCTGGTGAAATGGGTGAAGCCTTCCTACCAGAAAAAGCCCCGGATGAACTCCACCCTGCCTTCTCCCTATACCTGTTCCCCTGCTTGGGACAAACCACCGTCTTTGGTCTGACCCCTTCTCCCCTGGGTGACGGGGACAAGCCCGCCCCAGCTTCCCCGGGAGAAAGGAGGGGACTTTCTAGCAGCAAAAAGGGTCCCTCCAGCCACCTACCGGTCCCTTTTCCCCCAGTTTCTTTTTAGAGCCCCACCCCCTTCACCCAAAGTTCATGGCAGCAGCAGGCTGAGACCCGGAGATGTGTTTGAAAACTCATGGCACTTGTGAGAAAAGAGGGAGGGCAAGAGACAGGGAGGGGTCGGAGCCAGGTGGAGAGGCCGCTCCTGCGGAAATGGCGACAGAGGGGCTGGCAGGTGTGGCGACGCGCGACGCTACCCCAAGGGTTGGGGGGAGGGGGCCGAGAGGTACTCTGGAGGCTGGGGGCGTGGGCGTGCTGGCACCCAGCTTTGCGGATGAAGGGCTGTGAGCAGGTGAGCTCCGCTGCTGCCCTCTCGCCCAGCCACGCCCAGCGCCCCCTGACCCTCGGGCCCCCTCCAGCCCCTCGCCGTCCCCCCCCCCGCCCCCCAGGAGCAAAGTACAAGAAGCAGGAACGCAAAAGGGGTAGCGCAGCCATGTCGGCAGAGAGCATCTTTGGGCGTGAGGGTGTCTCCCCTGGGCCAGTGGGGAGGGGAGGGGCAGACAGGCCTCTGGTCCTGGGGCAGGCGGTGAGGTACACGCCCCAGGAGGGCTGACGGACAGGATGCCAGGGGCGGGCAGGGAGGAGCCGGAGAGGCGATGACACACGGCGGGCGGGCGGGAAGGAAACAGGTTCTTGGTTTCGCTGTTGCTTCGAGATCGTGGCGTCTGTCTCTGGATTGTAAAAAGCTGCTCTGGAGGCCCGCCCGCCCCGGCCGGGGTGCACACGTACACACAGAAGTCCTGGCTGCCGGTGCCGGGCGGCGCGCTCCGCTCCGCAAAGCCGGGGCTGGCCCGGGCCGCAGGCTCCCGGTGGCTTCAAGTGATGAGATTTTCTTTTTTTTTTTTGTCTTTTTTTTTTCCTTTTCCATTTCGTTGAAATATTTACAGCAATAGGAGAGGAGGAGGAGAGAGGAAGGGGTTACGAGGGCCCCCCTAGGGGGAGATCCAAGCCCAGGACCCGCTCCCCGGGGAGATCCGGACCCCAGATCTCCCCAGATCGCTGAGCCCACAGGGCTGGGAACCGCCCAGATATGGCCACCCCTGTGGGCTGAGGGGCCCTGCGGGGACTTGTGCTTCATCAGGAGTCGTCCCAAGGGAGGGGGTCATTGGGTGCATTCTGGGAGGGCTGCCTGGTGAGGGGGAGGAGCTTCGGGGCAGGTTCGGCCTTGAAACCAACAGCAGCCGCCGCCGCCAACACCACCACCACCACCACCGGCCGCCACCACCCATCCCCCTCACCCTGGGCCTTCTCCTGGTCTCCAGGGAGCAGGGGACGGTGGTGTAGGAGGAACCTGTCCGTCCATCCGTCCTGCCCTACTGCTCCCTCCAGGCGTGGCTGACGGGGGGGAGGGGGGGGGGGCCGGGCCTGTGGCACCACCCTGGGAGGCTGCACCTCCCCACCCGGGAAGCCAGAGCCTTCATTTCCCTCCTGGGGTGGTGGGGCAGGAAGAGGAGGGGGCGAGAGGGGAGGCAAGAGATGGGCAGGCACCCTTGCAATGTCTCCCTCCTCACGCCCCCGGGGACCTCCGGGCTCCTCCTCACTGCACGTCCCCCGAGTTGAGCTGGTGCGTGTGGCTGGTGGGAAACCCTGTCTGTGAGCCCTGGCACCTCGGGCGCCCCAAGGGGACCGCAGGGCCCGTGGCCGAGGGGTGCTGGGAGAGAGTGGCCCACCAGCCACTGCCTCCCTTGGTCTCCCTCTCCCACCAGAGCTCGGCCCAGGGCTCCCTCCCCGGCCTGGGCCACCAGCCCCTGGTCCGTGAGATCCCCTCAGAGACTGGTGACCAGTTGCATCTGCCCGTCCCCGTCGGGCCCTGGCCCCTCCAGGCCCGGGGCTGCCAGGTAGCCCTCGTGGCTGGGCCTCCGCACCTGGTAGTAGCCCTGCAGGGGGTTCCGGGCCACCAGGGCCGGCGGGCGCGAGGTGTAGTAGATTTCAGGGGGCCCGGGGGGCGCGGGCGGGGGTGGGGGCAGGGCCTCGCTGGGCCCCTCAGGGCTGCTGTCCGGGTAGGAGGGCGAGTCCCGCAGGTTGGCCCCGCTGGCATAGAGGGAGTCCCGGCCCGGCGGGGAGGAGAGGGGCCGGCTGGTGGCGCCGTCCTCCGCCGTGCAGCTCTCCGACTCGTCCAGGTCGCTCTGGTACAGCACCGACTGGGCCCTGGGCAGCAGCAGCGGCTCCTCCAGGGCCTTGTAGAGAAGTTCGATCTCAGCCCGGTCAGCACCCCCGGGCCCGCCTGCCTCCTCCTCACTGGCGCCCCCCGGCACAGGCGGCACGGGGGGCTCGGGCGGCGGGGGGGGGGCCCTTGGCCCCGCTGCTGCCGCCCCGCAGGTTGCTGTGCACCAGCTCCGAGATGATCATCTTCTCGAAGGCCGCTGCATCCGCCAGGTTCCGGCCTCGGGGCGGCTCGGGGCCCCCGTCCCCCGGAGGGAAGTCCCCGCTTCGCAAGGAGTAGCTGTTGTTGAAGTTGCCATTAAGGGGCAGGGTGTCCATGCCACACGCGTCCCGACCGCCCAGGGGGTGCTCTGCAGGGGAGGAGGAGGGGGCCAGGCTCCGTCAGCGCGGGAGGGTGTGGGGGCGCACTGAAGACCCACCCCACCCGGGGGGCCACGGATCCGCTTCCTGTGCCAGGCCCACACAAGGCTGTCACCATGGTCTGTTTGCCAGCATCAGGGCCTGTGCTCGCTCATCCCAAAGTGTTCCCCTCCCAGCCTCAGAAACCTTACCAGCAAAGAATCACACTTCATTCAAAAACAACAACAATAACAAAAAAAAAACCACAAAGTCACACTTACTGGGTTCCCGGTAGCTCCCTGAGGTGCCAGGCAGGAGAGAAGAGAGAGAAGCTCAGTCAGCCCAAAGGCCCGGTCCAGGCTCCAGCGAGGAGGGGAGAGAACGCCCCCGGCCGCCCCCCGCTCACCACGCCCCCTGGGCCTCTCACCTGGGGAGTTGAAGACCGGAGGCGAGGAGGGATTGAAGCCCACCGACTCGGCGATGAGGGTGTTGTAGGGGCTGGTGCCCCCACGGGGCTGCAGCACGGGGTTGGTCAGCAGGTGGTTCCCCATGGTACCTGCCCGAGGGGTCAGAGGTCACCAGGCGGCCCCCACACCGCGGACCCAGAGCGGGGCGAGAGGGGCGCCGTCTCACCTCGGTTCAGGGTGGGGGTGCTGTTGATGTCGCCGGCCATGAAGGACGACTCGGTCTGTTTCCTCACTGTGTCATTCCACATCCTCCGGATCCGGCTCTGGGGGACAGAACCCAGGTGACGCGGGGTCCCCGGGGCCCGAGAGAGCCAGGCCGCGCCCCGCCCCTACCTCTCGAGCCCCAGGGAGCCCCCCCAGTACCTGCGTCCCTGTGTAGTAGCGGGTGTTGCTTCGCATGGCTGAGGTCTTGAGGGAGCCGTGGGTGCCCCCGGGCGGGGCGCGGATGCAACAGTAGGAGTGACGCAGGCACTTGCTGTACTCCTTGTGCACCTGGGGAGTGTGGGGACATTCTGGGACCCAGCCGTCCTCACGGGCCAACAGGGGTCGCACCAACCTCACTGTTAGCCCAACAACCGACTGCTCAGCCTCGCCCTCTCCTGCCCCCTCTCCATCCTCATGGACCGTTCGTTCTGAGCCGCAGGGAGCAAGGTGCAGGGCGGGGCCCAAGACGGTGCAGAACACGACACAACCTGCCTCTACCTCTCAGAGCCTGCCTGACAAAACGCCGGGCGCCGGCTCAAGTCCTGGCTATTCCAATCCAGCTCCCTGGAAGCGCCTGGGCCTCTGTCACCCACGTGGGAGACCCGGATGAAACCCCGGCTCCTGGCTCTGAAGCTGCACGCGGCCTCCCACCGATGTGAAGTCATTGCTAGGGGAGCTGGAGCCCCCACCACGACTCAGCGCTACGTAGGCAGCTGCTGTGCCACGTCGTTCAGGGAACGGCAACAAAGACCTGTATGAGTTCCGTCTAGATGCAGTTCTCTCCATACATTTGTCTTTTCCAAAAAAAAAAAAAAAAGAGAGAGAGAGAGAGGCAAATAGAGAGAGAGAGAGAGAGAGAGAGCAAGTCTCCCATCTGCCGGTTCATTCCCCCAAATGCCCAAAATGGCTGAGGTCAGCCAGGCTGAAGGCAGTGGCTGGGGACTCTGTCCACGTCTCCCGCGTGGCTGGCGGGGACCCCGATACTTGAGCCATCACGGCTGCCTCCCAGGGTGCGCATTCAGCAGGAAGCGGGAATCCGAGGCGGAGCCGGGCACTGCCACAGACACCTGCCCGCTTCCCACGTCTGCCTGAGCTCTCGGAAGCACCTGCTATTGATCGGCGCGTGCCGGGCGTGGAGGGCTGACTGCGCACCTGGCAGGAGGCGCTGCGGTGGGGGGCGCTGCGGACCAGCTGTGGTGGGGAGGGGATACGGCGGTGCTGGTGAGGGCGTGGTTTGTGAGTCTACGTAGGTGACTGGCGTTTTGGCTGAGACCTTAAAGAAATAAGGCAGCAGGCCCTGAGGGTGTCTGGGCTAGGGGATTAGGGGCCACACCCGAGGTTGCCCGTGTGGCTGGGAGAAGCCCAGGTCAGACCCTAAGGGTGCCGCCGTCTCTGACATGGGGGCCACACAAGGACCTTGGCTTTGGCAGTGCCGCAGAGCGGCCGAGGGGACAGTTCTGAGCAGAACAGGGGCACAGCTAGGACTCTGTGGTCACGGCCTCTGCTGGCCCCCGAGGTCAACAAAACCCTCACTCCAGCTCTTTACTCTGGTCTAGAAATTGCCACGTGGATGCCGGTTCCACACTGCTGCTGCTGCTGTCGCCTTTGGTTTTTTTTGTTTTTTTTTTTGACAGGCAGAGTGGATAGTGAGAGAGAGAGAGACAGAGGGAAGGGTCTTCCTTTTTGCCATTGGTTCACCCTCCAATGGCCGCCGCGGCCGGCGCATCTCGCTGATCCGAAGCCAGGAGCCAGGTGCTTCTCCTGGTCTCCCATGCGGGTGCAGGGCCCAAGCACTTAGGCCATCCTCCACTGCCTTCCCAGGCCATAGCAGAGAGCTGGCCTGGAAGAGGGGCAACCGGGACAGAATCCGGCACCCCAACCGGGACTAGAACCCAGTGTGCTGGCACCGCAAGGCAAAGGATTAGCCTGTTAAGCCACGGCACTGGCCTTTTTTTTTTTTTTTTAAGATTTTTTTATTTGAAAGACAAGAGAGAGAAATCAATCTCCTGTCAATTGGTTCACTCCCTAAATGGCCACAACAGCCAGGAAGGAAGCCAGGAGCTTCATCCGGGTCTCCCACGTGGGTGCAGGGGCCCAGGCACTTGGGCCATCGCCTGCTTCTCTCCCAGGCACATTAACAGGTAGCTGGACTGGAAGTGGAGCGGCTGGGACTCTACTGTGATGCTGGCCACTTGAGCAGTGGTTCAGCCCACAGAGCTCCAGCGCTGGTCCCCTCTCTTTTGTTGTATGCACTGAAGATTCCGATCTCCAAACACCACCAGACTCACAGCTCCCTCTGGCAGGCCTGACTCACGCCCCCACGGCGGGGAGGCACTGTGCGCCCACGGCTCTGAGTCGCCGTTCACGTCGTCTTTGTTTCCCAGAACCCTCTGCACTCCTGGCTAAAGTCCCCCCTGACCACAGGCTCCCGCACGCCGCGCCCAGAGCTGTCGCAGGCGGCCCACGCCCGCCTCACCTTTTTCTGTAAGGCGCAGTGAAAGACAAAGATGAAGACGCCCTGGAAGGCATTGAAGGTGGTGAAGAGATAGGCCATGACCACCGACTCCTTGTTGATGAAGAGGAGCCCGAACGCCCAGGTGAGCCCCAGCAGGAAGAGCAGCGCGATGGCCCCCAGGGCCCAGGACCTAGGGTGGGGCGACAGGCATGGCAGAGGACCCACCCCAGGGCAAGCCTCTGCCCAGGGTCCCCGCCACATGCCTCCTGTGGAGCGAGGGCAGCCCTCGGGCGGGCGCGGGGCAGCACCTGCAGAGACCCCACCCGATGCGGGAGCTCCAGGAGCTCCAGGTCCAGGAAGCAGTCTTCCCCCAGGGACTCGGGCGGCCCGGCCCGGCCTGAGGGGCAGGCACTGATGTGGGGGTTGGGGGTTTTGTCAGACGGTGTTTCCAGGGCCTCAGTGGACACGGGCTTGGCATCTGGTCTCACCCTAGGCCTTTATATGGCGAACACCACAGGGTGGCTATCCCAGGGGTATGCTTTCCTTTTAAAAGGCGCAGAGAGACAGACAAGAGACACCTTTGTTCACTCCCCAAATGCCCACGACAGGCAGAGCTGGGCCAGGCCGCAGCCAGGAGCCCAGAACTCCATCCAGATGCTGGCGTGTCAGCAGGGACCCGGGTACTACCCGGAGCTGGGACCCCCGTGTAGGAGGCTGGCTGTGGCACAGGGTGGCGGGGGCACTCACTTGATGTTGTCGAGGCGACTGGAGTCAGGCTTGAGGACGGAGGAACTACGGATCATCTTGTGCAGGGTCACCATGAGAAACACCAGGTTCACCTGGGGGGGGTGGGTGGGCACAGCAGCTGGGCTGAGCGGCCCCCCCCCCCCCGGCCAGCTGCAGCACCTGTCCCTGCCCTGGGCGGCCACCGTGCTGGCTGCTCAGCTCCCACGTGATTTTCAAACAAGCCCCTCCCCCTAAAGGCTGGGGAGACGGCAGGGGGGCTAGGGAGCAGGGGTCTTCCCAGCTTACCACGATCACAAACGAGACGGGCCCAATGAAACTCCAGATGAAGTAGTTGTCCACCCGGAGCCAGCAGCTGTAAAGGAGATGGGGCCATGGTAGAGAGGGGGCGAGGGGCGCTGGCGACCCCCCGGGGGGCCGGGCAGGAGGAGGGGAGACACTCACGCCTTCTCGGTGCCGTAGCTGCGGTAGTCGATGGCGGCCGCGATGCCCACCACCAGGGCCGGGAAGCAGTAGCCGCCCACGTAGTAGTACTTGGTGCGGGAGTACTCGCTCTCGAACACCTCCACCAGCAGCAGGTACAGGTGCACGCCCTCCAGGCAGAGCCAGGAGAAGGCAGCCAGGAAGAAGTAGTGCAGCAGGCCAGCAAAGATGGGGCAGGCGATCTGGGGGGCAGCCCGGGCGCACAGGTCAGCGGCCGCCCCGGCCCCCGCCCCGGGCGCCCCCGGCCGGGCCGGCCCCTGCCCCAGCCCACCTCGTACTGCGTCTTGTCTATCCCGACCAGGAAGAGCAGCTCGGCCAGGAAGAGGTTGATGCAGAGGTTCTTGTGGATGGTGTTGCGGTCGGTCTGCAGCCCCCGCAGGAAGCAGAAGGTGGAGATGCAGATGGCCAGGCACACCAGCGAGATCACGATGCCCACCCACGTGATGACCGACAGCAGCAGCTCGTTGATGCGGCCCTGGTACTGGGGGACAGGGGCGGGGGCGCGCTCAGGCCTCTGGCTGCGGGGCCACGGTGCACCGAGCCCCAGGACGACACGGGTGACACCAGCTCGCTTCTCCAGAGGGCCTGACCCAACCCGGACCAGAGAGGACCAGGGCGAGATGGGTGGGGGCCGGGCTGTCTTCCCTGGCACCACCCCCCTCTAGGGAGCACGCAGAGCTTACGATCTCACGGTGAGCCATGAGCACCGCGAAGTTGGTGAGGTGGCTGCAGGCACACGTGGTGTGGGTCTTGTTGGACTCCACCAGGCGGCAGCCCTGGGTCGACCAGTAGCCCAGCATGGATCGCTCCGAGTAGTTCCAAAAGGAGCAGTTGGCGTTGAAATGGTTCTTGGCCTGTCGGGCAGTGGCGGCCGGGGTGTTGGAACCGGGCAGTTCTCATCCCAGCCCCGGCAGCCAGCTTAGGGGACCGCGTGGGGGGAGTGTCCGGGGCCTCTGGCCAGCATCCGGGAGCGGGGTTTGCGGTGTGGGGGGACAGGCGGGGAGGGGCTGCCGCGCTCACCTCCAGGTGGGCCACGGTGAAGATGACAGGGTCCATGAGGAAGACGCGGCTGGACTCCTTGTTGATGGACGCCGCGATCACCTGCGAGTTCACCACCAGGGAGGCGCCCCCGGGGCCGCCCGCGCCCGCCTCGCCCGCCAGCTTCACCGTGGCATTCTCCGTGGACAGGAAGAGGCCCAGGTTGTTGTAGAGAATGAAGACAACCTTGACCACTCCTGGGGGCACAGCACAGGGCACGGGTGGCTGCCCTCAGCCGGTGTGCACCGCGGCCTGCTGTGCGACCCTGGGCGAGTCCCTAGCCCCCCCAGCGCCTGTGAGCTCTGAGGGCCCGCTGGGCGCCAGCCCTGCAAACCTAGGGCTCTGGAGGCGCTCCGGGGGCCCCCTTACGGCGCACGGGAGCGGTGTGTGGCACACGGCAGGGACGGCGGCGTGGAGCCAGGGCACTCACCATTGCGGCTGTTCTGCTTGATGGTGTTGGCAGACAGCTGGATGGAGTTCTCGCTCGGGTGCTCCTGGGGGAACACCAGCTCCTGCACTTGGCCTTCCGTGTTCAGGACGGTGACCTCCAGGACTGCGGGCACAGGGCACAGCAGGCCACGCCCAGTTGGGACTTGTTCCCCAGCCGGGGGCCCTGCTGCAGCAGCAGGTTCAAGGTTGAGGGCCAGGGCCGGGGGTACAGGTATTTCCCACGGCCTCCAGGCTGGGCAGCGCTGGCCCCAGGGTGCCCACGGCACTCACCCACATTTTGCTTGGCGGCCAGGAAGCGTGCGGGCTCCCGCACGTTGTCAGCCAGCAGGAAGGCCCCCTCTTCCAGCACGTCCAGCAGCATGGTGGCCGTGTGCACCTGCTCCGTGGTGTTCATGTCCTTCCAGGACTCCAAGGCCTCGGGCCGCAGCAGGTTGTCCACCGTCTCCACCACAGCCTGCAGGGGTGGGGAGGGGTGTGCGGTGAGTTCCTGCGGGGCGTGGTGGGCTGGGGCGGGGCCTCCGCACCCCTTCCTCTCAGCCTCTGTGGTCGTCACCGGGCGCCCGCCCAGGTCTCACCTTGATGTAATCCTTGCAGGTTCTCTCTCGCTTGTGCATCTGAGGGGGAGACAGAAGTGATGTCAGCCGGTCTGTCTCTGGGCGCTGCTCCCCCAACCCCAACAAGCTCTCCGCCCTGGAGGGCTCACGCGTCGGCGTGCACCCCTGGCCCAGGCCTGGGCCGTCAGGAGGAGATGGGTCCCTGGGCTATCCAGGGCCCTGGGGGCTCCTTCTGTGAGCAGCCCCGCTCAGGGGCCCCAGGTCGGAGCGCTGCCCCCAGGCCCCACCTTGTTGTAGTTCTTGCCCGCCGACTCGCGCTCGATGGGCCGCAGGGCCTGCAGCTGCGCGTCCAAGATGTCCAGCAGCTGCTCCATGAGCTTCACGGAGGACGAGACGTCCCCTGCGTAGATGGAGCCCCGGGTGTGGCGGGCCAGTTCGCTGGCGATGTTGGCCGCATTCTCTCCACTCTTGATCTGCGGTGAGTGGGGAAGGGGAGCCCCCAGGCCTGTCAGGGGCCACCCTGGCCTCGCTCAGCTCAGCCCCTCCCCACTTCCTATCTCCCAGCCCTCGTGCAGGTGCAGGCCCAAGGAGGGGACCTCCCGGTCCTGTTTGTCTCCCCAGTCGCTCCACTGCCCCTGCTGGGGCCCTGAGCCCGGCCGCCCAGTGTGCCTGCCTGCGAGGGGCGGTGGCTGCTGGTACCTTCTGGGCCACCTGGTTGACCCAGGGGGAGGTGCAGTTGCTGAGGTCAGGGCCCCGGGGGTTCCAGAGCCCCAGGGCAGGCAGACACTGGAAGGAGGCAATTCCTGTAGGGACAGACGGACAGGGATAGACGAGGGAGCCACCAGGGAGGAGAGGAGGGCAGGGCAGAGACAGAGCAGGGGACAAGACACAGAGAAAGAGACATGGAGCGAGCCAGACAGTCAGAAAGAGGTGTCCCTCCGGCCCGATGGATGCCAGCCGCACCCCTCCCACCAACGCCTGCCAGGAGTGGACCCTTCCGGCCAGACCTGTCTTGAGCCCTGCCCCTCGGATCCCTCCAGGCAGGCCCCTGATCCCCCCCCTTCCCCTGTAGGTCTGCTGCTGTGGGCTGTGGCTGAGAGCCTTGCTGGGCAGGGCACCCAATGCCAGTGGTGCCTTCGGGGCGTCCAGGCTCCAGGTAAGCCCAACCCTCCCCTGGCCAGCCACAGCGGAGGTGGCCTTGACCTCGCCACTCACCTCGAGTCCCCTTGGGGCAGGGCCTCTCCACCAGCATGCCCTGCTGGGTGGCCGGCCACTGGACCCGCCGCACCTCTCTAGGTTCACAGAAGAGCTCAGGGGACACGTGCAGATTGGGGGCCGGGGGTCGCCGGGTGCTGGGAGCTGGGGCCGTGGCCGGGGGCAGGTCAGGTCCCAGCTGGTTGATGGCTCCCACGGGGTGCGTGGTGAGGGGAGCCCGGCGGAGTGGGGTGGTGGCAGCAGGTGAGGCCGTGCTGGTGAGGGGCGTGGGGCGGGCCGTGGTGGTGGTGCTAAGCGGCGGGGAGGTGGCTGGGCCTGGACAGGAGAGAGGATTTTGAGACAGGGTCACCGTGTGCGCAGGGCCCACCGCACGGGCTGTCCAGGCACGGGGCGGCCCTAGCGCTATGCATGCCCACTGAGGTGGGAAGGTGCCCTCGGCTCCAGGGGACCCTGGGGTCCCCCCAGGTATCAGAAGGTGGCAGAAAGGAGGGAGGGGATCGAGAAGGGGGACACAGAAGCCACTTTCCATCCCCCGGGGCTGGTTCTGGTGCGCTGGCCACGCCCTTCCTGTTTGCCGGTCCCCCTCTTGTGCACCAGGCCGGGTTACACGGGGCTGCACCAGCATCAGGGCTCTGCCAAGATCTGGGTCAATTCAAGGACCAAATGCACCCGAGCCCCTAGGAGAGGCGGTGCGGTGCGTCCAGTGCCTGGGAGCCCCAGCTCAGACCCCGAAACAAACGGGCGGCCCCCCTACCCACCAGGGCCTCTGCTCCGTCATCTACCAAACGGGACCAGCGAGGGTCTCCGCCTCACACAGCGAACAGCATCTGTCACGCGCGGGGACGCGGTGGGTCCGGCAGGCCCTCCACCCCTGCCCGGGGAGCAGGCGCGCAGGCGCCCGGCGCCCTCACCAGCGCTGGGGTCGGGCGGCCCGAACTCCAGGCTGTAGCGCACCACGAAGTAGTTGTTCCACACGTAGAGCTGGTTGTCGCGCGGGTTGTAGTCCACGGAGGACACGAACTGGTAGGGGTTGGGGAAGGCCAGGCTGACGGGCTCCTCACGGTTGGCGTTGGTGTTGAAGGCGTAGTCCACGCGGTTGCCGGCCGCCTCGCTGTCATCGTCCACGTAGACGGAGCGCAGCACGTAGAGCACGCCGCACACCATGAAGGCGTTGGAGGCCGAGCGCTTGTCGTAGCCAGTCTCCCACGTGCCCTCGAAGCGCAGCGTGTAGGGGTTGAGCTGGCTCACCACCAGCCGCCCGCTGTTGCCCTCGGTGGCGTAGATCACCCACAGCCCGTTCTCGTCCACGGCCAGGTCGATGTCGGTCTTGCCGCCCCAGCGGTACGGCGACGTGTCATGGTAGTTGGCCGTGTTGATCACCGTCTCCCCGCTCTTGATGCGCGTACGCAGGTCGTACTTGACGATGTTGCGCGTGCGCTCCTTGTTGTAGAAGACGGCGCCGTCGTAGACCACGAAGCCCGTGCCGTCCACGCGGTTGGGCAGGCGGTAGGTGGTGGTGTGGCGCGCGGCCACGTAGTCCTCCCACGAGGCGTACTCCGTGAGCGTGTCGGTGCGGTAGGGGATCCAGGGCATGACGTAGATGCGGTCGCCCGCCTGCAGCGGATCCTTGCACCACGCGCCCGACTGGTGCTCCGACTCGTGCGTCGACGTGGGCTCCAGCACCTTCTGCAGGGTCCCCGGGCACACGAAGACTGGGCCGGGCGGGTGGGCAGGAGAGGGTGGGGGGAGAGACAGAGGCGAGGGCAGGAGAGAGGGGAAGAGAGACGCGAGTTGGTCACGCGGCCGGGGGGAGCCGGGCTGTCCCCTCCTGCTGCTGCAGTCACGGTTGCTTGGTAGGGCTGGTGATGGGAAGGGGGTTTCCGGGCTGGGACCCCCGCCCGCCCAGCTGCCCCTCTCCCTGGAGCTGTGAACCCTAGAGGCCATCAAGAACAGGGTTAGTGTGGGGAGTTGGTGCCCTTCTTCCCTTCCTGGCTGCTGGAGACCCCACAGGCTGGGGGTGAGGGCTTTGGCAAGAGCCCCCCAGGCGCGGTCTGTGTGATGGAAGTGGAGGCGGAGAAGCCCCCGCTGCAGGTGGCTCCTGGCTTTGCCGGTCCAGGGCCAACCACCCAGCCCCTCCTCCCTGGTCTCTGCGTCCTATGAGAGAACTGGGGTCGGGGGGGGGGAGGGTCCCATCCCTCACCAATCGCATCACCACTGTTTGGGGGGTTTGGTTTTCAAACTCCACTTCTTTCTGCAAAATTCGCAAAGTAGAGCCATGTTGCTGTCCCCACTGTGGGTGTCAGGAGCACCCCCCTCTGTTCCAGGGTGAAGGTCGCACAGGGCGGCGGTGGCGCCCCACGCCGAGTTCCCCCCAAAGTCCTTCCGCCCAGGAACAGCTCCCCAGCTAGGCTAGGCTAGGGACGAGCCCCGCCCCGCCCCGCCCCCGGCGCCTGGCCCCGCCCCCAGCCGGCAGGGTCTCTGGGGTTGGCTCAGCAGCGGTTACTGACCCTGGTGCACAGGGGGTGGGTGGGGACAGGGGAGAGGGACCGGACTCCCGGGAGAGTTGGGGAGGGGGGAGACGAGCTGCGCGGAGGGAAGAGAGACGGGGAAGGTAGGGGGCTGGGGGGGGGGGCTCGCCGAGGTCCCGGCTCCGAGGGAGGCGCTGCAGACCACCTGAGAAGAAAGGGTTAGAGCTGGCGAGGAGAGAGGGGTGAGCAGAGAATTCACGCCAAGGCCCAGGCCCGACTGAGGGTCCCTTCGAGGGGGCAGTCCCAGGTCCAGCTCGGAGGGGACAAGGAGGGGAACCAGTGCTAGGATAAAGACCCAGCCCGCCCCAGCCAGGCCCCCCCACCCCGCCTCCCCTGCCCCGGACCCCGATTTACCTGCGACCATCCCCGGCTTGGGAGGAGAGGCCAAGGCAGCGCTGATGTCAGAAAGGTGGGGGGCCCCGCCCCACCCCCCCATTCCCTGAAAAGGAGGAAAACCTGACTGCATCTCGTTGACCGCCGCCGGCCTGCCCCCCCTCGCCCGCGCGCCGCGCCACCGCCTCCTGGCCGCCCTCACTGATCTCGTGGGCTCAGTGCGCCCGCCCCCCCAGCCAGGGGCACGGGGCCTCCCTCTCCCCTCCCTGTCAGCAGAACCCCTAGACAGGCCGGGGCCAGGGCTCGGGGTGTGTGGGGGAGGGGTCTGCAGTGAATTCTCTGCTCCTGCTTGGCTGGGCACCCAAGCAGTGGGGGAGGGGGCGGTGGGGGAGGGGGACAGGGAGGGCTGGGACCTGGTGCTGGCTCTGGGGACAAGACAGGTGGCAGCACTCGCTTCCTAGCAGCGGGGACAGCTCGGCTCCCTGCGTCCCCACGCCCCGAGCTGCCGGCAGCCTGCCCTGGCTCGGGGTTTTCCGTAGGGGTAGGGGGCCCAGGTCCAGCCACCTCCCTGTCCCCCATGCCCGCAGCGGGTGGGCCTGCACCCTCCGTCCAGCCCAGAGGTCTCCCCCCACAGGCGTCTGAGTGTGCGTTTGTGTGGGTGCAGGGGGTGGTGGGGAGGTCTCACAGCCTGAGCCGCTCAGGGGTTGGGGGTGGGGGGAGGAAAAATGCAGTCAACAGCTGAGTCCCAGGGAAGGGGAAGAAGATGAGGAAGGGTCTGCCTGGGGCCTTGGACAGCAAGGACCCCCTCCCCAGCACCAAGCCCCCAACGCCTCCTCTTCCCCGTCCTCCCCCCACCCCCCATCCCTGGAAGAGGAGAGATCCGGTGCTGCTGCCAACCGCGGGGCCTGGAAGAAGGAGCGGCCGGGAGAGCGGGGAGAGGAAGTGAGAGAGTGGAGGGGGTCGAGGCCCCCGGGGGAGGGGGAGGGGAGCAGCTCAGGGGGACCCCGCCCCGCCTTCCTCAGGGGATGCTCCACAGACCACCGTAATTTCCAGGCCTGCGGGCCTCGGGCCGTGCCCGCTGCTCCAGATCTGTCCCCAGCTTCCCCAGAACTTCCTGGGGAGGAAGTGGCCACCCCCCATGGCTCCCTGCCCCGTCCCCCACTTCGGCTGCAGCCCCTGACCTTGCAGTTCTCGGCGAGAAATTACGGTGCTGGTGGAAGTCCCCAGACCAAGTCTAGGCCCCGCCCCTCCCCCGCCCCTCCCCCTGGTCCTCTGACCACAACAGCCCAGAAGAAACCTTGACTGCAGCTTCGCAAGTGCAAGAAAAACAGAGCAGCCCCCTCCCCACGCCCCCCTCCAGGAGTCCCGCCCCGCGCCCTGTTTGCTCTCTGAGGGGGGCAGGCTGCCCCCTCCCAGGGCCGGGTCCCCAGCAGGTCAGGGAAAGGATGGGGGTTGGGGGTGGGGTGGGGGGACTGGTGCTCCGTGCTCCAGACAGCTCAGGGCCTTGGGAACGCCAAACCAGAAAGAACAGAAGCAGCCAGACGGGAATCTGCTCCCCGAAAGGAAAACAAACCAACGTGGCCCCTCCTCCCTCCCGCCCCCCCAACCAGAAACACGTTACAGAAGGAGGTGTGAGGGGAGAGGCGAGGAGAGAGTGGGAAAGAGAAAGAGAGAGAGAGACCCGGCTCGCCCGGCAGGTGCAGGTGCGGCCAGGGAGTCCCTCCCTCCCCACCCGCCCTGGTGTCTTACACACTTCTCTCCTGAGGGAGGCAAAAGGGGGGAGGAGAGAGAGAGAGGGCCAGGCTGCCTGCATGGGCCAGGACCAGGAAGGAGGGCCAGGGAGAGACAGAGAGGGGGCCGGGGAGGCAGAGAGAGAGAGAGAGAAAGAGAGAGAGAGAGAGAGAGAGAGAGAGAGAGAGAGAGAGATGCTGCCCGAGCTCAGAGAGGAGCTTCCACGGGAATCTGGAGTGGAGGTGACCCGGCAGGGCCGGCCCGGGGCAGGGGACACGGACCGGACCACGTGGGGGCTGGGGGGGAGGGCGGGTCACATCAGTATGGTACAGGGAGAACCAAGTGTGAGTTAGGGTCAGCATTGGTACAGTTCGTTTACCTTTCTGCTCCACTTCTACTTTAAGCATCGGAAGAGAGAGAGAAAACAAATTGAAAAAAAAAATGTGCAAGAAAAAAAGAGAAAAAAAAAAAGAGATTAAATTGCTTTCGTGTCTTGTCTGGCCACACGCCCCCTTTTTCCTCTTCCTTTCCTCGTGCCTGCTTCCCCAACCCCTAGTGCAGCCCCGCCCCCGCCCCCGCGTCCCTCCTCCTGGGGTAGGGCGGGCGAGGGGGTGCCGGGGAGCCCATCGGAGGAACAGGGGGACACATGGGGGGACGGAGACAAAGAGAGACACGGGGTGTGGGGACAGGCAGGTAGGCAGATGGAGCCCAGGTGCACGGAGGGGCGGGGAGGGAGGAGCCCCAGCTGGGAGGCGGGCTCTGGTGGGAGGGGCACCAGGCAGTGGCAAGGGGGGGGAACCGTGGGGCTCCCCTCCCACCCTGCCTGCTGCCCTCCTCTGGAACCAGGGGCCCAGGGGGAAGGGGTCCCGCGTCCCTGGCGGACTGGGCCCCCCCAAGCCGAGAGGACAGCCCAACTCCTTGCCCTTGGTGCCAGCCTCACTCGCGTCCAGCTGGATCCCCCCACACCCTCGCGGACTCGGAGCAAACACAGAGAGAGGGTGGCCGAGCCGGACACAGAACGACAAGAGAGGTGGACGGGCAGAGGCACACGGAGGCAGAGAAGTCGGGGGGGGGGGGGGCGGGGAGACACAGGCTGGGCAGGACGGCAGGGGGGCACAGACAGCTCCTGGACGCGCTCCCCCCAACACACACACCCGGGAGGGGGCAGGTCCGAGGCTCGGCCCCTGCCCAGCCCGCCCCACCCCTGCCCGCTGGGGGGTGGCACCTGGGGGAAAAACGGGCGCAGTTAGACTGTGCTGCAAGGCAAATCCAGCGTTAGTCCAGCCTGTCCAGCTGGGGGGGGGGCTGCACGCCCAGCACCCCTGACCCACCCTCACCAGCACTGGGGTCACCCCGGCTTCTAGAGCCCAGGGCCGGCCGCCCCCCCAGGCACCTCTGACCGGGGACTCCCCTACTTGCCCCCCTCCCCTCCCTTCCACGGCCTGGGCTCCCGGTGCCTCGCCCAGGGCCTGGCTCCCAGGAGGTGCTCCAGGGACACGGGGGACTCAAGTGAGCGCCCCGCCTCCGGGCCTCTAAGCCAGCTACTGCCGCCCAGCCCCATCCCTTGGAGCCCTGCCTGCCTCTCTGCCCAGCCCCCCAGGGTCCTCCCTAGCTCACTCCGGGGGGCTCAGCTCCACCAGGGTCACCCAGCTCCACTGTTGCGGGCGTTTGGGCCAATGGTGGCTGCTCTGTCTGTTACAAAGATCGAAGATGGACGTCACCCAGGCGATCTTTTGAGGCCCCAGTCTGTGCATGGGGGACCCAAGGCTCACCATAGGGCAGAAGGTACTCAGAGCCCTGCAGGTCAGCGCTCCACTCGCCCTCCCCCCACCACTAGTGAAGACAGCGTCCCATCCGCTCCTGTGCACCTGCTACTGAGCACATCCTGGACCAGGCCCGGGGGCTAGGCGCTGGGGGGCGGGGCAGAGGGGCACCCAGGTCAAAGTGCAGCCCTGGGGCTCGCGTCTGGACTCCAGCCCAAGGTGTCAGAGCTGGGACACTCAGCAGCCCAGTGGAGCCCCAGACCCTGGACGCCCGCGGACCCCCACCCCACCCCACCCCAGCCCCACTCTGCACTGCGCTGGCCACTTCCCGCCCTCCCCCCTGCTGCCCCCCGTGTTGTGGGCGAGGCCTCTAAGAGCAGCCGGGCGTCCCCCTCAGGTGCTGAAAGTAAAGGGCAGGGAGTGAAAGACAAGGTTACACAAGCACAGGGCAACGGGCAGGCCCCCAGCCCGGTCACGCCACCTGCAGGAGAAACCAGAGGGTGAGGGGGGGAGGCTGGGGTGGGAGGGGAGAGGAGGGAGAGCGCCAGGGTCTCCTGCTCCCCTGCCCCCTCACTCAGACACCCTGGGGGCCCTGGCCTTCCCCAACCCTTGCCTGGAGGCCCGACTCGCAGGGTGGCCAGGGGGAAGGAAAGATGGTGGGCCGGAAGGGTGGTGGGCGGGGTGCTCAGCAGAGACCCTGGCTTTGCCGGCCCCCCAGACCAGCTTCCTCAGGCTGCGGGGTGGGGGGGGGCACCAACATGGCGGCACTTGCTCCGCAGACAGCAAGTGGCTTCGTGGCAATGGACGGACCAGCCGGGAGCTAGCAATCTGCTGAGGATGCCCCCAGCCCGCCACACGCACCGGCTCTGGCCCCAGGCTTGGGGTGGAGTGGGGGCGCTGGCTGTGCCTCTCTAGGGAGTTTACGTCCAGCTCCCATGGGGGACAAGGCGTGGGCATGGTGATGTCCAGGAAGTGGGGGGAGGGATGGGAGGAAAGCAAGGGGTTGTGCGAGGCACGGGGTGGCGCCGAGGGATGCAGGGCCAGGGAGAGGAGGGGGCGTGTGTGGCGGCGCTGTGAGGGAGGGAGGGGGCCGTGGCAGCAGCGCCGCGGTGGGGGAAGGTGCCTCCAGGGCAGGGGCCCGGCCCCGCGGCGTGTGCACACACGTGGATGTGGGGGGAGATTTGGGGGTCTCCTCCTGGCGCTGTCTGGGGGGTGGGGGGAAGGGCCCGCGTGCGCACGAGGAACAAGAGGACTCACTGTAGGGGACACAGTCGTACTGCACCTCCAGATACTTGTAGGTCCCGGGGCAGGGGTCGGGAAAGGCGTCGGAGCCGGCGACCACCACGCACTGCGTCCTGTTGTTACACCTGCGGGAAGAGGCTGCGCTGGGGAGGTGGGGCTAGAGTTGGGGCGGTGCTGGGGAGGTGGGGTCGGGCGGGGCTAGACTGCAGAGTCGGGCAAAGCGGGGTTAGACTTGGGGGGCCGGGCTAGACTTCGGGGTCGCGGCTGGGAGGCGGGGCTAGACTTGGGCGTGGGTCTAGACTGCGGGACTAGACTGTGGAGCGTGTAGGGGCGTGGTTACACTGTGGGAGGCGGGGCCAGACTGGGGCGGGGACTAGTTGACAGCCCCCCCCCCCCCGCCAGGACGTAACTCCAGGGACGTAGCTCCATCCCCTACCAGGCACCATTTTATTTATTTGAGCCACAGAAAGGGAAAGACGGAATCTTCCATCCGTTGGCTCAGCTCCCCACAGGGGCCGCAATGGCCACGCTGAAGCCAGGAGCCAGGCCTCAGGGTCTCCCCTTGTGGGTGGCAGGGACCTAAGGACTCAGGCCCAGGTGCAGTGGAAGCGGACCTGTACGGGGCGGGCCCGCGGCGCCCCCTGCCTTGTTCACTGCACAGCTAACGGGCGACACCACGCGCACCAGGGCGCCGGGAAGGCTCCCAGGGTCCACCTGGGACAGCCACCCTCAGGTCCACACCGGAGCTGCCCCGGACCCACCAACTTCTCAGGGAGCAGTACAGACGGGCCTTGCCTCTGCGGTTCGTCTGTCCGTCTGTCCCCACAGCAGGGCCCCTGGGCCTTGGGCAGGGCCGAGCCTGGCCAGGCGGGAACTACGTAGTGGGAGTGGCTGCCCCCGGGGTCCTGAACCGGGCCCTTGACCACTAGGAGAGAGAGACCTGAGAGACCGCTAAGGAGCTCCCAGGGAAGGAGAGAAGAAGAGGGTGTGGGGGTCTGCATATCCACTACTCCCCCTTTAAAAGGAGAACACGGGGCTCCCGCTGCGGCCGTCGCCTATGACGCCGACCTCCCATATGGGCGCCGGTTCGAGTCCCGGCTGCTCCACTTCCAATCCAGCTCTCTCGCTGTGGCCTGGGAAAGCAGTGGAGGATGGCCCAAGTCCTTGGGCCCCTGCACCTGCATGGGAGACCCGGATGGAGTTCTGGGGCTCCTGGCTTTAGTCTGGCCCAGCCCTGGCTGCTGTGGGTATTTGGGGAGAGAACCAGTAGATGGAAAATCCTTCCCGCCCTCTCTCTGTCACTCTGCCTTTCAAATAAATCTTAAAAAAATTATAAACGTGGTGAATTTCTCACCACTTCTATGAAAGGAGAAAAATACCCCCAAGGGCCGTCTGGCTTTGCTAGCTGTCAAGTGCACATGACCAGGTTCTGGCCAATGAGGAGAGTGGGCGTGGCCAGGGCCTTCCTCGGGGGCGGGGCTTGGCCCCCTCCAATTGCGTTGGTTCCACAGGCTCCTAGGGTTCGGCCAGGGAGGCTCAGACCCAAGCGCAGGCGCCTGGGGGCCGGCACCGGGGCCTGGCGGGTTCAGCCTCAGCCTTTGCTGCCCGCGTCCCCTATGGACGCCAGTTTGTGTCCCAGGCGCCTCCCATCTGGCTCCCCTCCAGCGGCATTGCAGCCACCTGGGGAGTGAACCTGTCTGCCTCTCCCTCTCTGATTTTCAAATAAATAAATAACAGTATTCCAGACAGGGGGCACTCAGAGGCAGGTTCGGCCGAGCACGGCGGGGTGTGGGAAGTGGGAGTCAGAAGCCGAGCAGGTCATGCAGGGCCCCGTGGGCCAGAAGAAAGGCTCTGGCTTGTGTCCGGAAGGCGCTCAGAGCCACAGGGGGCTCCCAACAGGGGTAGGAGGGGACCTGACTCGCTGGCACCCCCTGGTGGCCAAGGGGGAAAGCACACACTACACACAGGCGCTCCGGCTCCCGCACACTTGAGCTCGCACACACACACACACACACTCATACACGCCCCTGCACGCTCCCTGGCACGTCTGTCATCTGTGTGCCGACCGTCTGCTCCTTGGACAAGCCTGGTGACAGGTCAGGGGTCAAAGGATGTCCCTCTAGCTCCAGGACACCACGCCAGCACCCGCTGTGCCCAGCCCCCTGGAGGGAGTTTGGAGGCGGCAGGCGGGGTGGGGTTCGTTAGCCCCTCAGACATGGAGAGGGGAGACAGAGGGGGCACCTGCACCCCACACAGGACCCGGATGGCGCCCCCGGCCCCCGGCTCGGGCACAGGGAACGCGCGCACCTCTGTGACATGATCTTGAACGCGTCGGGCAGGTAGCACTGCACATTCTCCATCTGGAAGGGGTCGGCGTCGCAGATCTTGTCGTCCGTGCGCCCGTAGTTGGCGTTCTCCACCATGATGACGTCGCTGCCCGGGCAGCGCAGCTCGATGGGGTACCCCTCACACGCCAGCTCCCGGCGCATCAGCCCGAACGGGAGCCCCGCCCGGCTCAGGCCTGCGGGGAGAGGGCGGCGGCGGCGGCGTCACGCCAGGCCTCCAGGGTGGCCCTCGGGGTTGGGGTCCCTGCGCCACACGGCCCTCACCCCCCCCCCCCCCCGCCAGGGAGCGCGGAGGGGCAGTGAGCACAAGTCAGGGACCTCAGGTCCAATGGCCACGGAGATCTGGTCTCCCACCCCCGCCTGGGGGGCAGCGCGGCGGAGCTCCCCCAGAGAGAGGGGGGTTTTTTGGGGTGAGCTGAGCGGGTCCCGGCTGGGAGAAGTCTCACACGTGTTCCAGCCACACCATCTGCCTGCTCATCTAATTTTAGGCATGTTGGGGGGGAGGGCGGTCTGGGAGGGAAGGCCGGGGGCGGAGGGCTGGCTCACATGGGTCTGGGGGCGGAAACCGCCCCTCGCCAGCCCAGCCGGGGCCAGGGTGAGCAGGGAACACAGAGGAGGCCAGGTTAGCTGCTGGCTGGCTGGCTGGAGCCGTGCCAAGGTCCTGGGGCCACACTGAGCGACACCTCCATCTCTGCACAGGAGGAGGAAGAGGAGGGTGCAATGGGGGTGGTCAGAGCCCAAGGCCGCCCACCGCCACGGGCACCGCTTATCTGGGTCGTTGGCCCCGGGGTGGGGGTGGGGGGGCAGGATCCGGGGGCCTAATTAGTCATTTTTTAACTAAACGTCAGGCAGCTCACTTTAATTAGGCCTTCTTCCCAGTGAGAGCCTGAGAAAGGTGATCACAGAGAGGGGGCGGGGTCTCCTGCGGGCCCCAGGAGGCCGCAGCGGGCACCTGAGCACCTTACCTTGGGTGGCCGAGGTGACCAGCACGGCAGTGACACACAGACTCCAGAGCACGGCGGCCAGGCGGGCCATGGCGGCGGCCAGGGGCGTGTCCGGGGCTCTCAGTGGCCTGTGCCAGGGGCCTCGCCCCACATCACCAGGCGGCCACCACGGCCTGGCCCACCAGCCTGCGAGGACATGGCAAGTGAGGTGGGGACAGCGGCCGGCCCCTCACCCCAGCGGGGCCCAGGCCAGGGGTGGGGGGCGGCACTGGACCCATCACGGCCCGCCTGCTGGCTGCTCGGGGGCCTCCCACCTGCAGCCAGGGGGCGGCGCTACCACCTGCAGCTACGGGGCGGCGCTAGAGCCTGCACTGCCCACCTGATGGCCGCTGGGCTTCCACCTGCAGCCAGCGGGTGGCGCTACCACCTGCAGCCACGGGGCAGCGCTAGAGCCTTCGCTGCCTGCTTGGGAACTTCCACCAGCAGCTAGGGGGAGGCACTTCCACTTGCAGCCACGGGGCGGCGCTAGAGCCTTTGCTGCTCTGCAGCAGGGACCACGTCCCTCGTCCCCTCCCCCTCCGGCTGCACCTGCTCCATTCGCCCCCAGGCTCCCGTGGCTGACAAGGGTCCTCTTGCGACCCTCCTGCGTCCCAGGGCCTGGGTGTCCTCCCAGCAAGGGGCCCTTCCTCCCACTCCCACCCCGCCTCACCCAAGCCCCTGCCTCCTGTATACAGTGCTTTGGTCACTAATTAGCATCCAGCCCACTGGAGCCACAGAGCAGGGACAGGGACGCCCAAGTTCCCTCCTCCCCCTTGGGAAGCCCCTCGGGGTGAGCTGGAGACAGGCAGGTGGGGTGGGGGTGGGGGAGATGGAAGTGACCCTCCCCCCCTGCTGGGGCCCACCCCTGCCTCTTGCCCTTTCTCACAGCCGCTCTGCTCGCTCCCCCGCCCTGCAGAGACACCACCAAGCCCCTCCCCTGACCCTCACCCCCCTTCTCAGCACTCTCCCGCCCCCCACCAGCCTGTCCCACGGGCTCCACACAGCCCCTACTTCTGGCTCCACGCAGCCCCTACTTCTGTTTCCCACCCCCTCACCCCGGGGCCAGCGACCCCCCGTCCTGCTCCGGCTGCTCTTGCTCTTCCTCGTCCACCCAGGACCTTTGCACTGGCTGCTTCCTCCCACGACTCCGGGCTCCTTCACAATGCTGTGGAGCTATGGGCCTGGCTCGCGGGACACCCCCTGCACGCTCTGCTCATGGGGACCACGCCAGGCACTGAATTACTGCCCTGACCGCTGTGACCAGGCCACCACCCAGCTGCCCCCCCCACAGAGCTCAGGGGTCACTGAGCCTTTGGGGTCTTGGCTCCTCACCGGGGGCCTGGGCTTGGTGCCACCAAGCTGTCCCTGGAACTTCCCAGTCCCCCCTCTTTGACTGACAGCTGTCCTAGAGTGGGGAACTCGCCACTGGCTCTCAATAAACAAAACATCGGGGCCCGGCGATGTGGCCTGGCCCCCACCGGGCCGCCAGTTCGAGTCCCGGCTGCTCCACTTCCCATCCAGCTCTCTGCTATGGCCTGGGAAAGCAGTAGAAGATGGCCCAAGGCCTTGGGCCCCTGCACCTGCATGGGAGACTCGGATGCAGGCCCTGGCTTCAGTCTGGTCCAGCCCCCAAGCCTCCCTCCCATGCCCACCCCTGACTACACTGCGGGGGGAGGGGATTCTTACCACCTTTTCCTGGCCTGGCTCCCGGCCAGGGTCAGGTCCATGGGGTCTCCCCGAGTCCTGCCCCAGGCGCCAGGAGCAGGCAGAAGTCGGGTTAGGGGCGGGGAAGTCAGGTGCTGGGGGCGGCTGCCCCACGTGACTGCCCTGCACACCGCGCGTGACCCGAGCACGACCTTGACCTGGTCGCTTCCCCACCAGTTCCCTTAGGGCTGCTCAGCCACAGGGTTCTGGTCGGCACCGCGCCAGCTCGGCCAGCAGAGGGTGCTGTCCGCAGCACCTGCTGGGGGCGGGGTGAGGAGGGCGGGCCTCGCCCCCTTCCCCACCCAGCGTCAAGGTTTCAGCTGCCCCCTAAACGGGAAGCCCTCCACATTCTCTCCTCACTGTCTACACCTCCAGGGCGGGGGGGTGGTCTCTGCTTTGTCTTCAGCCCCACCCACTCAGACCAAAGACCCCAGAAGGGGGTCAGTCAGGGGTGCCCCACCCAAACCGTAGGAGCAAACATCCTACCTCCTCTTTCTCCCTAAATCCAGCTCCGGAATAACCCCTGGGCTTTGTCCACACCGCAGGTCACCCCAGCATCGGTTCCCCGCCCCCAAGCTGACCCCAGCAGCTGTGCCTCTGGTCATAGTCCCTGCTGGCTTCCCAGATGTCCCCTGGTCCTTTGATTGCTAAAGCAGCAGGCTAAGTCTCATATCCAGGGCGCAGGTTCGAGTCCTGACTGCTCCACTTCTGGTCCAGCTCCCTGCTAATGTGCCTGGGACAGCAGCAGGTGCATGGACCAAAGCACTTGGTCCCCTGCACCCACATGGAAGACGTGGATGGAGCTCCTGGCTTCGGCCTGGCCCAGGAGCTGCATCCGGGTCTCCCACGTGGATTGCAAGGACCCTGGGTCCATCTTCCACTGCTGTCCCAGGTACATTAGCAGGGCGCTGGACTGGAAGTGGAGCAGCCGGGACTCGAACCGGCGCCCGAATGGATACCGGCTTTGCAGGCAGCGGCTTTACTGGTTACGCGACCGTGCTGCCCCCTCTGCCCCCCCCCAAACGACCTGGACAAGTCGCTCCCCTCCCTGCCGACCCCGTGGCTCCCCCACCACGCAGCCTCAGCCTGCCCCTGGGCTAGGAGCCGGCGCAGGCAGCCAGGACAGCGCGCCCTCGCCTGGCGGCTGAGCGACATTGCAGCTCCGTGTTGGGCGGCAGGTGCAGGGTCCAGCTGCCTCCCGGCCATGGCCGCGTCCCCGTGTGCACGGAGGGACAGACCCTGGCCACCCCTCCGCCCATCTCGGGGGACCCCACGTCCACCCCCTTACCCTGCCCAGGAACTCCGGGAGCCAGTATGCAGCTCCCCCATTCCCCGTCCCCCCACATGGCCTCTAGAATACGCAGCAGGCCCCCAGATCCAAGCTCACACAGGGGGTCATAACTTTGGGGGACCCTGTTCACCCCAGAACAGCAAACTCTGCCGGGGGTGGGGCAGCGGCCGCTCCAAGTGCCTTCCACGGTCGCTCACTGGATCAGGGACCACCCAACTGATAAAGAGGGTGCCGACTCGAACCCAGGGCCCCTAAGGCCAGGCCTGGGCAGCGGAGGAGGCCGAGGGAGCACCTGGGTTTTCTGGGCCCACACCTGCCAGTCAGGTATCCCCAGCCCCGGGCTCTTGTCACCTGTGCTCCCCCCACGCCCGCCGCCACCACCCCCCACGGGGCCTCGAGTCTTGAGGGTGGGCGGCTCTGTCCCCGGGTGCCCCGGGCTGGGGGGCGGCCAAGGTGGTGGAGAGGGGGCGTCGCCAGCCTGCGTTGCCACGGCAACCTGTCTCCCGCAGGCGACAAGGGCGGCTGGGGGTGGGCGTCTGCGCCCAGCCGCCAGCCCCTCCTGCCTCTAGCCCACACCCCAGACGCCGCCCCCTCCAGGAAGCCTCCCTACCCCCACCCCATGGAGCCAGGGCAGGGGGGTAGGGACCCAAACTCTTGGGTCTGAGTCTGCTGTGTGGCCCTGGACGGGGGTCTTGGTGCCCCTGAGCCCACTGGCCATCTCACTCTGGTACAAAGCCCTACCTGGGAGAGACTAGGTGAGGACCCTGGATGCCCCGGGGTGCTGGGGGCAGGGCAAGGGTCCCCAAGATCCCCAAGGCCCAGGTGCTCAGGCTCCGGGCAGACTTAGGGTCCTTCTCTCCTGCACACCCCCCACCCCCAAGTCACTTTGCACTGCTCCTTGGCCCTCCCCCCAGAGCCCCCCCCCCCAAGCACCTGCCCTCCCCTCTCCATGGTCCCTCCCCCGCAAACGGCCACCAGAGGGTGCCTGTGAGCCCCTCCCGCAGGTCCCTGCTGTGCTCAGAACCCGCCAGGGCTCCCAGCTGCCAGGCACACACCCTGCCCCAGGGCCTTTGCACAGGCCGTGCCTGCTTCCGCAGCCACCCACTCAGCTCCTCTGTTTCCCTCGGGTCTTTAGAAGTTCTGGTGCTCCCACACCTGCCCTGTCGAGCCCAGTGGGCAACACAAGGAGGTGAGGCGGGCATTGGGGAGGTGACCAGGGAGGCTGTGCAGGACCTTGTGGGCCTTGGGAAGAGATGAGCTCCCATACGGATGTCACAGAGCAGGGGCTGGCATGGGTGCACACGAGGCAGCGTCTGGGAACCCGTGTGCAGGCCATCGCCTGGTCCCCATGATGGCCGCCTCCTACGGACAGTCCTCCCAGACTTACACCCTCAGCACGCTGGTGGAGCTCCCCACGGCGAACACCATCCACCTCCCGGGTGCCCCCACAAGCTCCCCCGGTGCATGCCAGGCAGAGGGAACCAGACCAAACAAGTCGATTCCGTAGAGGGAGGGGAAGCTGGGACAGGGGGCAGAACTTTTAGAGAGAGTGATTGGCGTTTTGGCTGCGGTGAGGGAGTGGCCTTGCAGGTGTGCTCTGAGGAGACACAGGCTGTGCAAAGGCCCTGGGGCTGATCAGGCCACGGCTGGGTTAGGGGGATCTGGTGCGGGGTTGCGCAGGGCAGGAGGCGGCCAATTACAGATGGACAGGTCACTGCTCATCCTGGGGCCAGGGAGTGAGCCAAGAAGAGTTTTTATATATTTTTCTAAGTACACCTTTCTTTAGTTTCATTGTATTTGAAAGGCCCAGAGACAGAGATAGTCCTTGCGTTGCTGGGTCACTCCCCAAAGGCCCACAGCACCTAGAGCTGGGCCAGGAACTCCATCCGGGTCTCCCACACAGGTGCAGGGACCCAGGCGCTTGGGCCAGCACCTGCAGCCTCCCAGGGTGCGCATGCGCAGGGAGCTGGCTGGGAAGTGGAGCAGCCAGGACTCCGCCCCTGGTTACAACGGGGGGCGGGGCCAGGGACGTCCAGGGGCGGGGCTCAGGGAAGCGGCTCTAGGGGCTGCCTACAGGGCTGGCCCCCCCTCCAGAGAATGCGGTGGCCCAGATGTCAGCGGTGTCTCCCTCCAGCCTGGGGTCCCTCACGGGCCACACAGGAGCACCCATCGGGAGCCAGCCCCTCTGTGACGGGGGCGGCTCTGGTTATTTTTAGCAAGGGGGGGAAGGGAAGCAAGGCTATTTTTAGCTTCTCTATTGAATTTTCATCTCCCCCTAATTTTCAGGAATGCCCCTTGCTATGCAGCCACTGACCCGGGGCCAGGGGCGGAGCTAAATAAGGGTGAGGATCTCTTTCTAGAGGGGTGGGCTGTGGAGTTGGGGAAGCGGATGCTTGCCAAGGGGACCCCCCACTTCCTGCCTCGGGATCCGAACCTTCAAGGGCACACAGCAGCTTGGGGGATCCACTTGCCCAGCCCAGATCCATTCACGCGTCTGTGTGCCCCAGGGTACCCCCCAAAGGGGGCGCACACAGGGGCTTGCAGTCTTTAGAGAGAGGTCCCTCCCACTTGTCCAGGCTGCACAAACAGGACCCCTGAGTACGGGTGCCTGCCAAGGTGAGGTGCGAAGGCACAAGGGCAGCCAGTGACCGCTTGTGCAAAGGCCCTGGGGTAGGGCGGCGCTTGGACTGGTGGATGCACATCAGCACAGGAGGGGACGCAAGGTCAGCCCCGCCCCCCAGGACTTCTCCAGCCTGGGCCTGCCGCAGTGGGGGAACCCACGCGGGGGAGGAGGCTGTGAGGGGATCCCCTTCCCCACACCCCCAAGCCTTCTCCTGAACTCCCACAATAGAGGCCCCCTGTGTGCAATGCCTTATGGCGAAACCATGAGCTCCCAGCATGGACAGGACCCGGCTGCCGTCTGTCCACCGTCCCCAGCGTGGCGCGCCCCGCACGCAGAGCCGCTGGGAGAGGAGGTGCGCGGGGCCTGGGTGCCTCGAGCACACAGCTGAGCGCGCCACCAGGGCCGTGCACACAGGAGACAGACAGCCCCGTGGGCGCGCAGGCGCCTGCACGAGTGCCGATGGCTGCTCCGATGAAACTCACACACACACTGGCCTGGCCGGCCACCAGGGCCGGTCACCGTCCCAGCCACGCCCGCGCAGAGCAGGTGCACACACACACAGACAGACACACACCTGCCAAGGGGCGGGATTTCCTGTCTGCTGAGCCCCTCACCCCACCCTGGAACCCCAACTGATAGCAGGCACTCTTTGCCCAAAGCAGAGTCCAGGGTCCCCGTCGGGGAAACTCCCCCCACCCCCAGCCCCGACTTCCAGGACCCCTCCCCCACGCCCGCCCGCCGCCTCCCCACGGACCCGGCGGCGTCTGGAAATCGGATCCGATCCAGAGTGGAGAGCCCACACAGAAACCAGAGCCGGGCACGTCCTTGGCCACCCGTCTGGCTAGACGACGGTGGGGGTGGGAGCAGGGACGCCCCCAGACCCCCCCACACACGGCAAGTGGAGCCGCTACCGTCACCAGCCAGGAGCCCAGAGCAGCACAGGAGCACGGGGCCCCTCCCGCAGGTGGCCAGGGCGGCGGGGTGGGGGTGGGGGCCTCCTGAGCGCCCCCCCCAGGAGAAGGGGCTCCCCTGGGCAGGCTGGGAATAGAAACCAAGCCTCCCCCGCTCCCAGCTCCTCCCTGACGCCAAGCCCCAGGTGTGCTGGTCCCCGGCGCACGCCTGGTGGCTCCAGCCCCGCTGGAGTTACGCGCGACGCCCCCACGAGTGGGGCTGGGGGGGGGCGCAGGTGGGGTGGGGGTGGGGGGCAGGAGGGCACGGCGTGGCTCCTAGGAGGCCCTTGCCCAGGTCACCGAGAGGAGTTCGGGTTAGAAGAGATGGTGGCAGGTGCCCGGCTGGCTCCCACGTGCGCGCGCGCACACACACACACGTAGGTGGCTCCGGGCACGCGCGCCGTCGCCCGCCAACCGTGGAAATCCGTTCCCTTTCCCGCTTCCCAGATGATCTTTCATCTCGCTAACGAACAGCAAGACCGCGGCTGATTTTTCTACACTGGGCTCCTCCGTCTCCCTGCGGTCCACTCCCCCCCCACGCCGCGATTCAGAGCGGGGGAAGTGGGGAGGGGGGAGGAGCCACCTGTCCCCAAAGCCGGGTCCGCACCCCCCACCCCATAGACCTGCGGGGCAACCCTGACCCCTCACTGGGACCCATCACAGGCCAGGGAGCCCCCCCACCCCCCAGGCTGCTGGCACGAGCAGCCCGATTGGGTCTGGGGTCGCCTTAGAGCCCCGAGCCAGCCTGGAGGTCATCGGGCCTCCCAAATAGACGCCCCACCCCCAGGGGCTCCCCTCCCGCACCTGTCCGCACCCGGGCCCACGCTCACTCCCACAGCGGCTGCAGAGAGAGAGAGAGAGAGAGAGAGAGAGGGAGAGAGAGGCAGAGAGAGAGAGAGGCAGAGAGGCAGCCAGCCATCTTGGTCGCCATGTTGAGCCCCTCCCCCTCCTTCCCCCTCCCCCTCCCCGCGCACCACATGTTTGGATGTGGGCAGACAGGCGCGGGGCTCCAGGGTCGGTCCAAGCCGGGATGGCGAAGGCGGCCCCGCCGCCTCCAAGCTGGAGTGGACGCGGACACGCACGCGGCCGCCGTGGCTGGGGGCTGGGGGGCAGGGGCCCACGAAGGGAGTCGAGTGAGGGGCTGGCCCGGCGCTCCCGCGGAGGGCAGGGGTGCTGCGCTCGCGGGGGCTGAGTGGCAGGCACGGGTACCAGGGGCGCACTGGAGCCAGGCCTCGCTAGGGGAGCATTTGTGGGGGGGGGGGCGCGCACGGCCACACACTCGGATTTCTACCCCAGGACCCTCGCATGACAACTGCACCCCCACCCCGCCCGGAGCACACCTGGGGGGGAGGCTCGCCCTCCTCCCCCAGTGGCTCTCAGCCCTCGGCCTCTCCAGCTGAAATCGGGGACCGCGGAGGGAGATTCTGCCCGGCTACAGCCCCGCGCCCCTGCGGCTGCAGCCGGCTCGACACCCAGACAGACCCCTCCCCGCGTCCCCACCCCCCACCCCCCACCGCTCCCAGAACCCGCGCCGCGGCTCTACCGAGGGAAAAACAACCCCTCCCCCCCCAGCCCAGCATCCTGCGGCGCCAGCCCCCCGACCCGGCTCCTGCGGGGTGGGGGTGGGGGGCGCGCACACGCACCTCCCCTGCTCACACCCAGACACCTACACAAACAGGGCGCAGAGCCCCCCCCCCCGCGCACACGCACCGGGGACACGCAAGTACCGCCGCGCCGCTTCCCCACAAAGGCTGACGCGCGCGGCGGGCACACGCAGCCACGCGCGGGCACACTCGCCGCCTCATCCCCCGCCCCCCACGCCGTCCGCATCCCCGCGCCCCGGCAGCTCGGCTGGGGGCCGCCCCTGTCGGCTTCGTCGCCCACCCCCACTCCTCCTCCCTGGCTGGTGGAAGTGGGGAGCGCACCGCCCCCCCCACGACGCCCCCTCCCGCGCGCAGGTGCGGTGACCCGCGGGCTCCAGCTTCCCCTCCCCCCACCCCCACCCCGCGCCCGCGGCTGGGACAGGCCCCGGCTCCCATCCGTCCTGCTCCTTCCCCCCCGCCCCCGCCCCTGGCCCTGCACACCTGGCCCAGGTGCGGCGTTGCCCCCTCCAAACCGGGGCCCGCAGCCACTCACCTGTCCGGCGCTGCTCCCAGATCGGCCCCGCGCGTCTCTCCTGCGGCTCCGCGACCCCGGGCCCCCCGCCCGGCACATCTCCCGGAGCCGGGGCGGGCTGGGGGGGCTGCGGGGGGGGCGAGTGGCGGGCTGGGATTGGGGCGAGGGCGGCCTCCGTGTCCGTTCCCGGCCCCGGCTCAGCCCCGTCGCCACTGATCAAAAATGTTATTTAAAAAAAAAGAAAAAGAAAAAGAGAGAGAGAGAGAGGGGAAAAAAAAAAAAAAAGGCGGATCACACCGCCGCCCCCAAAGTCAGCGGCGGCGCAGGCTCGGGGCTGGGGGCGCGCGGGTCTGCGCCCCTCCCGGGGAGCCAGGCGGCGGGGCGGGGGCGGCGTCAGAGCTCCGGGGGCTGGGGCGAGGCGGCGGCCCCCGAGGCGGCGCCCGCAGCGGCCCGCATCTCCCCCGCAGCTCCGCGCCCCCAGCCGAGGCGGCACGTGTGCGCCCAGGCGACTGTCCCAGCCCCCCCACCCCCGCTTAACGCGGCCGCCGGGGCAGCCCCGCAGGCCCCCGCCGCCCGGCGGCGCCGCTCCGGGGCCCGCGCGGCCCCATCGGCCGGGGCTTGCCCCCCCTCGGCAGGCGGCGGGGCGGGGGGCGCAGCAGCGCCGACGGCTCGCGCGGTCCCCCCGCGGGGGGCTCGGGATGGGGGCTGGGGCGCGGGCGCGCGGGGTGGGGGGCGGCCGGAGCGGGGGCGCGGCGGGGCCGGGCCCGTGGGCACCGCAGGACGCGCGGACCGAGCCGACGCCGGGATACAGCAATGACAGGCGCCTGCTCGCCCCGCTCCCCGGCGCACCCGCTCCGGGATGGGGGGGCCGCGGGCGCGCGCAAAACCCGGCCCGGAGCCGCCGCCGGGGACGGGGCCGCCGCAGCCAGCTGGGGCGCACGGGGGGCCGGCGCGAAAACCCGGCCTGGACGTCCCTTCCCTGGAAAAGCGGGGACGACCGGGCGGTGGGGGGGGGGGCGGGGCGTCGGGACGACCCGGAGCGGAGTTTTCCGAGGGGAAGCGATTTTTTTTTTGGTTGTCCAAACCTGGATTGGATTCAAAAGGTGCAGGATCCACGTGGGGCGGGGCAGGTGGGAGAGTGGGGTGGCCCGGGATGGGGTGCGGGGTGGGGGGAGCTTGCGGCACGGCCCATATGCACCCTGGGCACGCAAATTTCAGGCCGAAGTCTTCCTCCTCCGGGAGACGGAGTGATGCGTCAGGCCTAATGCAGTGGGAACAGCCGAAGACCCGGCCGGGAGTTCCCCGGGACCGGGGCGCTCACGGGGGAGGGGGCTGGCTCCGTGGTGGGGCCCAGGCCCGTGCCGGGGGTGGGGGTGGGGGAGGGGCAAAAGGCGGGCTGGACTCGGGGCGGGGGCCGGGGGGCTGCACCGGAGCGGAGCGGGCAGGTAGCTTTGGTTCCTGGATGCAGGTGGGGGGCGGGGGCGGGGGCGGGGGGCGGGGATGCTCGGAGGAGGAGGAGGAGGAGGCTGCTACCCTGGGAGACCAGACCTACAATAAAAGGCCAGGGCGGCGCGCAAAGCCAGGACTGGAGCGCCCCGGGGCCGGGCTGAGACCCCACCCCACTCCCAGCAAGAAGGACCCTGGCCTTGGGGCAGGGGGCTTGGCACTGACCGGCCGAGCGGGGTTGGGGGGGAGAGGCGGTTAGAATCCGTGAACACCGCAAACGTCTTGCTTTGGGGTGCGGTGGCGCGGGGGGGGGGGTGGGAGAAAAGGGAGAGAGGGGGGAAAAATTGAAATTTCGGTTTCGGGCAACAGGCAAAACCCGGCAGGCGGATTTCCCAACTGCAGCTCAAACACAGAGCATATCTAAGTAGGGCAAAGGACAGGCTTGGGGGTCCCTAGGTTTTGGGAGCCCCCTCGGCGTGACGCCGGGCTAAACTCAGGCTTGGATCCTCTGGGACGGAAGGCCCAAGTGGCAGCTCCCTGGGAAGTATTAGGAAGGGTCTGGGGGCGGTAGGAGGACTCCGAGACCTTGGGGAGCCCCTCCCCCCCCAGCCGCACCCCTATGCACCTGTAGCCCAAGCTCTTGGTAGGTGGGGCTGGCGTGGGCTTGGCTGTGAGTTGGGGGCCACATCAGAACTTTCCCCGGCGGGGCGGTGGGGGTGGGGGGAGCGGTTTGGATGACCAGGGACCAAACACCCTGCGCCCTCAGGGCCCCAGGCCAGCCTGGATACCCCCCCTTCCCCACCAACACACACACACACACACACACACACGGAGACCCCAAACTTCAGAGTAGAGGATCAAGAAAAGCACTAAGGACGCTCCGTCCATGGCAAGCTGTCCTGGGAGTTCCAAGAGGCAGTTCCGGGGCTGGGGGCGGGGGCGGGGGGGGGGTTAACAGCCCATCTCTTTGAGGATCCAGGGGTTGCATAAGGAACAAGCCCCCCACTCGCGCTCCGTGCCTCGGTTTCCCCCTTGCAGAGACCCAAAGCTTTGGCGTTGGAAGACCAAAGTTTAGCAAGCTCGCCCCCACCCCCACCCCTGCCTCCAGCCCTGAGCAGCCCACCCCGTGCCAAGCGAGCAGGACAGAAGGGGGTCGTGGCCCTGGTGAAAGCCACTTCCCCCTGCCCCGGTTCCCTTCGGAGAGAGAGAAACAAGAGACCCCAGCCAGGATTCCAATGCCCGACCCTGCGTTCCCTGGCGGTGCCCGTGGATAGCGCAGCGGCCCTGTAGCTAAGTGTCCCGGATGGGAACCCTGGACCAGAGGGGTCGGTACAGAGGGGCCCGGGGTTGGGGTGGGGGGCGCGAAGTGAGCCAGAGCGCCCCCAGTCCGCCCTCCCTTGCTGCGCAGTCGCAGTAGAGGCCCCAACAGGCGCCGGGCTCCGGGAGCGGACGCGGCCCCGCGCGTGCGCGCGTGCGCGCGGACCGGAGCTCCCCGGGCGACCCGTTCAGCCCCGGGTTGGCCCCCTGGCGCCAGCAACAGCCGCATGTTCCGTGCATGCGGTCCCTGGGGACTCCGGCGTCTTAGGGGGAGCCTGCGCATTCTGGGAACCTGGATTCTAGACACCCCCAGTGCCTGTGCACCCCATGCCTGTGCACCCCTAGTGTGCTCCCGCCGCGGCGTCTCCGGGACTCCACAGTCCGTTCACACAGCACCTGGGACATCCCGGCCTCGGCCTGGCCTGGCCTCGGACACTGCTCCGCTGCCCCGTGCCCTTGGGGTGTCCAGCCCACTGCCTCGGGCCGCCGCACTCACAGCCCAGGGGGCTCGCCTCTGCTTGCACGCAGCACCCTCTGCCGCGTTCGGGTGTCAGGCACCTTAGGTCCTTTGGTCTGCATTCCAGATCCTGAGACACATTGGGGTGCAGGCAGGAGGGGTTGCAAATGAAACACCTTCTTAGAGCTCCGCCAGGCACCCCCAGCCTGCCGGCTTGGCAGACGTCTCAGGGGCACCCCCTTTCTCCTGGGACGGACACAGGAATTAGCCCGACCTCCTGTCCAGTCACCCTGCGCGCCACCCCATTCCACCCCCACCTAGGTGAAGAACTCGGAGGCTCCGGAATGGGGGGGAGGGGTGAATTCCAGCTGCTGTGTTCTTGGGTGAGGTTGAGAAGCATGTATTGAGTACCTACTGTGTGCCCGACGTCGTAACGGGGCAAGCAGGCAAAAGGTCGGACAAATCCAGACTCCAGAGGGAAATATTCAGAGCCCTGGAAGGTGATGGCGAGGCAGGGTGAGATGGCCGGAGGCTGCCATTTTCGAGGGGGGCGCGGGAACAGCTTGTGCAAAGGTCCTGGGGTAGGGACAGTCAGGGTGACTTCGGGTTTTCGCTCTGAGGGAAGTGGGAGCCACAGAGGGCTCCGGAGCGCAGGTGGGACCTGACCTAGGTGTCCCCCGAGTGTCCCCTGTGCCACTGTCGAGCAGAAGCCAGAGAGCAGCGGGAGAGGTGGCCGGTGCCAGCCGTGGGAGGTGACCGCCGAGGTGACAGTGGGGTGCGTAGGGGCTCTGGGCGTGTCTCAGAGGTGGAGCAGCTGGGGGGTGGGGAGTGAGCTGCAGGGGAGGAGCTGAGCCAAGGTGGGCATCTAGCAGCGATGCCCACGTGGTGCCTCCTGGGGAGGGGGCGGGACTTCTTGTCCACCTGTCCACGGGGTGGCCTCCCACGCAGGTGCAGAGGCCCGAGCGCTGGAGAGCCATCGCGGCTGCCTCCCCGGGTGCGCACGCGCGGGGAGTAGGTGCCTCCAGCGGCACCGCCACACTGGCTCCTAAATACCAAAGACAGCGTCCATGGCCGCGCCGGGCAGGACCCAGACAGGGCCGAGCCCATGCCGCCGACGGTTCAAGTCCCGGCTGCTCCACTTCCGAGCCAGCTCCCTGCGCATGCGCCTGGGAAAGCAGTGGGAGATGGCTCAAGGGCTTGTGCACCTGCGTGGGAGACCCGGATGGAGCTCCCGGCTCCTGGCTTCATCCTGGCCCAGCCCTGGCTGACAGCCATTGGGGAGTGAACCAGCGGATGGAAGACCTCTCTCCCGCTCTCGCTCTCGCTCTCTCTGCCTTTCAAATAAATAATAAATCTTAAACCAAGACTATGGGCTGGCGCCGTGGCTTAACAGGCTAATCCTCCGCCTTATGGCGCCGGCACACCAGGTTCTAGTCCCGGTTGGGGCGCCGGATTCTGTCCCGGTTGCCCCTCTTCCAGTCCAGCTCTCTGCTGTGGCCCGGGAGTGCAGAGGAGGATGGCCCAAGTCCTTGGGCCCTGCACTCGCATGGGAGACCAGGAGAAGCACCTGGCTCCTGACTTTGGATCAGCGAGATGCGCCGGCCGCAGTGGCCATTGGAGGGTGAACCAACGGCAAAAAGGAAGACCTTTCTCTCTGTCTCTCTCTCACTATCCACTCCACCTGTCAAAAAAAAAAAAAAAAAAAAAGACTGTGGGCAGGGCTCTTCAATGATGACACAGAACGGCCGAATGGAGCAGCAAATCCACCCCTGGGAAAGAACTGGTAGCAGGTGCATCCGCAGGTGCCTGGCGGAGGCGGACACAGCTCCGGGAGGCGCCCCCTGGCGCGCGACCACAGCAACACCTGCAGGCCCAGGCACGCGGCAGAATACTACTCACCCCTTAAAAGGAAAGAAACCCGAGCGCCTCCGCGACGAGGCCCAGCCCGGGCGGCACTGAGCTGCCTGGGAGAAGCCAGACGCACGCGGGACGGATACAGTGCGGTCGCGTGTATCCGGAATGCCCAAATCAGGCAGATCTGGCGAGACAGGAAGCAGATGGGCGGCTGCCAGGGCCTGGGGCTGGGGGTGGGGGAGTGTGTGCTGATGGCTTCGTTTGGAACTGACTTGGAATCAGCCGTGGGGAACGTAGGGAGCTCCATTAATGAGCCATGGCGTTTCTGCTACAATGTTAGGGGAATTGTTATCTGAAGGTTGTTTTTTTTTTTTTTAATCATAGGAGTGATTTGGGAGGGAGGGAGCCAGGAGGCCAGGGAGGCGGCGGCGGCCCCCAGGTGGGAGACAGGCAGTGGCACCTGCCTTTGGGGGTGGGACAGAGCAAACAGGACTCCCTTAATTGCTGCACTCCTGCGCCCTGGGCTCTGCGCGCTGTGGAAAACCACAAAGCGTCCCCCTTGCCCCACCCCCAGCACCTCTCTCCCAATTATCGTCCCCCTCCCAGATTCCAAGCCCAGACAGGGCTGCGCTTCTCTCCCCGGCTGCCAGGGGCCGCTGTGTCAGGCCCCGCCCCTCCCCTCCCACGGGAGACGTGGCCTGGGATCCCTAGCACAGAGCTGGGGTGGGGGGAAGCTGGGTGGGGGAAGGTGAGGAGGAGAAGGCGGGGATACCGACTGGGAGAGATGAGGAGCGGGAGAGTTTAGGGGTGTTGAGTGGGGAGGAAGCCACCCTGAGCATTGTAACAAGATGAGGCAAGGCAGGACTGGACTGGGGCAGACGGGGCAGTGCCTAGGGAGCAGTGGGATGGCGGCGGGGGCGGGGGTCCTCCCCCTTGGACCCCAGGCTTGGGGAAAGAGATTCCCAAGTAGGAGCCCAGGAGGGTGCGGTGGGGCGGTCTCCACAGAAGAGACCATCCAAGAGGGTGTTCTGAGGATGTCACTCGGGGGCTGTGGGGATGGGGTGGGGGAGACACTGGCCAGGTCCAGGCTGCAGGAGGGAGCAATAGGGAGTAGTGAGGCCTGCGGCAAGCTGCTGAGGCCTGCCAAGCCTGTGGGGGCTTGAATGAGCGCTCATACAGGCCGCAGGTGGCTGGCTGAGCCCATCCCCCTCACTCCCATTGTCAGCCAGCGGCCATTGGTCTAGCGCCACCACCTGGTGACTACGTGCAGCTGCATGGAGAAGGCTCTGGCACAAAATCCGCGGAGCTGCCGCCATCAGACAGGGCCCTCCTGGGGTGACGTCCTGTGGCTCCCAGCCAAACACAGCAGCCTCTGCCGCAACTGCCTGACGCCGAGAGCCAAAGCGTGGCTGCCCGCTGGCAAATGGAAAATAAATCGGGGTGGGGGCTGGCGCTATGGTGTAGCCGGTAAAGCCTTGGCCTGCAGCAATGGCATCTCCTGTGAGTGCCGGTTCGAGTTCCGGCTGCTCCACTTCCGGTCCAGCTCTCTGCTATGGCCTGGGAAAGCAGTAGAAGATGGCCCAAGTCCTTGGGCCCCTGCACCTGCGTGGGGGACCTTGATGGAGCTCCTGGCTCCTGCCTGGTTCAGCCCTAGCTCTTGGGACCAGCAGATGCAAGACCTCTCTCTCCCTCTCTCTCTCTCTGTCTCTCTCTGCCTTACAAATAATCCAATACATCTTTTTCATAAAATGGTTAATCGTACACTGTGTGAATCTTACCTCCAAAATGTTTTTTTAAATAAAAAGACCGAAGCTGCAGAGTGCACACCAATCGCGTGTGGGCGTGGTCCTGGGAGAAGGGGAAGGGGAGACGCAGGGCGGGACCAACGCAGCCCAGAGACACGGGGGGGGGGGGTGGGCAGGAGGAGGTTCCGACTTGGAAGGGGAAAAAAAAACTGTGTCCGGGCTCAGGGGAGCGCCCTGGTGCACCCGGGCTGTCAGGCAGCCTGCCGGTGGGTCAGAGGCCAGCAGCGAGCTGTCGCAGGGAGCCCAGATTCTGACACGTGGAAGAGAATGACAGGCGCTCAGCCAGGCTCGGGCGGCTTCTGGGGGCTCGGGGGGTGGGGGGCACGCAGGGCTGGGCGGGCCAAGAGAGACGGCGTCCGGACCGCGGGTCGGGGGTCCCTGCCCCCCACCCCCGGGTCTGGCTGAGCCCCCTGGATGGTGGAGGGAAGCGGGAGGCCCGGATGGAGATCCTGGTGCCGGCTCGGGGCCCCGTGCACCTGCTGGAGTGCACCCCGTGCACCTCGGGCCTGTCCTTGTGGTCGCAGGTCCTTGCGGGGAGTGGATCAGCAGATGGACGACCTCTCTCTCTCATCCCCCCCCCCAAAATCCTGTGATGCCAGCCTCAATCTCACCCATGAGAGGCCCACTTTTGAAATTAGCCATCACTTGTCATGGCTTTTATTGATTTGAGAGGCTGAGTGACAGAGACGGAGACACAGAATCTTCCACCTGCTGGGTCCCTCCCCAGAAGCCTGCAATGGCCTGGGCTGGGCCAAGCCGGAGCCAGGACAACCGGGAACTCCATCCAGGTCGCCCACGTGGGTGGCAGGGACCTGCAGCACCTGCTGCCTACCAGTGCACACGCGCAGGGAGCTGGCTGGCGGCGGGACTCCTAAGCAGTCCCTAGCCCCGGACAGCCTGGGGCTCGGATAGGGCAGGCGGCGTGGCAGTACCGGCGGTCGCCGCCAGGGGGAGCCACCGCCCCGTGTGCCATTCCCCATCCCTTGGGGAGGGGCGGTCAGCCGTGAGCTGACCCCAGCGACCACGATGGAGGAAGGGCCCAGAAAGGGAAGGTCATGGTCATTTTATGGGGTGCTAACAAAATGCGCGAATTGAAACAAAGGCGGAAGGGGGAGAGGCTCGGATCTGGGGGCCCAGGCGGCAGAGCAGGTTGGGGTGCGGTCCAGGGTGGCTCCCAGGCCACAGCCCTGGTCCCTGGGGTCCCCCCACTTTGTGGCACCCCTGAGAACATACCCGGAGCCTCTGGAGCAGACAGATGCCCATTGTATTCGCTGATGGATGGGATGTCACACCCAGGGGCGCTGAAACCTGGAAACCTGGGGGGGGGGTGTTCTTGCTGCTTGGTTTCCCAGGGGTTTATTTTGGAAATGGTTCAAGAAATGCTTGGACGGACCCCACCAGAGCCACATCCTGGCTGCTTTTCCCAGGCGCTGGATCAGAAATGGAGCAGCCGGGACTCCCGCCGGCCCCCTGTGTCTTTCCTTGTCATGCAGCTGGGAATGGAGACTCAGAGACTTCAAGCGACAAGCCCAAGGTCACCACAGCACCGGGACATTTGAGTTTGGAGACTTACTCCCATTTCACACATGGAGAAACTGAGTCCCTGAGCCCGTCTTCCCCCAAATAAAACCAGGCCAACCAGAAAGCCATGGAGCCAGGCTCTGAAGGGACCCAGGTGGCCCAGGCCCTTGGAGGCCAAGCGCACACACCGTAGGGGGCTGCCTGGAGGAGGTGGGCGCTCCCTGGAATTCGAGGAACCGGAGGGGCTATCAGCTTTCGGTGGCACCCAGGACGCGGGCACGCGTTCCCAGGCGGTTCTTGGAGCACAGATTCGCAGAGCCTCATTAGCGGCTCTGAAGCCCCAGCCGCCCTGGGGGGATGAAAGGGCCTGGGCGGCCGAGGGGGAGCTGTCCTAATTCTGGTCCACCTGGCAGGGGGCCCGGGGCACTGCGGCCATTGTGGCGGCCGCCGCTCTGTCTGGGCTTCAAATACAAGGCCTGAAAGTGGGGGGGGGGGCGCCTGGAGGCTTAGCTCTTTTTCCTAATTTAAAGATATTTCCAGGCGTTCCGGGAGCTCCCCTACCGCGAGGCAGGAAGGGTGGAATGGGGTGGGGGGCCTTGAAACTCTCATCGCTGCTGCCCAGGGAAGGGTTGGGGGGGCGCCGGGGCTGCTTCCGGGCCGAAGGTGGGGCCTGAGGGTGGGGTGGGGACCCTCCGGATGCCCCGCCCCTGCCTCAGTCTCCCTCTCTGGGATCTCATGAACCCGACGCACCTCGGGGTGCCCCCCTGGAGGCCCTGGCTTGGGAGAAGCAGAGGGAGGGGGCCTGCTGGGAGTGGGGGCTCCCGGGGGGCGCGCACAGGGCCCACCAGTGGGGGTGTGGGGGGTCGCCCCCTCCTCTCCTCTGCCCCCCCCCGCCAGCTTCTCTCCCACCCCTGCCTCTCCTGGCGCCCCATCCTTGGGCTGCCTTGTCTGGGGGGTCCTCCCCCCACCCCTGTCTCCTCCCTCCCTCCCTCCCCTTCCTCCCCCCTCCCCGGCCCGGGCTCCGCTCGCTGCCCTCCGCCATCTTGCAGTGTGCTGGGGCGGGAGCGGCGCGCTGGCGATGGGAACAATGTATCATTCATGAAGCGGCCCCCCCCCACTCCGTGCCCGCCTGGAAATCTTACATTCGCGCCACACAGATCCCCTCCCGCCTGCCCGCACGCGGAGGGGCTTCCGCGGCCCCAGGGGCCGGGGCGGGAGATGGGGGAAGGGGGAAGGGGTTTACTCGGGGAGGAGTGGGGGGGATCATCGCAGCCCTGGGCCAAGAACCTTGCAGCCTGCACCCTCCCCAGATGTCTCCCCGCCAACCGCCAGGTTCCCTGGGGCCTGGCCGCAGCAGGTGCACCTGGGGGGCAGGGGTGGGGGGAGACGCAGCAGGTGCACCTGGAGGGCGGGGTGGGGGGCGGGGAGCAGCAGCCGGGCGCGCTGCTAGTTCCTAGATGGGGGGGGGGGGGTAGCAGGCGCGACCCTGGCTCCTACATCCAGGAGTGAGACCACCCCACCCCCACCCGCAGAGCCCGGAAAGGCGAGACCTGCAGCTTCTCGGGGCCTTGACACCGAGCCCAAGGCACGAAGGCGACCCCTCACTTGGCATCCCCCGCCCCCACTCCCCCATCTAGGCACCTGGCTTTCAGCCCCGCAGGCGCCCATCCCCTGACCCCCTAACACTCCCGTGGCCCCCGTGGCGGGCACACTGGGTGGGGGAGATGGCCGAGGGGAGGGAGAGGAATCCCACGTGGAGTTAACGGACCTAGGGCGGCCGATCCGACCCCAACCCACCCAGCGGAGACCCAGCCAAGCCTCACGCATGCGCACCTGCACCTGTCTTGCCTTGGGGAACCCCGCCCGCTGCAGCTCCCTTGCTGGGGTCCCCCCAACCCCGGGATCCCAGGCCCCGGGCCCTGGAGGTCTCCCTTGCTTTGTGCCAGCCGCGAGGCCTCTCTGAGTTGGAGATGGTAGACGGTGCCCCCGCCGCCGCCCCCCTCCCTGGTCCTTTGGCTCCCTCACGGCCAGCTCCTTGGCCGAGGTCTCTCCCTCCTCTGCCCCAGCCTCGGTGGAATTTCGCGGGGCTCGGAGTCATCTTAGGACGGACAAGAGGAGTTCCTTCCTGGGGCCTGGGTCTCTGCTCCCAGCCCCTGCCACTCTCTGAGATGCCTGTGTGTCTCCTGTCTCCTGGCACAGGTGCAGTCGCAGGTTAAACAGACTTCAGCGTGTCTTCTTCATTCAAATGGAACTGGAAATTCACTCTGCCTCTGTCCCCCAGCCCAGAATTGACAGGAAGAATTGGGAGGAGGAACCGTTCGTCAAAGGGAAGAGGGATCTGCCAATAAAGCATGCAGATCCACTCTATGTAAAGAGTTCCTAGAAATCAATAAGAAAAAAAGGCACAACCAGACTTCTAGAATGGGAGAAGCTTCATCTTCCATTGCTCAGAGCAATGAAAAAGCCTCAGGAGACAGCTCAGCGTGCCCGGCATGAAAAGGACAGTGCTGAGAGTCAGCAAAGCCATGGTGCACCTGGAGCTCACCCATGTGCCTGGCAGGAAAGGTCCTGGGCCGTCCCAGGGAACTCAGCTGTAGAGGAGCAGCTGGGACTTGAACCAGCATCCATAAGGGATGCTGGCACTGCAGGCGCCAGCTTTACTCGCTACGCCACAGGGCTAGCCCCAACAACTCTACCCTGTAATAGTAAGGACCAGAATGGCTTCACACACACAGTGGGTCTTGCATACAGCTGTCACTCAGTAAATGCAGCTACTTCAATGGCCCCAGTCCCCGTGCCTGCAACATCAGAGGCAACCCTCACAGCAGCTCTGTGGGCCAGCCAGGACTGCGTCCAATTCACAGATCAGACAACCGAGGCCCCAGTGCCCTCGCACAGAGGGCAATCCCCAGTCTCCCAGAAATCCCGGAACCCGGAACCCCTCCAGGCCTTCAGCTCAGCTGGGAAGTGGGCTGGGGTGCAGACAGGAGCTGCGGGCCCTCACCTGTTCCAATTGTCACTGTGCTGGAGTCCCCACAGGTCACGGCCACTTCCTGGTCCTGTCCCTTCCTCTCCCTTCTCCCCAGAAATCCTTCCCCCAAAAAACAAACTGAGCCCTCCCGGGCCCCATCCCGGCTTCCTCCCCCGCTAGGACCTCCCATTGTCCGTTGGGAGCAAATCCTTGGGGAGCTTTCTCTGAATGCTGAGCGCCAACCAGGCCAGCAGGGGCCTCTCCACACCTGCGCAGCCAACCAGCGAGGGCGCAGCCATAGTAGCGGAGGAATTGCAACTGCTGTGAGGTCCTCCAGACATGATGGAAAGGAATGTGTCTTAGGAAGCAGACCCTGATCAGCCTCTCTCCGGGTTCTGCATCGTGTTGGGGGTGCCCCGGAGGCCCTGCGTTCCCCGGGTCCGCCACCAGGGGGTGCTGCAGGAGGTGGAGCAGAGCGAGGTCGTGGCTCAAAGCCCGCCAGGTCCACAGGCGCGGGAGACCCCACCCAGCAGGGGCCGCTGCCCTTGGCCCATTCCTCTTACTGCAAGGGACTGTGTTTAGGGAGCGTCTGAAAACATTTCCCTTTCACCCTTTTGTCCTGGCTCCGGGCAGGAAGCCCCGGATGTAAACCCAGGGACAATGCAGAGGAAGCCACAGTGGGTCTTGGAGTGACCCCATCTCCAGGGCAGGGTTTTTTCTGGGGGGAGGGAGAGGGTTCAGGCCCAAGGCAGACAGACGACGGACCCACAGCCCAACCCTGACAGGATGTGCTGTGTGACCTTGGGCAAGTGGCTCAATCTCTCTGAGCAAGCTCAACCAGCAGGTGCAAACGGGCCAAGGTGAGGGGGACGGGGGTAGGGGAGGAGGAGGGGGGGAGGGGGAGGGGAGAGGGGGAGGAGGGGAGGGGAGGGGGAGGGGAGGGGAGAGTGAGGGGAGGGGAGGGGAGAGGGAGGGGAGGGAGGGGAGGGAGAGCGAGAGGGAGAGGGAGGGGAGGGGGAGGGGAGAGGGAGGGGGAGGGGGAGGGGAGAGGGAGGGGAGGGGGAGGGGGAGGGAGGGGGGAGGGGGAGGGAGAGGGAGAGGGAGAGGGAGGGAGAGGGAGAGGTCTTGCACTCATTGCTCCACTCCCCCAAGCACCAGCCGGGTTGGAGACAGACTGAAGCCAGGAGCCAGGAGCTCCATCCGGGTATCCCCAGTGGGGTGGGGCGGGGTCCCAGCGCCCCAGCTGCTGTCTCCAGGGAGCGCATTAACAGGAACCCAAGCAAAGAGCCGCCTGGCCTGGCTGGGGGACACGGGGGGTCCCCAAAGTGGCGTCTCGGCCTCTGCACTGACACCCACCCCACACAAGGCCGTTCCAAGGGGGTGGGGGAGAATGGAAGAGCCCCAGATGGGGGACCCAGACTGCGAACCCCGCAACAGCAGCCAGGATAGCCCGGGAGCCCACTGCCAGCCCCTGGAAGCTCCCACCCCCACCCCAGCCCGCTAATTGCTTCTCAGGGTCGCAGGGTCTTAAGGCGCCCCTCTGCGGGATCTCAGCCCAGCCCTGCAGGATTGGTCCCATCTAATCTCTCAGCCCGCAGGCGGGAGTGCAAATCCGCCTTAATTCGTGTTTCCTGCCTTCTGCGGGCTGGGAGACCCCGGGGCTGGGTTTAGCAGGCGGTGCATCAGGGCTGGGAACCAAAGCCGGGCTGGGCAGGGGAGGGGCGGCAGGGGGCACAGGCTGGGGCTAGGGGTGGAGGGAGGCCAGCGCTGTCCCACCCCCACCCCCGGGGCCCCTCTGCTGGCTCAGGATCCACGCCCCCCTGCAAGTGTGGGTGCAGAGTTCTGGTGTCCGGCCCGGGAAAGGGGGTCAACCAGAGACGCTGCCTGGCCCCATACATGACACACACATGTGGCACGCCTGATACACACATGACCTGCACCTGCCATGCACTCAAACTTTCAGCTGTCCGGCCGAGCGCTGGGGCGGGTTCCCTTGCTGATGAGCTACTCCCTCGGGACTGTGTCTGCTCACGTCCGCCCTGAGCACCTCCCAAACAGCTGCGCCCGGGATTTGCACCAGTTGGAAGCCATTGGCGCTGCGCGCCAAGAGTGTCCTGCTCTTCCTCGCCCCCCTGCCGGACACCAGTGGGGACTGCACTTCCTGTCCACTCGGTGGCAGTGGGAGAAGTCGCCACCGGGGGCGCTGTCTGCAGCCCCGCTCTCCCCTTTCCCACGCAGCGCCCGGAGAAAACGACCGGGCAGGGGCCCCCTGCGGGCCACGCGGGAGACCTGGGTCAGGCTCCAGCACAGTGCTGCTCCAGCTGCAGGCATTTGCGGGGCGCTCTCTGCCCTCCAACTATAATAATAAAATTAATTACAGCAGTGAGCGCCCAGGAGCTCCCCCTCCCCATGTCCCACCCAGCTCACCCTGGGCTTCTTGCGCTTCGGTCTGGCCAGGCCCCGCCCCATGCGCTTGCTCCTCCCACTCAGCCTCCCCCTCCCCCATACAGAGGGGCAGAGATCTGGAGGCCGCTCCCGCCCCTCTGCTTCCTGACCCCTCCCCCCGGTCCTACCCCTCCTCTGCGGGTCCCCGACAGCCTCGTGGTACCTGGACGGGTGCCCGGGCACGGGTGGCCCCGGGGTTCGAATCCACAGCTGCCTCTCTCACCTGAGGGCAGAGAGAGAAATTTTCTACATCACGGGGTTTCCGGCCCCCACTGCTGCCAACAGGGTGGGGGGCAGAGGGTGGGAACAGGGAGGGGGGGGCTTAGCAGTCCTCTCTCTGGGGCTTTGGAAATTTCCAGAAAAAGGCCGCGTGCCTCACAGGGGGAGGCTGGCCTCTGCACTTTGCACTGGCTGTCCCCTGTGCCCCAGATGCTGTTCCCCGCTCCTCCAACCACCTTGAGCCTTCTCCCTGCCTGTCTGCTCTTGGTTGTGCTCACGGAGGCTACGGTACTTCTTGGGCCTGTCCTTCTGTCGTCTGTCCCCTCCCCCGCTGGCAGCACCAGCCCCAGCACAGGCAGCGCCCAGCATGAAATGACCTCGCGGTCGGTGTTTGTTGACTGACTACACGACGCGACTTCAGTTGGCTGCTTCTGTTAGGTAGGAAGTCAGTTATGAGCTTATGTGTGTGTGACAGGCCCAAACAGAAGACATCTATATGCATCTGCATCTCAAAGTCATCCTAACAAGGTTTCAGGGGAAGCCCAGATTTCGCATCCTGCCTGCCCTGCCCCCTTCTACCTGATAACCTGCCAGGCGGAGGCGCCCAGATTTCGCATCCTGCCTGCCCTGCCCCCTTCTACCTGATAACCTGCCAGGCAGGAGGCCCTCCACCCCCTCCTGCTTCCTGCCTGACAAATCTTCCTCAGTCTCCCAGGTGCAGCCCAGCATCTGCATCTCAAAACACCCTGCTCCCTTCCTCCGGTCTGATAACATTTGCATCCATAAAGTCCTTTGTTTCAGACCTTCCACAGGAAGAAGCTTCTTATCAGTCTTTCTTTCCAGGTGGAAGCATGTGAAGACAAAGACCTACTTCTTTAAAAACCCCAGCCTAAATGCAGGCTGGGCACTCTCTCTCAGGTCCTGTCTGGAGAGGTGCCCATCCTTTTTTACGGATGTCCCTACCCTAATAAACTTTGCTACTTTTACCTCCCACTACTCTCTGTCTCACGCCTGAATTCTTTCTTGCGCGAAGACAAGAACCCTGCAATTTCTCCGGTAACACTTCCAGACTACAACTCAAGGCTCCACACGGCCCCGGAACCCGGACTCACCATCTGTTCACTGCCGATTCCTTCTCTGTCCCCAGGGCCTCTCACTGTGGCTCTGCCTGTTGTGGCCGCGTGGGAAAAGGCTGCTGCAGCCCCCACCCCCTCCCTTTGTGCAGTGAACACACCACACAACTGTCCTGGGCGGCCCTGGCTGTGGGGCTCAGATCCCAGGCCAGTGCTGAGTTGGGGGAGTGGGGGGGACTTGCAGGGAGGGAGCAGGAGCTGGCTGCCCGCCGCCCCCCAGGCGGTCACACAATTTGCAACCTCTGTGCCTTGCGGCCCCTCCCGCGCCCCGCCCCCTCCCCAGCACCGCGGCTATTTTTATTTTTCCTTCTTATTAAATTTCCAACTTCTACAAACACCGCGGCCCGGCTCCGCCGCGCGCGGCCCTCGGAGCGGATTGGATTCACTGGCTTTTTATTAACAGATTGAAGAAGAAAAACCCAGCCCGCAGCTGCTGCCGCATGGGCCCCAGGGGTTTCTAGACTGTTCCATGAGGGGCGGAGAGCCAGAGCAGGCGGGACCCTGCCCCAGCCAGCCAGGGCCACTTCCAGATCCCGGGGCGCTGGGTGGGTGGGGGGTGGGGGGCACAGCCCTGGAGGTGGAGGCCCCTCACCCTCTCCTGGGGCTGCTGGGTGGGGGCACACGAAGTCCCCAGACCCCTGAACTGAAGAGACCCAAGGGCTTCCTCAGGCCCCACCTCCCTCACACCTGGTCCGCCGGACCCAAGGCAGACCCCCGGGATTGCCCAGCGCCCACGGTGCGGTTTCCAGTCCCCGGGCCGGGGCTAGGGGGCGCCCTGATGGCCCCTGGTGCTGTCCATGCCCTCGTCTTTTCCCCCTGCCTCTCTGTCCGGCTCCCTGTATCAGGTCGGGCTGGCATGGTTGCTCAGGCTGGGCACTTCACAAGAGGCTGTCCAGTGGGCTCCCACCGAGCTCTCCCTCAGTCCAGGGAGCCCCGCGGACCAACCCCTGCCCGGCCGGAGTGTCTTTCCCGGCTTTAGCTTTATCGTAGACACCTTGGGGACCCCCGCCCCCCACCGCGGCCCAGGAGCCCCTGGTGGGCTGGGGCTCCCGGGCGACACCTGCTGGAAAGACTGAGAATGCAACAGGTGCGCCCCCCGCCCTGCCCCCGGGAACCTGGGATGTATTTATTTTGGGGGGTGGGGAAATTATCCAGTGTACAGGGCTCCCCAGTGCGTTCCTTTTTAAAAGAAAAAAAAAAAAAAAACCTTTCTCCCAGAAGAAACCTTGGGCCTCCGCACGATGCAAGCGCGTCCCTGGTTCCCGCGGCGTCGTATAAAATAGTAAATGAAAGGCGTTTTGGAACCCGCAATTATTTTATAAGCTCGCCTTTTATTGCCGCGCTAATGTGCCTAATTGCTGTCTTAATGAGGACATTAATTCCGGGCTAATGTGCTGCTATGAGAGGCATCGCTGGCCGTCGGACCACGCGGCCCGCCTGTCCCGCGAGGCGGGGGCTGGGCCACCCTGGGGCTGAGGGTGCGGGAGCCCGGGGCGGGGCGTGGGCGGGACAGGGCGTGGGTGTGGGTGTGATGGGGCGGGGTGTGGGCGTGACAGAGGCAGGGTGTGGGGGTGGGCATGGCGTGGGCAGGGCGAGGACTTTGTGCGTGTGGGTGAGGCGTGGGCAGGGTGTGGGAGTGACAGGCGCGGTGTGGGCGGGACAGGGGTGGGGCGTGGGTGGAACATGGAGTGGGCGGGGCAGGGCGTGGGCGTGTCAAGGGGCGGGGAGTGGGTGTGAAGGGGTGGAGTATGGGCGTGACAGAGGCAGGGCGTGGGCGTGACGGGGCGGGCATGGGCGGGGCTGCCTGGAGCCAGCAGAGGAAGGCAGGGGAGCCGGAGTGGAGGGACCCCCGCCCCCTCCAGGGCCCCAGCCACCTGCTGAGCAACAGAGGGGACCCAGGGGGACCCGGGAGTCCCAGGGGGACCGGGGGGGCCCCAGGGACCCAGCAGATAAGCATCACAGAGCCCGCAGTGGCCAGGCTGGACCTGGCGCTCTGTGTGGCTGCAGCGTCTTCTGTCGGATGCCCGAGGACAGCAACGTGGCCTATTCCACAGGTGGGGAAGGAGAGGCGCAGAGAGCCGGAGCCACTTGCGCAAAACCACACCGCACGTGGTGAAATCAGGGGTTGCACCCGGCCTGGCCGGCTTCCCATCAACGACAGTAACAGAATGGCAACACCAACGAGCGTCTACGAGGGGTCATTATGGGCTGGCGCTGTGCAGACCCCTCCCATCGCAGGGTTCAAGGCTGGGGGCTGGGGTCGAATCTCCAACTCCCCACAGGAACAGGAAACCCTGCGTATGGGGGTGAGGTGAGGATCTCAGCAGAGATAGGAAGGGCTCTGGCTTCAACTGCATTGTTTTCTTTTTAAGACTTAATGACTTGGAAGGCAGAGAGAGAGAGAGAGAGAGAGAGAGAAAGAGAGAGAAAATCTTCTGCCTGCTGGTTCACTCCCCAGATGCCAGCAGGGGCTGGGCCTGGCCACACTAGAGCCAGGAGCTCCAGCCCAGCTGCTGCTTCCCAGGTGCCTTAGCCGGGAGCGGGATCGGAAGTGGAGCAGCCGGGACTGGAACCCGCGCCCCGCCAGGCTACCCCCCCCCCGCATCCCCAGAATCCAAGTACAAATTCCCAGGTAAATCTCATCCTCTTCCCTCTCCCCCCTCCAAAAAAAATACACCTTTACAGAAACATCCAGAAAAATGCTGGCCCGTCCAAGGAACCAACCCGGAACTGCATTTTCTGTTGCTGGTTGGAGCTGTTTTGGGTCTCCCTGGCTCGCGCCCTGGGGTCTCTCTGTGGGACTTCCATCCCCAGAGCCAGCATTGGGGAGGGGGAGCAGGCCCCCAGCTCCCTCCCTGCCCTGTGCTATCTGCTTCCCCCAGAGGCCGACAGCAAAACTGCGCCCCTGCGCTCTCTGCTGACCCCAGAGGCTGCCAGTGGAACTGCACTCCAGCTCCCTCCCTGCCCTGTGCTCTCTGCTGCCCCCAGAGGCCACCAGTGGAACTGCCCCCAGCTCCCTCCCTGCGTTGCGCTCTCTGCTGCCCCCAGAGGCCGCCAGCGGAACTATGCCCCACACTCAGGGTGCTTGTCACTCAAGGAATCCACCACCACTCCCGGGACCCCTGCTCTTCCTTGCCTCCACCCCTCCGCTCCTACTGGGGCTTTCTAGAATCCTCTCTGCAGTTGAGACTTCTCACACCGAGGGCCAGGGGTTCAGCATTGAGGCTAGGACACCGATGAAGGCGCCAGGCACATGGGTTTGAGACCCGCCTCCTGGCTCCAGGCTGGGTCCAGCTTCCTGCGCATGCGCACCCCGGGAAGCAGTAGGTGCAGGGGAGACCCAGATGGAGTCTCCATGGCAGGCATTTGGGGCCGTGAGCCAGCAGGTGGGAACTCTCTATGTGTCTCCTTTTCTCCAATTAAACAAAAAAATGAGAATTAAAGTTTAAAAAAATTACTGACACCTAATCCCAACCTCAGGGTCTGCTCCCTGCTAAAGCCCCGTGTGTTTCCCTTTAACTCTGTTCTCATCCCTACAGCAGCAAATGTGGGAAGAGGAAATGAGTGGAGTTTTTTCCCCCTGGAAAAGCAACATGGGCTTGAAATCGCGTGCAAAGAATTTAATGCCCGAGAGTGGGCCCTGGCTCCCTGCTGAGAGCCGCCTGGCGGCCAGGTCCATTTAGGGTAAGTATTGTTTCTAATTTTGATTTCTTATCCATTTATTCTAATATAATCTGTTTATTTTTTATTATTTTATTTTAAATTTATTTGACAGAGTTAGACAGAGAGAGAGAGACAGAGAGAAAGGTCTTCCTTTCGTTGGTTCACCCCCCAAATGGCCGCCACAGCCGGCGCTGCGCTGATCCGAAGCCAGGAGCCAGGTGCTTCTCCTGGTCTCCAATGCGGGTGCAGGGCCCAAGCACTTGGGCCATCCTCCACTGCCTTCCCGGGCCATAGCAGAGAGCTGGACTGGAAGAGGAGCAACCTGGACAGAATCCGGCGCCCATATGGGATGCCGGAGCCGCAGGCGGAGGAGTAACCAGGTGAGCCACGGCGCCGGCCCAATATAATCTGTTGACAATATTGATCTATTGACTTAATGGTCAGCTGGGTACAGGGTGCCATAAAAAATCAACGCTCAGTAGGTATTCAATAAATATGGCGATCATCATGGGACATGCAGGAAGATGACATTTCCCAGCAGCCCGTGCGGCTGGGCAGCATCATGTGACTGAGTTCGGGCCAATGGGAGGACGAGAAGGGAGCAATCCGCTTCCAGGGCCACACTCTAGCAATACTGCCACGCCCTCCAGCTCTCATCAGCCAATCAGAGATGAGGAGGATGCAGGGGGCGGAGCCTCATCTAGAAAATACAATGACCAGGCTCAGCTGCGTGGCGCAGCGGGTGAAGCCACCACTCCCGACGCTGGCATCCCGTAGGTGACCATTGGTTCGAGTCCTGGCTGCTCCACTTCGGATCCAGCTCCCTGCTCTGGCCTTGGAAAGCAGCAGCAGATGGCCCAGGTCCTTGGGCCCCTGCACCCACGTGGGAGACCCGGATGGAGCTCCAGGCACTCAGCTTCAGCCTGGCCCATCCCCTTAGGAGGGTGAACCAGCAGATGGAAGCCCTCTCTCTCTCTCTGTAACTCCGTCTTGCAAGTAAATAAGTCAATCCTTTTTTTTCTTTAAAAAAGAGCAATTTTAAAAAGTACCCATGTGCCCTGCAGCCCACGTGGGAGGCGGGGACCCAAGCCCTTGAGCCGTCACCTGCTGCCTCCCCAGGTGCAGATGCGGAGGGAGCAGGGGTGGGGGGGCGGGGCCCCCAGCTCTCTGATGTAGGTTGCAGCTGTCCCCAGTGGTGTCTTAACTGTTGTGCTAAACACTTGCCCCTAAAAGCAGGGTTTTCTTTAGAATTGATTTATTTATTTGAAAGACAGAGATACAGAGAAAGAGAGAGGTCTTCCATCCTCTGGTTCACTCCCCAGATGGCCACAACTGCCGGAGCTGGGCCCATCAGAAGCCAGGAGTCAGGAGCTTCCTCCGGGTTTCCCACGTGGGTGCAGGGGCCCAAGCACTTGGGCCATCTTCTACTGCTTTCCCAGGCCACAGCAGAGAGCTGGACTGGAAGAGGAGCAGCCAGGACTCGAACTGGCGCCCATATGGGATGCCGGCACTCCAGGCAGCGGCTTTACCCACTATGCCACAGCGCCAGCCCCTCCAGAAGGGGGACCTGAGGACACAGAACTGACAGGGATGCAGTTCCTGGTCCCTGTGGGAGCTCACAGGGACCAGAGAGGGTCCCGCAGGGGTGTCAGGGGACGTCTTCCTTGGGTGATTCCTAAGCAGGGTTTTGAAGGATGAATAGTTTTCTACCAGGAACTCGGGGATCCCTCTCTAGGAGAACCCTGACGGGGAAGTAGTCAGAGGCAGGGGAACTCCGTGAAGCAGCGAGAGCAGAGTTCTAACTTGCAGCTCCCTGCCACCCACCCAAGCCCCCTGAGTACCCGGATTCAGGGCCCAGCTCCCTGTGCATGCGCACCCTGGGAGGCAGCGGGTGGCAGCCCGAGTGCTGGGGGCCCCGCCACCCATGTGGGAGACCCGGATGGAGCTCCTGTCTCCTGGCTTCGGCCTGGCCCAGCCCTGGGTGTTGCAGGCACTTGGGGAGTGACCCAGCAGGTGGAAGACCTCTCTCTCTGCCTTCGCAATAACTAAAAAAAAATAATAAAATACAACGGGCGGCAAGGTAACATAATAGCATAGAAACTCGCTTGCCTTCCTGTCTTGCTTTTTTTTTCTGTTCTGAATCTGACGCCGCGGGCAGGAGAGCGAATGGGCCTTTGCCAAGGAGAAGCCCAGGGCCTGGGCTTAAATCCTCAACACCCACTCCTGAATCCCCTCGTGGCCTAATCATCTCTAACAGGCTGCCCTTCTATTTAAAAAAAATTGATTTATTTGAGAGGCAGAGATACAGAGGAACGAGCTCCAGGCCTGCGGCTCCCGGAGTGCTCGCCCTGGGCCCTGGGCCCTGGGCCGGACCGCACCGGAGCCACGGACTCCATCCGGGTCCCCCACGTCCCTGCGGCCGCACCTGCCGCCTCGCAGGGTGTGCGCATGCGCGTGCGCAGGAAGCCGGCGTCCGGAATCCCACGCAGCGGCTGCAACATGGGACATGGGGCGGGGGGTGGGGGGGCTCCTCACCGGGGGTCTTCATGCCCACTCGCTAAACACGTGTTATTTCTCCTAGTCCGGTGGACTCTGGTCCCCAGGAGCCTCCCACTCCTGGCCCTGAGCGCCCCCGGTCCCCGCGCTCAGGGAGGGGGGTTCTCCCCACCCCTGCCAATCACCCGCGTCCACCTGGCGACCCAGCGCCTCGCCCCCGCCCTGCAAATCCACCTTCCCGCTCTGAATTGATTCTCGGTCTGTAGCCTCAGGCGGCCCAGGCTGCTAGGAAGGCGGTAGGAAACGCTTCCTGCCGGGCCAGCCTGGGGCGCAGGGCATCTGGGGGAGGGGGGTCACCTCTCCCCACACCGCCCCCTCCCCCGGGCTTTCTCCCCGTCCGGTCCTGAGCCCCCAGCCGGCTCCAAGCCCACTTCCAGCCTGGCTTCAGGGGCTTCTGGGGTAGGGATTGGGAGGAAGCTCTCTGGGTGGCTGGGAGACAGGACAGGGGCTCCAGAGAGAGGGGTCTGAGACCCCTCCATCCCTCTTAGCCAGAGACACCCCCCACAATGCGACGTGCGTCAGGGGAACAGGTGCTGTTCGCATGTGGCCGGTGGGGAGCCAGGGTGCTGTTGAAACCGACCAGGAATGATGCATGGGTCCCCCGGGTCCAGGGCACCAAGGCTGACACAGCTGCCTTAGGGTCCACCCCCCCCCCCGCTCCAGGCTGGGGGCGGGGATGCCCAGGACCTCAGAAAGGTTTAAAGGGATCCCCAGGGGACCCTCACTTGCTGTCACCCGCACAGGACTGGGGGAGGGAGAGGTGGTTGTCTATCCCCCTCCCTCACAGAGCCACCTGCGCCAGCCATGGAGGGTCAGAGGGCACCAGAGCCTTCCGTCCCTGCTGGGGGTGGGGAGAGAGGCGGGGAACTCTCATCTGCTGGGTCACCCCCAAATGGCTGCAATGGCCAGGGCTGGGCCAGGCTGAAGCCAGGAGCTCCATCCGGGTCACCCATGCAGGTGCAGGTGCCCAAACATTTCAACAGTCACCTGCTGCCCCCACCAGGGTGCGCATGCGCAGGGAGCTGGGTCAGAAGTGGAGTAGCTGGGACTCTGGTGTGGGATGCTGGCATTGCAAGCCGTGGTTTAAAGTGCGTGGAAAATTGAATGGGAACAGCAGCTTATGGGGCCGGCAAAGTGGCTCAGAGGGTTGAGCCGCCACCTGCAGTGCTGGCATCACATAGGAGCACAGGTTCGAGTCCCGGCTGCTCCACTTCCCATCCACCTCCCTGGGAAAGCAGTGGAAGATGGCTCAAGTCCCTGAGCCCCTGCACCTGACGTGGGGAACCCGGATGGAGCTCCTGGCTCTCAGCTTTGGCCTGGCCGAGTCCAGGGCTGGGACAGGTGTTTGGGGGAGTGAACCCGCAGATGGAAGACTTCTATCTCTCTCTCTGCCTTTCAAGTAGATGGAAATGAAATAAATTAACCTTTTTTAACACACACTGCAAACACCCGTGGCTTTCCCAGCCGGGGCTCCTCCCCTGCCCCTGAATCCTCCTTAAGCCTTTGTAAATGCCACTGTTTCTGCTTCTGCCCAGCCGGCCTGGGGCCTGCGAGGGCAGGGTCGGCGGCCCGTGGGTGGAAGGAGGTGGAGCCTAGAGGCCCTCGCAGGTGACTGGGCAGCTCCAGGGCCTTTGCTCGCTGTTCATTGGTTCAGCTAATCTGCATATTCATGAGCTGGAGCACCTGCTGCTAGCCTCATTCTGAGCTGGGCAGAGCCCCACGGGGTGGGGGGTTGAGGTGGGGGTGGGGAGGGATAGCAAGACAAGACCCCTGACTCGCATGGGGCGCAAGGCAGACCCTGAGCCAACATGTGTGTCCCAGGTGTGTGTGTGGGCGTGCGCGTGAAGTCTTCATAAGGAGTATGAAGAAGGCATTGCGACCCCATGAGTCCAGGCTGCTCCGTTCCTAATCCAGCTCCTCGCTAATACACCCGCAGGCGGCCAGGGACAGCTCAAGTCCTTGGGGGCCCCTGCCAGCCCCCCAAAATGGAGCCAGGAACTTCCCAGGGTCCTTGAGAGCTGTTAAAACTCGCCACCCCGACACGGACTTTTCAACAGAAGCCGGGGCTCCTGGCTTTGGCTGCGGGATTTGTGGGGATCTGCTGGGGACTTGGGGTGCACTGAGTCACGGCAGGGCAGGCTGGGCTGCAGCTGAGACTCGAACCCTGGCGCTGTGGGATGGGCCGCATCCTCACCGCGGTGTCAAACGCCTGCCCCTAAATCACAGGTGATTTATTTTAACAAACTAGAAATAAAAACACTAAGCCCTTCGCAGCCCTGCTGAGTGCGCCCCAGGCCCCCTCTTGCAGGGACAACTGTGTTCCAGGCTGGCCCCAGGGGCCCCCGCAGCCCCGCAGCGTGACGGCCATATTTGAGCCGCTGACCACTGGGCTTCCCTACCGCCTGGCCCCGTGCTCCCCCTCTGCGCCTCATTTTTGCTCCCTAGTGTGCTAGCAAGCAGGGCGAGCACCCAGCTCTCTCGTCTGAGCTCGGCCGAGTCACTCTCCTGCCCACAACCTTAGTTTTACCCGTCTGTGAAATGGGTATGCGGCTGGGGCCTCTCCCAGGCGGACCAGGAGCGGGTAAGATGCCACTCGGGCTCGGAGTCCCAGCTCTGCCCCTGACCTCAGCTCAGCAGGTGCTGGGGCCCTGCACCTACGTGGGAGACCCGGATGGAGCTCCCGGCTCCTGGGCCCAGTCCTGGCCGCTGCGGGCATTTGGGAGGGGGTGAACCAGTGGATGGAAGATTTCTCTCTTTCTCTTCTCTCTCTCTTCTCTCTCTCTCTCTCTCTGCTTTTCAAATAAATCCAAATAAAATCGGTCGAACGTTTGAACAAAATTTTTTTAAAAAATAGGACAACAGAAGGATAAGATTTTGGTGCACACACATAAGTATTGAAATGCACTTCTCTGTTCCTGGAATGCACACGACACGCTTCGCCCACACCCAGTCCTCAAAGCCCCCCGCCTGCCCTGCGTCACCCCACGAAGGCCCGTTAAGTTCCTGGAAAAGCCCTCCCAGCGCTGGGGTCGCGGGGGCCCAGGGCTGAGCAGGCGCCAGAGGCCTGCAGGTGGGAGGCGGGGGAGGGAGAACCTACCCTCCCCCCTGGGCGCACAGCGCACGCGCAGTCGATAGCAGACACCCCGGCTCCGTCCTGGTCCTGCCTGCCCGGCAGCCTCGCCCCCTTCCCGTCAGCCCCGCTCCCCAGGAGAGGGTCCCCCGGCGTGGGCAGAGCCTCCCCCTCCCCGGAAGCCCCCTGGCCTGGCTGTGGTCGTCCCCACCCCCCACCCCCCCACACACACGCAGGCCGATCTGATCTGCCCTTCTCTGTCCCCAGCCACGGAGATGTCCCGTGGGCGGGACTGTGGGGGTCCTGTGAGCCCCCCTGCCCCTGTGCCTTCGAGCTGCTTTGCTGGGCTTGAGTTCATGCAACCATTCGTTCTCATTCATTTGTTCGCTCTGTTAATATTTGCCGAGCGCCAGCCGCAGGCTCCTGGATCCAGACAGCGACAGACGCGTGACAGGTGCCACTCAGGCCGGCGCGGGGCGGAGGGGCGGGGGGGGCTTTCAGTCCTCCAGGTAGAAGAGAGGGGGCCTGGATTTTGGTTCTGCTTGGAAGCCCACAGTGCGTGTCTAGGGGCCTGGGCCCCGATCCCTGCTTCCTGGAGAGGCAGCAGGTGGGGGCTCAAGTCCTTGGGCCCCTGCACCTGAATGGGAGACCCGATGGAGCTCCTGGCTCCTGGCTTCGGATCGGCACAGCTCCGGCCCTTGTGGCCAATTGGGGAGTGAACCAGTGGATGGAAGAACTCTCTCTCTCTCTCTCTCTCTCTCTCTGCCTTGCAAATAAACTTTAGAGGGGCTGACGCTGTGGCTCACTTGGTTAATCCTCCTCCTGAGGCACCGGCATCCCTTATGGGTGCCGGGTTCTAGTCCCGGTTGCTCCTCTTCCAGTCCAGCTCTCTGCTATGGCCCGGGAAGGCAGTGGAGGATGGCCCAAATGCTTGGGCCCCTGCACCTGCATGGGAGACCAGGAGAAGCACCTGGCTCCTGGCTTCGGATCAGCGCAGCGCTGGCCGTGGCGGCCATTTGGGGGGTGAACCAACGGAAGGAAGACTTGTCTCTCTGTCTCTCTCTCTGTCTAACTCTGTCAAAAAAAAATTAAAAATAAATAAACTTTAGAATGTCTTTATTTATTTGATAGGGACAGAGAGTTCTTCCAGCTGCCAGCTCCCTCCCCTTCAAGCCTGCAACAGCCAGGGCTGGGTGAGGCTCGAGCTGGCCCAGGAGCTCCATCCGGGTCTCCCATAGGGGTGGCCAGGGTCAGGAATCCGAGCGGTCACCTGCACAGTGGCCGGAACGGGATCGGAGCTGAACCAGGTGGCCAAGGGCGAGGCAGGCTCTGAGGTGACCTGAGTTAGCATCTTCTGGGGTGCTGAGTTTGCACCAGGCACATAGCAGGCACTCCATAAATGCCATCAGCTATTTGGCACCACTGTTGGCTTCATGACCACGGGGCATCAGGAATGGGTGGGAAACGGTGCCCTGGGCACCTGTACCTGCCCCAGGTGGGGATCTGCACAGGGAGACCCTCGGGGTGCCCATTCCACTCCAGCTCTTCCCCCCCCCACAGACCAGAGAGAAGCCCCGGAGCATTTATGAGTCGCCTACTGTATGCTCACGCTCAGCACCTTTGGCCAGGCTCTGTGTGGCTGAGTGCTTCTGTCTGTCTCCGGTGTCCCCTGTCACTCAGGTTCCCAGAGGGTGGGAGGTGGGGTGCAGAGGTGAAGCCGCCACTAGGGGCACCCGTGTGCTACATTGGGGGTGGCTAATTGACGTCCTGGCTGCTCCACTTCCCTTGCAGCTCCCTGCTAAGGTGATCCCTCCCCCACTAATGCAAACCCCCCCCAATGCAATCCCCCCTCCCCAGGAGGCAGCGCCCAGCCCTGGCACTGAGTGACTGAACCAGCAGAGGGAGGGTCTCTCTCTCTCTCACACACACACACCCAACACGTACCTTTCAAATAAAACGAAAATAATGAGTTTAAAAAAGTCATCACGGCCGGCGCCATGGCTCAACAGGCTAATCCTCCGCCTAGCGGCACCGGCACACGGGGTTCTAGTCCCGATCAGGGCGCCGGATTCTGTCCCGGTTGCCCCTCTTCCAGGCCAGATCTCTGCTGTGGCCAGGGAGTGCAGTGGAGGATGGCCCAAGTGCTTGGGCCCTGCACCCCATGGGAGACCAGAAGTACCTGGCTCCTGGCTTCGGATCAGCGCGGTGCGCCAGCCGCGGCGGCCATTGGAGGGTGAACCAACGGCAAAGGAAGACCTTTCTCTCTGTCTCTCTCTCACTGTCCACTCTGCCTGTCAAAAATTAAAAAAAAAAAAAAAGTCATCACATATCAGCTTTCCGCAGTCCATTCTCCTACTGGCCACAAGGGGTCGCTGCTCTCGCTCACAATGGAGGTAGCCGCAGTAGTGTTGCGGGATGGGCTGGGGGCCATCTCTGCGACCCATCAAAAACCAAACCACCCAAGGGCTCCTGGGTAAAGCGGGGGGGGGGGAGCGGCGGCGAGTCTGTGGAATACTATGCACCCGTGAAAAGGCGGATGCCTCTGCTTGCTTGCTAAGGCTGATGGGGGAAAGCCCCGGGGCTGCACGGGCAAAGCCGAAGGCAGCAGGCTTGGGCCCTGTGTCCCTTTGGGGGAGGGTCTCAGACAGAACTGATTCCCGGCCCCCCTCCCCCCAGCTGCAGCTGCCTCCCTCAGCCCCCTCCCCCTTCTCCTTCTTTCTTTACTTGAAAGGCAGAGACAGAGACAGAGGGGGTCTTCTTCATGCTGGTCACTCCCCAGGTGGCTGGAATGGCCGGGGCTGGGCCAGGCTGCAGCTGGGAGCCAGGAGCTCCATCCGGGTCTCCCGCGTGGATGCAGGGGCTGAAAACCCACACATCATCCTTCCCAGCATGCCCCAGGTTAGGACCCCCTGGGTACCCTTGGGAGGACCTGGGTTCAGGTGCTGGCTCTACCTCCGGGCACCAGCTCCCTGCTCGCACAGGTCCCTGCCGCCCACGGGGGAGACCCGGATGGAGTTCTTGGCTCCCAGCTTCTGTGGCTGGCACTGGCTGGGGGTGGGGGGAGTGATCATCTGGACAGCAGCTCGCTCTCTCTCTCTCTCTCTCTCTCTCGCATTTAAAAAATGTGTTTTACATAGGCTGACCCTGGAGTCAGCAGGCATGGCGTCTCCCACCGCACCCCCTCTCCCCTGGTTGGCTCCGTGCCCCTGCGGGTGCTCCCCCGTCTCCCCAGGCCTCAGTTTGCCCGGCTGTGAAATGTGCACACACACTCTCCTTCCGGCCTGCAGAGGGTTAAGGCGGGACCCGCACCGGCCAGCGCTCCTCCCCTCCCCCCCCCGACCTGGAGCCCCCCCCAACCCAGGTCTCTGAGACCCCAAGTGCTCACCTGTCTCTACCAAGGTCCCAATCCCATTAAGGGCTCACTGAGCTCAGCGCGGGGAGCGCGCGCCACCTGTTGGCCGCCACCGGAAGTGCGCGTGGCGCCCAGGAAACTGGGTCGCCTCCCTTCCCCCACTTCCTTCCCACCCAAGGCAGCTGGGGCTCCCCTAGGAGTTTTGGAAACAGCCCCCCAGTCTTTGAAATCCTCCACATCCTGCTTTTCTCAGCCAGAGCTCGGCTCGGGGCCCACTCATTTCCCGCATTCATTGAGCACCTGCTGTGTGCCTGCCGAGTTCTGGGTGCAGGGGACACACGAGCGGGGGATGAGGAGGGTGAAGGGAGGGCTCTTTGGAGGAGGTGACTTTTGTGCTGAGGCCCCTGGGGCTGAGGCTGGAACAAGGATTTTCAGGGTAGAATCAGCATGTGCAAAGGTCCTGGGGCTGAGAGGAGCTTGGAGTGGTGGTGGTGGGTGCTCTCCTGACACAGCCCCCTTTGCCCACCTCTGGGCACCTTCAGGAGAGAAGCTCCCTCACCCTCTGACCCCCAGCCGCCAATGACAGGCGCAATGGGCCTGCAGTAGACTCTGGGCAAAGCCCCCCTAGCTGTGCCCCTCCCCCTGCTCCCAAGGAGACCCCCCCCCAGGGGATTTACACAGCCAGTCGGGCTCCGGGGACCAGCACCTGGGGCTCCCCATCGTCCTGGGGGGCAATGGTTAGTGCTGCACCATGGGGTGCAGCTTCTGTTCCTGCCACACACACTGTGTCAAACGTTGTCCAGAGCCCCCTTTGTGCATCCCCCCAGAGGGGACAGGTCGGGGCCTGACACGGGGTGGGGGGCTTGTGAGGGGCGGGGGCTGGCACTGTCTGCAGCGCCCCCAGGCCAGCGCCCAAGGAGCCACCTGGCTCTTGGGGGAGGGGGCGGAGCTTCCTGGCGCTTCTAATTATAACTCTGCGGCTAGACTTAATTACTGCCTTGCGAAGGGTTAATTACCCCTAATCGGTTGGGAATCAGGCAATTCTAGTGCTTTCCCAGTACCAAAATATTTTCTCTGCCCGAAGCCCCCTCCCCCCCCCCACACACTCCCCTCCCCTTCGCCAGAGCTTGGTGAGGGGCGGGGAAGATGGGGGGGAGGGGTAGGAGGAGGAGCAGCAGCCTCCAGAGTCCAACCCCCAGCCCACCACCACCCAGAGCCTGACACAGACCAGGGCTGAATTCAGAGGCCCGCACTGCCCCTGGAGAGCTTCCTGGAAGAGGAGGCCAAGGGCTTGTATGGACCCCCCCCATCACCCCCTGGTGAAGCAAGTGTTCCTCATCTCCTGTCCCACCTGGGTGATAGGGGTGCCATGGCCTGGGGGCATCTCCCTAGGGTCTCAGTTGTCTCCCCTATTAAATGGGGGCATGAGTCTTGGGGGGGGGTGCCCGCTCCCTCTCGCGGGGGGGGATGAGTGCCCAGGCTGCAGCCCAGTGAGACTTAGAGAGCCGGCCCAGTCCCTCCCCCAACACACACACACAACCCTGGGCGGGGGGGGGGGGGACACAGCACACCTGTCCCCAGGTGCAGCCCGTGCCTGGCTAGGGTCTTCCTCTCTGAGGTTCAGTTTGTGGCCTTTTCCCAGGGTGGGGGGAGAGGCCGGGTGGGGTGAAGGGCCTGGGAGGGAGGGCCCCCCCCCACCTGCCCTGCCCTGGGCACTTTTGTTTGCTCTGCACTCCCCACCAGGGGTAGGAGCAGGTGCGGCTGGGGGGGGGGTACTTGTCACTTTGCCTGGAGCAGTCAAACGCCCCCCCCCCCCGCCCCCAGCCCCGCAGGCCCCAGGGAGCCGGTGGGGGCGGTGCCAAGGCCTCCTGAGGTTTGCTGAGGGCTGTTGACCCTGGGTCACAAGGACCGTTGAGGCTGCCCCTTGGCCGTGACCCTGAGAGCTGGGCACAGCACATTCCCAAGGCTTGGGCGCCTGCTTCAGAGAACTCCAAGAGCAGCTGGCGCTGGGGCACAGCAGGTAAAGCCGCCACCTGCAGGGCCGGCATCCTATAGGGGCTCCAGTTTGAGCCCCGGCTGCCCCACTTCCGGTCCTGCTGTCTGCTATGGCTGGTTTACTCCCCAGATGGCTACAGCGGCCAGGGCTGCGCTGATCCAAAGCCAGGAGCCAGGAGCTTCTTCTGGGTCTCCCACGCAGGTGCAGGGGCCCAAGCACTTGGGCCATCTTCCACTGCTTTCCCAGGCCACAGCAGAGAGCTGGATGGAAGTGGAGCAGCCGGGTCTCGAACCAGATCTCCAATTTGAGCTACTGGCGTCACTGTGCCGCAACCGCTGACCACTAAATAAATGTTAAAACACACACGCGACACTGAGTGAAGGCACAGAGTTTCTAGAGAGCGCAGAGCGGGAGGCGGGGACCGGAGCTGCAGGTGCCACCGTCCCAGGGTGGGTGGGGTTGGGGAAGGGATGTCTGGCTGCAGAGGAGAGAACTTCCGGAGTGATCCAAGGCCTCTCATGGGCCTGCACACCTCGGAACCGCGGGCGAACTAGATGCTGTGCAAAGTGCGCCCCAATCGCTAATTAAAACATTGCCTCCTGGAGGGCAGGTGGTGCAGCCCCCACCCCCGCACCCCCCCATCCTCCGGCCTGGCCTTGGGAGTCCCTGCTCCCTGTGCATGCACATACCCTGGGAGGAAGCAGGTGCACGGGGAGACCCGGATGGAGCTTCCAGGTCTCCTGGCCTCTGTCTGGCCCAGCCCCTGCGGCTGTGGACCTTTGGGGGAGTGAACCTGTGGATGGAAGACCTCTCTCCATGGCTCTTACTGTTTCGATGGACTGATTTATTTGAAAGGCAGAGAGAGAGAGAGAGAGGTCTTCCATGGCGCCCCCACTCCAAGCTGCGGCTCCCCCTGCGCCCCGACCCCCACTGCACCTGTCCCCGGACTTCCACGGGAGGAGGAGCTGGCGGGGCCGCGCATGAGGCGTGGCCAGGGTGGCTTTGGGGTCTATTCTTCGGGGTTTCCTGGTCCCACAGAGAAAGGGCCAGAGGCACAGATGACTCCAAGGAGTCTGACCCCAGCAAGCATCCGGGCCACAGGAAAAGAGAGCGAGAGCGAGCGAGCTGTGCAGGCTCCCAAAGCGGCCACAGTAGGGTCACCCCTCCCCCAGCCCGGGTTCTGCAGC